>NC_056726.1:85086191-85271191 GCF_019279795.1 Protopterus annectens | reverse complement strand
TTGAGGACATAACTTGGGCATTCTGTGGTTGTGTGTACAGTACTGAGGTTTTTGTATGTATGGTGATTGTCGGCAGTGTGTGTATTGTGAATATGTACCTTGGCCTATGTACAGACTATGGTAGATGTCATTGTTCTTGGTCCTGTTCTATCGGATGTTACATGCTGCTCCACTGTATGTTACCCTATCAGCTTGCATGTTTGTAGGGCCAAACACACACATGTCCTATACCACAGACAGGCATCGGACCACACTGTGTAGTGGCCCAGTATATGCAGGGTTAGTATGTGAGTGGCGCATACGAGGATGGTGTTGATCAGATAGTCCATATACTGTAATATTATGCTAGCTTACCATATGTGGCTGTGTTCACATTGGTTGTTGTTATGCACTTTCACAAAGGGGTCTGTTACTCTGTGCTGTGACATGCCTGTAGAGCCTGCTATATATGCAGGTACATGTGTATTCCCCCATAAGAAATGTAGGCCAGTGTTGTGGCAGTCTGTCTGTAGCCTGCAAAGTGCTTTGTTACATGCCTAGAAGCTTAGGTTGCACAATGATAGTACACACAATCCTCTTATTACCCATCTGTTAACATGCATAACATATGGTACATAACAGCATGCAGTGTAGCTATAGTCAATCCATGCTAGCAACAGTATACATGCGTGTGATACATGTGCTGTGTCACTAGGTGATGCCCCTTCCCCTGGATACCACTGCACCAATGTACACAGTATTGCTGTCCACCTGTTCTGCATCCTGCCATGTACTGTGCACCACACCACACAGGTGTAAAACCCATTGCTGAATGTGTAGTACTGTGTCAGTTATGTCAGCTTTCATGCTCACAGCCCCTGTTTTTCAGCAACACATACCTGGGATTATATGTGGACAGATGTCATTTGTGAATGCTTGATGTCTGATTTACAGCTCTCAACATCAGCAGACCATGTATGACCAATCCAATACTATTACACTGATAACCATCAGAGCATACTATGGCTATGGGGGGGTGTTCACACCCTTATTGATATGACGCACCCTTTCTTGATCTGCCATGGGACCATATCACTGCATATATTAACAGTACATGAGCCCGATATGTAACATATGTCCTGTACTTTCACATGCAGTGTCTACGGAATGTGTTAGGTGTGCGGATGCTGACCATGATGCATACAGTCTCTGTGGGCATATGTGCGCACACACTTATCATGACGGTTTGTTGCACCTATTGTTATGTGTTCTACAGCACTCACTAATCCCGGCAGGGGTATACAAGCGTGGGCTATCTGCATTTGCCAGTGTATGTTCAGTCTGCCCTACACGTGTCCCCCTAATCTGCATGATTTTAAGGTCTACTCATGTGCACATCCTTTGGTGTTCACAAACTGCCATCACTGTTGCTGTGGGGGTAGGGTTATGTCTGCCACAGTTCCTGAACCTGACTATTTGCAGATACACCCATTCTTAGCATCCTTAGGATCCCTGCTGCAGTGCACTGGTGTGTCATGCTGACACCCCTCCACCTTCAGCCTTTTTGCAGATGCTTGACAAGTAAGGGCGACACATGTGTGTCAGTTTGCAGTGTCCCATACAATGAACACCACATGTTACAGCCTAGTCCTAGCTGATAATGTGGACCACAGTAATACATTATGCCATAGTATAACTCTGCACCAGTTGCCATTGTCCTACAGGTATATGCACTTGTGTTGCACTGTATATGGGTGTTGTTCCGAACATGTCCCTACTGTAGGGCATGTCTCCCATCATTATGTTACTCCCTGGGGACACATTCCACAATGACAGGATGTTAGTTATCTTGCAGGTGTCTGACATAACCTTCCAATACCCCATCATGACCACCACTGTGATGCTGTGCATTTAACAGCAACAATATGTGCACATGCACAGCATACATTCAGGGTAGGTGTGTTAGATGTGTGTATGGAATGTACCATAGCCATTACATGCCCGGTGTATTGGCAAGCATCTACATAAACCATACTCACCAGCTACCAGCTGCTGCCTTGGTGGTATACCAGAGGGACCTACATAAGAGGGTGAGAGATGCAAAGTCAGTGGTCACACCTGTGGCATTGCTATGGGGGGTGCAGCATTACAATACATCAGCAGTACATGTCCACAATACTACCACATATGCATATCTGTTTATCACTACTGTGCAGCAATAAACTATATCTATGATATGTCAGACATGCATGATCGATCTGTACAGATGCAGATGTATATGCAACAGTGGTCTAGTGATGTGTCATGTGGCTTTACCTGCATGCTCCTCAGCCAGTGTGTGGTAGCACCAACCTCCACAAAGGTGTCAGGCAGTTGGTGGCTATGAGGATGGGCAGGTGCCACGAGGTTGGCTAGGAGCTCCTCCACACATATCCAGGGGGATAGATGGCATTGCCACCCTGTGGCGAGGTGATCCCCTGGACTACAGCAGCATGCTGATGGGCATTGCAAAGAAGGTCAGAACAATGATGCCAGACCTGCTCATAACTGTGGTTGTGCAGTCCGACATCATTGACCCTGTGGACTAGGTCATTCCACAGGGCAGTCCACTCCTGCTGATCATGGATGGCCCAGCCAAACAAGACAGGGTAGTGCTGTATTAGGTGGTTTACAGCAATGTCGTTCTCAGCAGCTGAGTACACCGGAAGCCTTCCATGGGACATCTTGCCTGAAAGACATAAAGATGGACACAGGTGTGAGCAAGTCATGCAGCAAAGTTACCACAGTTCTTAATACACATCACTGTCACCTGCCTCACCATATAAGTGACAACAAACTGTACACACAACTCAATAGGTATGGCTACAGCTTACCTACCTGTGGGGCAGATATTGTATTAAACCACACTTTGTGCAATGTGTTTGTAGCCATGTTCTCTATGTGGACACTATCATTGCTGGCATGTTACAGACTAGTCATCTGCATGCCATTGTCAGGGCCACTATGGTTACATATATGCCTCTGGTATGCTTGCTATGTGGTCGCTGCACATCTGACATTCTGTGTTATTGGGGTTATCTATGCATGCTGTTAGACATGTTCCGGGATTGTGTAGACTATTACTAGCAATATATGTTCTATAGCAGTGACACAATAGTATGTATATGTACTATTGGCCAGCAGAACCACCTCTCCAAACTCGTCTGTCCATGTTATCAGGCCACATCACATGTGTGACCCACCCTGGGGCCTCCTGATATACTGGTCCAGTAATACCTTCAGGTGGAACCAACTCAGGGGATGTTTCTCCCCCGGGAGCACACACAGACATGATCTTGTCTCCCGAGGTCAGGTCCAGAGTCTGTTCCATAATGGGCTCCACAGACACATGTGGGATGTGCTACATCACCTTGAGGCACACAGTACATATTCACAGGGCCCACATGCTCCTACTGCTCAGCCTCCAGACCAGGCATTTTCGGGATGTGGACTGCTGTTGTGAATAGCATTGGGTGGGAGGCTTGTTCCCATTGTGTCCATATTGGGGACCACGGGGTGTCCACATCACATACCACACACACACAACATCCAGGGTGTTTACCCACCACATGTGTCACATACAATCCCTGTAGGCCGTCCCCTATATCTACCAACCCTGATCACCTTCACAACTATACCTGCCATACTTTCCCATATTCCCATTCCATACTTCACAGACAAGTGCAATGTGGTCCCAACAAGGGGTTCACATGTGACATACCCGTCCATGTTGGACACACTCACAGCTGTAGATATCTGTGTGTGTTGCTATGTGTGCTGTTCCCTCGCACATATCATGCAGCACTGTGGTGATAATATTGAGGACATGTATTTACATACATATATGTTTGTGTGTGTGTTTGTATATATGCAGACATGTGCATATAGGTATATATCTATATATGTGCAGATATATATTATGTATATATGTGTTTGTATATATATCTACACATGGGTATATCTGTATATTATATATATATGTATATGTATATCTATATATATATATATATATAGATATAGATATATATATATATATATAAAATATATATATATATATATATATATATATATATATATATATATATACACACACACATATATATATATATATATATGGGTCTAGGTTAGAAGATCGACAGCCGACATCACCGACAACAGATTAGCGGGCGCCAGATGATCGACATTTGGAAGACCGATGCTACGGATGAAAACGCCGACGCCAGGGATAGTGACTTGGAAAGAAGGCTGTGTGAGTATGCGGTGGTGACGGACGTTAGGTGCAGTAAGGTAAGTGTGGATAGTGACAGTCTGTGGGGATAGGGGTGGGTTAAGTGAGTTAGGTTAGGGCGCGGTTAGGTAAGTGTGCGGTAGTGGTATTTTTGGGTTAGGGGTTAAGTGAGTTAGGGTTAGGCGGGTTAGGTAAGTGTGCGGTAGTAGTATTTTTGGGTTAGGGGCGGATTAAGTGAGTTAGGGTTAGGCGTGGGTTAGCTGAGTGTGCGATAGTGACAGACCTTAGGGTAAGGGTTTGGGTTAGGGTTGTACATAGTTGTGTGTGTGAGGTTTAGTGTGGGTTTGTGAGGATTTTGGTGTGCTTGTGTTCTGTGTGTGGTTTTTGGATAGGGGATGTGTTTTGTTAGTTGATTGTTGTTATTGTGGTGTGTGCAGTGTATGGGGTTTCGTGTTTGTGGACCGTCGGTTACTTGTTTGTCGGGCATGTGAGGTGTCGTGGTTATGGTTTGTCGATTATGTGGTGTCGATGTTTCTGTTGTCGGTGAAAGTAGCTGTCGATGTTATAACCTAGAACCATATATATATATATATATATATATATATATATATATATATATATATATATATATATATATATATATATATATATATATATATATATATATATATATATATATATATATATATATATATATATATATACACACATATATATATATATATATATATATATATATATATATATATATATATATATATATATATATATATATATATATATATACATATATACATATATATATATATATATATATATATATATATATATATATATATATATATATATATATATATATATATATATATATATATATATTATATATGTACACATATGCATACCTATATATAGGGTACATTCGGACACCAGGTCCACAATCTCACAACACCTTCCTGCACAGCTACACTGTTCTGCCTTGCTACAACACAGACGGGTGTTACATATGGACACAGCCTGACATTAGGGGGGTATATGCAGGGCCAGATTTCAGGTAACCCTATTACATACCTATGGCATTCCTGCATGCTACAATACAGGTTAACCTGAGTATCCTGCAAGAGGTGGGCTTAGGAACCCATGCATCCATCATTATGGCATTGCTTCCACCACCAGCTATTGGCCACAGTAATATACATACTTCGCATTACACAACACACACTATGATAGCTTACATCTTATCATTCAGTGCCGCTCTGCACGGCTGATGGGTATGGCCCACTACCCACAGGAACAGACTCTATTGTCCTTAGCAGTAATTCAGCTGAACATCATAACAACAACAACACCTGATGGCACATATAAATCATTCCACATCATCTATCCCATTATTATGGATCAAGTACTACGGTAAATTAGATGCATATATACCTCTCTCTCTCTCTCTCTTTCTCTCTCTCTCTCTCTTTGTGAGCTGCTTTGAATAGTTTGCAGCATGGATTGAATAGATTTCAGCATGGATTTTGTAGGTGATGCACATAATCAGGTGATGTCCTCTGCACCAATCACTGTCCTCCACTTGCTACCTGCATGCAGCATGCTGTGTAGCATTTCCAATTACCACTGTCATGGCAATCAACTACTATAAATCCCTACATCATGTGGGCATTGTCCCTTTACCTTTCCTGTATGGTGGACATCCTTCCTGTGTGTGGGCAGCAGTGTTACAGACAGCAGGTAGCAATACCTCTTACAAGAGAACCTGCACACTCAGGCCAGCTACATATTTGTAGGGGGTTCCAGAACTACAGACAGAGTGTAAGTAGTGTTGTTGTATGCGTTGTATAGCAGTAGTGTTACAGGGTTTGTGTGTGCATACTAGTTTAACTTGAAATGCAGTCTGTCTGCATAGCTCTCAACTGTGGGCCTATCCACTTGATGGTCAGAGGTGTGCCTATTATGTTTTGTCTGTCCACCACACAGGTCTTGTGTCAGATATATCACTGGCAGTGTGTGTGTTGAGTGCTATCAGTACAAGTCTACATCCATGTCTGTTTCTAACTTCATATTCCTGACTAAGTCTATGTTGCAGACTATCCTGTAACACCAGTGACTTGCTTATTGTATGACAACAGTATTTCACATATGGGCCTGTGTTCCAGCCTCTGTCCTCTACCTACATACAAGGCTTTGTACATATGACATACTGTCAGGGGTTGTTATGTAGTGGGCTGTGAGTATGTCATGCTGCCGTTCCTGCCATCAGTCTACTGCTGTTGTGGCCCCCACACATATTGTGGGGTTGGCTCCGTATATGTGTGGGCTTCATCTACACAATACATGTGTGCCCTTATGCACTCCAGAAGCCAGTGTATGTAACAGTAGTATATAGCCCTGTATTATTCAGTCTATGGGGGGGATGCACCATAACTAACCTAGGCTGTTACAACATGTGGGGGTATCAGGGGTAAGCTGCCTTTAGGTGTCTGGATGTACATTACCGTACAATTCACCTTGGGTAAATGCAGGTCTACTGCTTCCTGCCATACAAACTGTTCTGTTTGTCAGTGTGTTTGTGATGGTGTCAGTTATGCCTTGTTATGTCACAGATACATCTCCTTGTGTCAGCTGAGGTCTTTACCCCCTAGGGATTGTGTACAGAGTGTAGTTAGAGGCTGCTGGACTATACATCTGCATTACTTACTGTTGATTGAGTGTTATCCTGTGGCCCAATCTGTCTTTACTATTGTACTACTTGAAGGCCTCGGCCTGGACAGCAACATATGTCAACCTTTCCAGACTACTGTATTAATAGAACTGTTTCATAGTTGCGTTACTCTGTTTATATGTATGTCAGAGTTTAAACAGCTATATGACATGGCATATACAGCTGTAATAGTACACAAATAAACTTTCCCATGTATACAAACCTGTGTGTGGTGTTATATCCTTTGACATCTCTGTAGGTATATGTTGCAGGCAACAATTGTCATTCATATGGGTGGTCCAGTTGGTCAGGTGGCAACTCTAGGCATAGTGGCTGTTCTGTATTGTTTGTACCTTTTACATATGTATCATCCTATACATATCTCGGTGTGTATGTGTAGTCACATATATATCTATATATACATATATATGTATCAGCATATATGTGTCTGTGTATATGTATCTTAGGAATGTTGGTTGCTTCCACATTGTATATTCCCTAAGGTAGCCAGACTGTACTGCATGATATGTTACTGATACCAGCCTGACATCATACAGGTGGGATGGAGTACTGTTAACATCTTGTGCCCATCTTGTGTCAGGTCCTGGTTATGGGATTTGCAACAGTTGGTATTTTATTGCAGGGCAGACATGTTTGGCTGTGGGGTGTTATCTATACATACAAGACCTATGTTGTTTGGGCCCCCTCACCCCATTAACAGTGCATGTGGGCATATATGTTTTTGTTATGTTCTCTTTTATATCTATCGATATATGTCTGCATATACCTATACAGATATATGCTTACATATATTTATTGCTGTATATATACATATATATATATATATATATATATATATATATATATATATATATATTTATATATACACACATACATATAGATGTAGCCATATATATCTATAGATGTATGCATATATATGTATATATGTTTATATTTGTGCTGGATGATATGCTTGTGAAAACATCAGGGTTATGTATATCTGAAATGGCTTAGTGATAAATCACTTTGGCTATGGTGTGCACGGTCCTGCATTTGAGCCTTGCAAAGCCTCTTTATTTTGTTGCTGGGCAGAACAAGGGCCATTGGATACAGAGTGATTAACGCACTTTTAAGCAGTTGTAAGCGGGTTTGTGTGGGTTTGCGCATAGGTAAGCACTGCTAACTTCTGGTTACTGTTTCTTATACTGATTTAGCTTCTAAATTGCTTAAATTGTGTAGGCATTGCTTACCCCCATGCAAATAAGCTTATACCCGCTTACTGTAGCTTAAAAGTGCTTACTCCCACTTACCCCCACACTAATTTCTTTAAAAGAAAAGAAAAAAGGGTTGATAGGAAAGTGGTGAAAAAGGGGCACAAAGAGGAAGAACAGTAGGGAATATAGCTAGGGATGTACAGAAGGGTGTAGGGAAGGTCCATAGCTGCCCATTTCTTCTACAGCAACAGCTGTACATATACACTGATTTGAATGTAGATTTGGACACTCTAACCCCCTGAGAGAAGGGAGAGGACAACAATAATGTGTTGTGATGCCAGTTAGACCAGATTACAAGTGTCCAGTGGACACGTGCAAAATGGACAGCTATGTATGGGGCAAACATTTTTTTTTGGGAACAAATTGCCCATTTTGTTTTCAGGTGAGAATGGGATGTTGGAGAGGGATAGTAGGTATATTTGGGGAGGTAGGTTGGGTAGGTTAACAGACAAGACAAACAAGATGCATACATGGGCGGTATATGACATGTGGGGGGTAAACACCTTGATGGGGAGGTGTGTTGGGAAATCAGAAGCTCATGAGCCCCCTGGTGGAAATGGTGGGACTGAGGTCCCCACCCATGTGCAGGCACCACTGCACCTTCACAGCCCTGAAGGTGGCTGTGCTGGGGGCTGAGTCGGAGAGCCAGGCTGACCCTCTAGTCACAACACACATCCCTTGAACTGGCGTAGCAGATCTCTGACCTCCCTGCAGAGCTCACTATGCACCATGACCCGGACATGACGATGGGTGACAGGTTCCTGTCTGCACCCGCTTCCAGGGGTTGAGCCCCATCCCCTGAGGCAGTTCCACCCAAAGATGGTGCAGGACCAATGGAAGAGGGAGTCCTGGGTTGGGACCCAGACATGCTGGTGCCTGGTGCCACGGCTAGATGAGATGGGACAGGTGAGTCCGCTGGGACCCGCATTCCCACACGTGCTATGGTGTTTATGGTTTATCAACATATGTGGGTTAGTAATAGTCAACACATTCCAGGATTAGGTATAACAATATGCATAGATACTCCCATTAGTCCAGACACCAGATATGGAACAATTGTATAGCAAACAGAACACATGCATATATGGGACCACAGTGGTAATAACAGCAGCATGCAGGTACATTGATGGCAACATGCCACCAATGTTGGGGTATTTCAGCATAGCACATACATAGAAACAGATTTATATAATTACCAAACAACAGGACATATGTCCCAACATTACTGTGGAGTCATCACGTACCAGTTGAGGTGGGTATTTAGTGTATTGTTGGAGATATGGTGGGGGTAGAGAAAGATGTCAGTTAACAACTAGTAAATTCCTGTAGTTCACATTACTTTCCTAATCAGTGCTGTTATCTGTACCTTACAAGTATTACTACACTACCCTATTGCCTTAGTTTGGACAGTGATATGGCTGTCGACAACTATATACATGGATTGGTTTTACCTGCAGTATACACCTCTTACCTGGTATACCTGTGGAGGGATTGTTTGTTAACACTAACAGTTTCTACACATACTCCTAGATTACAGGTTGATGTTATGCACATACCTGTCCATCTCTTTTTGCACAGACTCTGGCCATGTCTTGACTACATGCAGGTAAACCGGGACATATGTAGACTATTGCCCTATTCAACCTTTAGTGACTCACAACACTCTTATACAGGATTTCCTAGACAGTTATATTATGTAGCACAGTGCGGGTGACAGTGATGAGTAATACCTTATTATTCAGAGCAACTGCATCACTCACAATGCTATTCAATACCAAAGTAAACAGTACAGTACAGGGTATCATTCTTTTGTTTTTGGGCACAGTGTTCACATCTGACAGACCTGTGGGAGCAATGTTTGTTAGCAGTACCTGAATGTTGCCACACAAAGTACCAGATTCCACACTACTATTATGCACATACATCTCACTTTGTTACTGTACACACTCTGGTCACATCTTGACAACATGGGGGTATAGATAGGACATACTTGGCTTATTACTCTCATAAAAGTTTGGGGAGTTGCTAGAGTGACAGGTTTGTTCTTATAGATGTGTGACAATCAGTTGTATTTCTTCTTTGCTGCCTATACGTCTGGGACCATCCCACTGATTTCTCAGGGGGACAGAGTGACAGACAGCAGATATGAGCCAATTTACTGGACATTCTGGACATATCTGTACAGTTGTGGGGTATGATTCTGTATGCAGACTACTACCACTCCCAGGATTCAAACCATGGCTGTGTGTGCTAAAAATACAACAGTTCACGTCTCAGTTGTGGGTGCTATTCAGATTTTGTTGTCTGGCTTTTCACTGTGTTTTTGTCTATGTCTCTCTCAGTTGTACTAAATGACCTCTGGGGATTACACCAGTCATATACAGACATTCCTACACATTTTATTTATGTTGCACAGTGTGGGTAACAGTGCTTAATACAACAGTACTATTAAGTGATTACAAATCTACATTACCATATGATACCAGAGTAAATACATGCAGTCCACCAGTTAGACCTTTATTGTCAGGCTATTATGCTTTTATTTACATACAAACTATATGAGACTCTTCCTGCCATATTCTCTGATGTATGCAGTACTTGCCTTAAACAATGCAGGTTTTATACTGGCAATTAACTTACTAATACTTTTAGATTTATTTCCTATGACAGTACATGTAAGAGTATTACTAACCAGCGTCGCAACCTCTCCAGGCAACATCCATGGGCCTCCTGGTTCACGGCCTGCTCACTTGCCACTGTGAAGGACATAAGAGGAATATTTAGCCATATCTATCCATTATATATATGAGCTGGCAATTATTAAACAGGTAGTGAAGTGATACTTACACACAGCTGGGACCTCCCCTACTGTCCTAGTCTCTTGGATCCACTGATCCAAGAGATACCCCTTTCACTGCTTCAGGTCAGCATAGTGATGCCTGACCTGCTCATCAGTTCAGGGTATGCCAGTGGCACTGGTGAGGTCACGGGAGAGATGGTCCTAGGCTTCCGCTTCATATTGGGAACCCTAGTACTGGCCCTGCAGCAGTCTCTGCTCATGGTATTTGACATGGAGTCCTGCCATGACTCTGGACTCCTGGATGCCCCAGTGCTGCACCTGAAAGTGCACTCCCTCTCCCATTCCTGACATGGTGCCTGCAAGGGGAAGCTACAACCAGTTATGAGATGTATTCCTGCCTGTTGGGCTTAAGTAAGTCCGATGTCCTGTACTTTGAAGTGATCCGACGGTTTTGAAAAGGGTAAGCTATGGGCAAACCTGCTTACCTAAGGTTGCTATTGTTTAAAGGGGTATACCACTGGGCAAATTGAGTTAGCTGGCCTACTCATTACTTAAACCTACTAAGCTGGCCTGTGCAATGCTTAGCATTGCTTAATATTTACTTTGGATTATATTTGCTTTTTGGCATTGATTTATTATTCATTGCATGTTATATTTATATATATATATATATATATATATATATATATATGTGTATATATATCTGGTATCCATGATTCATGTGTACCTACACTGTATGGGGTCCTTTTGTTTAATAGGAGACGTCAACACTCTATTACAATTACACCTCACATCTGGCTTACTTCAGTACTCCAGTTCACATATTTATGTTATGTGGTAGGCTATAGAACATATGACTGTATAGTGATTCCTTTCACATGTTGTCTGATTTTACTATAGTGAGGATTTGTTTGGTGATACCTCAATCTTATATACAGCTGTGATGGCTTGGTGATTAATTACTCTGACTATAGTGTATAGGGTCGTGGGTTCAAAACCTGCAAGGCTGTTTATTTGGTTGCTGGGCAGAACAGCAGATAGAGTGATTAAGGCACTTTTAAGCATGTGTAAGCAGGTTTGCATGGGTTTTCACAAGTGTAAGCACTGCTAACCTTCTGTTAAATATGCTTACAGAGAGTTAACTTCCATATTGCTTAACCTGTGTGCGCATTGCTTACCCCCATGCAAATGGGCTTAAACCCACTTACTGGTGCTTACATATGCTTACTCCTGCTTGCTACTGCTTAATAATGCTTACACTTGCTTACTAGTGCTTACTCCAGCTTACCACTGAAGTAATTTAGACAGCAATGTCTAATGCTTCTTGGGAAAGTGGGGGATTTGGAAACTGTATGGAGTTATCATTCATTACACATCTTACCTTCCATTTGTATCCCTGATTCCTGTGTACATATACTGTATGGGGCACTTGTGATTATCTATGGACTTTGCAACATTATGACACTGACACCTCACATCTGCATTTAATGCAGTATTCCAGGTCACAAATATATGGTATTTAGTATTTTATGCAACTAAAAATATTGGTCATAATGTGATTTGACATGGGAAATGGAATGCGTTGCAGTGGGACTCGAACTGGGGATGACTGCTCATAAGGCGAATGCTCTGCACACTACACTATTGCTATACTGCTTCATTTGCATATATCTTGCTTTTTATCCTCTCCTGCCATTTAAGCTGCATTAGTCATAGCTAAGTGATGGGCAAACCCATGCACCTACGGTTAAATTTAATCTGTTTCATAAAAAAAAAAAATCTGTATTTTTTGTGTTAACTACTGTTCATGTACACGTGGGGGGATGCTGCTGGGAGTATGCGTACACCTATGAGTGGTCTTGCTCATTCTTTTAGGGCTTTTTGCTGTTCTTCATTGCAGGGGGGGTGTATATTCTGAGAGCTCTGCTCTCAGACATGCCCCCTGCACTCTTACATGCTCCGTGTAAGATTAGGAACTCAGGCAGCGTGCCTTTATTAATATGCATGGTGCGCTGCCATCCTGCTCCTAAATGGCTGCTTCCATGTAGGACTAAGCTAGTCCTGCACAGAAGAATAGTAAATCCCGGGGATTATTTATACAGTAACACACACCCTGGAGGGCATTATTGTGCTTAAAGAATGAGCTGTCTGTAAAATTGTTGTGTTTTACTTACTTATTTTTTTTAATATATTTTAATGTAAAATAGTTCCTCTGCCTAATATTTCAAATAGTGTTGGAGAAAACATTTTACATGCAGAATAGAATATTTTTTAAAAAAATGTCTAGATATTTACTTTATTTTTTGATCCCTTTATGGCTAAAATGTGTGGTTTGGTGCCGGTTATTGGGGATTGAAGTCACTAAATAATGAAATACATTTGAATTTCAGACTTTATTTCCTTTAGAAAATGCATGCCAACACAAATCCTGTTATTAAAGCTACATTGTAATTTTATAAGAGCAATATTTAAAATCTTTTCCTATTTTGAGCCTTTGTTCCCCCTTTATTTTAGGGTTTGCACAGATATCTTTAGCTAAGAGGTTGAGCGGTACGCAAACCTCTTTGCTGCTGCCAGTGCTTGGTCGCTTTCATTCTTCACCCCCCCCCCCACACACACACACACACACCATTCCACTTTCATGCATGCAATCATGCATACACTCACACACACACACACACACACACACACGCTGACAAACATACACACACACACACACACACACACACACACACACATACTTTTTTCTGTTTCATTTATTTTTTTACACTCACTAAACAGCAAAAGTACTGGTTAGCAAGTGTAAAATAATGGCTCAGTAGATCTCACTCTGACTCACATGCACACACATGCTTGCACACACACACGCACACACACACACACACACACACACACACACACACACACACACACACACACACACACACACACACACACACACACACACACACACACACTTTTTTTTTACACCTGCTAAACAGCAAAAGTGGTGCTTAGCGAGCATGAAGTAATGTCAGTCATTAGTTTACTTTCAGTCTGAGCGCCATGGCAGCTTGATATGCTGCCATGAAGTGTCAGACTTGTTTTTCAACATACTTAATTGTGGATTAACACCCTGATGGAGAACATTTGTTCTCCAATCAGCGTGGCAATTTACAGGTCGCCCATTCTCTAAACTTCAGTAAATAACTCAAAATAAGAATGCTAGAAACATTTACAAAGGGATGCCCTGGTCCTGGCACTGACATCAGAATTCCATTTGAGAATATACTTCAGCAAATAACTCACCAAAGGAATGCTAGAAACATTTGGTATACACTCACACTATTTGTTTGGCATACAGGTAAATGCACACATCTGTTAAAAGGGAAGTGAGTACTGACAAGACAGTACAGGGAAAATAGCGATATACTATGCATACAAAAAGCAAAATTAAAATAAAGGGAAAAGGAGGGTAAAAAAATATTCTGACTATTAACCGATGACCATAACCCAAGAGGAGCAAAGAAAGGTATTGTGGGTATTTTAAAAAATTACCACCAGATCAGTAAATTATATGTAGCAACACAGGAAAACGTTTGGTATGGATAGGTAAGATTAAGTCATATAACTGAATGCTAGCACATTTGTATGATCCAGATCAGGATGATTCACATGTTAGAGGAAGTTTTACATCAGTAATTGATGGAGATTTTAATCTTCACTTAGATTCTTGGAAGAAAAATATACTTAAAGAGAGCACAAAAGCTTCTGCTCGAAATATTATACATGGAAGAGGGGTAGACATGATCACACACACACACACACACACACACACACACACACACACACACACACACACACACACACACACACAAAAATTAGTTTACTTTCTCAAGGAATACAACTACACTGGCAAGTAGAACAAACTATTGGCAAATTCCAAAAGAACTGCTGTGAGTGTAGGTCTGCCTTGATTCCAGAAGACCTGCTCTCAGTGTTAGTGACTTACTTCGGTGTAAGGCCTATCTGTGAACAGGCTTACTACAGGGACCAGATTCCAAAACACCTGTTCTCAGTCTGCTGTCAGTGTAAGACTGAGAGCAATTCTTTTTGAATTGGGTCTATGTGTTAAAGAAAGAATCCTAAATATGAAGACTACAGATAAAAGATATGGGAATATCAAACCATGAAATGATCACAACAACCCTACCGATCCAAACCCATGAACATAAAATAAAAAAGTGAAGATTGGCACACTACATATGGGGGATGCCCACCCAGGGGTGTTATGAGGCCTGACACTGCAGGCGGAGGATCTCTAAACCCCTGGAAGGGAGTTAATTACACATTAACACACACCCTGGAGGGCATTATTGTGCTTAGAGAATGAGCTCTCTGTAAAATTGTTGTGTTTTACTTGCTTATTTTTTTAAAGTACTATATTATTTTATTATATATTTTTAATGTAAAATAGTTCTTCCGCCTTATGTTTCAGACTTGCTGTAGTATGAGTTAATTGTGTTGGGCGGAAGCATTTTACATCAAACATATATAAAAAATGATATGGTGCTTAAAAAAATAATAACCAAGTAAAATACAACAATTTTACCATGAGTCCATTCTCTCTCCCATACACACATACACAGTCTCTTCTGCTTTTACACACGTGCATATACACATACACACAGTCACCTCTGCTTTAATACACACACTCACTCGCACAAGATCACTCTCACTTTCAAACTCTCTCACACACATGCTTCTCTGTTTTCATACAAGCATTCACTCACACAAGACTGCTCTCACTCTCTCTCAATCTCTCTCACATACACAGTCTCCTCTATTTTCATACACGCATTCAGTCACCCAAGATCACTCTCTCTTTCTCTCTCACTCTCTCAGTCTCTTTCTATCTCTCTCTGTCTCTCACACAAACACACGCACACACACACACACACACACACACACACACACACACACACACACACACACACACACACACACACACACACACACACACACACACACACACACACACACACACACACACACACACACACACATAAAATCTCTCTCTTTTTTTTATTTTACATTTTACGCTCAGTAAACAGCAGAACTGCTGCTTGACGAGCTTAAAACAATGGTGTTCGTAATTATTTTTTGCAGTCCAAGCTCCACAGCAGCTTGACATGCTGCTGTGAAGTGGCAGACTCGTTTGTCAGTGGGCATTACTGTATATTAATACCCTGCTGGAAAACATTCATTGACCAATGAGGGGGGGTGATGTACAGTTTGCCCATTCTCTAAATGTCATTACATAATAATATACATTTCAGTTTTATACGTCATATCCTTCAGAAAATGCATGCTAACACAAGCCTGCTATTATAGCAACAATCTAAGTTTATAAGAGCAATATTTAGTAGCTGTCTCTATTTTGTGGCTTTTTGTTCCCCCATTATTTTAGGCTTTGTCTAGATTTCCTTAGCTAAGAGGTTGAGAGGTATGACCATAAGTGAAGTATAGGATGAGTTGCATAAGGATGACAAATATCAGATAATTAGTGGGAATTAACAGACTTCATGGAAAACTCTGCCAATATAAGTACAGACTCAGGATTGGTGTTATTCAATTTACAAAGGCATTTGACTTAATAAAATGGACCTTTATGAAAGCAGTTCTGCTAGGTGGGGGGCTCTGGGACAAAGTTTTCTTCTACACAATTTAAAGAAAATCCCACAATTGGCATGGTACTTTTTGGGATTGGTGTCCGTAAAAGGCAATATCAACAGGGTACAAGGCAAGGATGCCCTTTCTTGCCATGCCTATTTACAATAATGATGGAGCCTTTGGTGTATAGGGTGAGAAACATATTAAGTCCATTTAGACAACTGGAAGACTAGATTAAAGGAAAAAAAAACATTTTCTTTATGTCTTTAGATCACTGTATACATATCAAAGAGCAAATTGGTCAAATCTCGTGAAATTTAGCGACATAACAGAATTTTGATGTAATAAGATGAAAATAGCACTAACGCAATTAAGAGAAAGGAGAATGTAAAGATAGATGTGGGATAAATGGAGAAAAGACCTTTCCACAATACTTAGGGCTTGGACCATGAAATCCTCTACAAGAAC
Source organism: Protopterus annectens (assembly GCF_019279795.1). Lineage (NCBI taxonomy): Eukaryota > Metazoa > Chordata > Ceratodontiformes > Protopteridae > Protopterus > Protopterus annectens. Next base: position 85,254,047 of record NC_056726.1, on the reverse strand, counting down.
CAATCAGTAGAAATGTAATGTTTACAAACTAAACTCCAGTTGTTGTTAATAAAGGCTCTACATAAATTTAATACAACAGGAAAATAACAGCGGTGAAAGCCATGACTTTGTCATTAATCTATACATCTTCAGAAGTCTTTTTTTGTACAGGATGAGCACCGCTTTGCAGGACAGTAGAAGTTAAAAAAATAGAAGCTAAAGTTATGGAATACCTGTGAAGTGAAGGATTTAGTGTAGAAAGTCTAACACAAGTTATATCACAGCATGATGGAAGAGTGAGCCCCCCAGGTAAGGAGAAACAGAGGAGCAGGAGACATCTGAAGAAGAAATATGGACATGGGAAAGAAAAAGAGATTTAATATGGTGCAACAATTATGCAAAGGGGAAAGCAGAACTAATCAATACAAAAATAATAGCAAAAAAGATATTTGAAAAGAAATACAGGCAAAGACATCCAGATATGGAAAAGTTTGCAATATAAAAAAATAAGAAAACAAAGAGGAAAAGTAGTAAGGATGATTAGTAATGGAGAAGTTAAAGAAATATAAACTGAGGTTTTGGATTACCTGCAAAGTGAAGGATTTAGTGTAGAAACTCTAACTCTGATAACACCACAACAGGATAAAATAATGAATTCCCAAATTAAGGAGAAACCAGTGGAACAGGAAACATCTGATCAGTTGCCATATGAAGATACTTTGGAGCTTTCAGTAGGAAACCAGTATAAAAGTTCAGTTGGAGTTGCACACCAAGGGAACGAACAGGAAACTGTGGCATCTCTGACACAGTCAATGTTGTGGAGCAATATGCCAGTGAGTTCCCATATGAAAGATAGGGATGACACAGGATGAAACTGAAGAGAATTTGACAGAGGAACATGCTCTGGAACTTACTGTAGAATGCCCACAGGAAATGGACAACAAAGAATATTCTCTCAGTTTAGAAGAAAATGATCTAAGTGAAGAGTTGCTTGATTTAATAGAGATTGATCAACATATTCAGATCAATGAAAGAAGCACTACAGAAAGTTAATAAGGCTCAAAATGTTAGAAGTTTGATAAAACAAATGAACATAGTAATCATGACTGTTTATAGAAATTCATGTGATATAAAAGATGTAAATAGGATATATTACTGGGTAGCTAAATTAATAACAGATAAAGTATTACCATAAAAAAATACTGTAGGGCCGTATGGGAAAGGAAGGGGAGAAATGAAATGCTATCATGGAAGTATCAAACAGAGAAAACTATAAAGCAATTAAGACAAGAAGTGTCACTGTTAGAAGAGTAAAGAAGATGGACCAGATCAACAAAAATACTCAGAAAGATAGATGTGATAAAAGCAAAATCAGGACCTATCACACACTATTACAAATAATAAGCTAAAGATATCAACACATGCAGGAAAAACTTATAAAATATGCAGATAAATATAAAGGAAAAGTATAAAATAAGAAATTTATTGATGACCCAAAAAGTTTTATAAAGAAGTAGGAAACAATGCAAAAGGAATAGAACTACAGAACTTGCTAGAAAGACAGATTTGTCTCACAGAGCTTACCTCTCCTCTGGAGCAAACTTCCAATTCAGGTGAAGCAGAGCCCTAGGCTGACCCTATTTAAGTATAATTTAGATGACTGGATGGGAAATTGCAAATTCACACTGAAATTTTACCTGTGTCCCTCTTGGACAGGGGCAGTAGTTGTTAACTTAGTTCTGCTTAATAACTTGATATTCTTAGAAACAGGGGTTGTACTTGGCTACGCTTGTAAGGGCCCTAGGGTCATTAGCCGAGTAATATTCTATGATCCTATAAATAGACAACTTTTGGAGAAATATCTATGAAGATTATGTGAAACATAACAAAGATGCTGAATGGATAGAGCAAGTAAAAGAAAGAATGAGAAGTTCAAATGTAGAGGATATGAAATAAAATGAAGCTACAACCAGAGAAATTTAAACAAAATTAAGAAAAGCTCCTAAATGGAAAGTCCCAGACCCAGATGAGGTACCAAACTTCTGTCTAAAAGAATTAATATCTTTACATGAAGATTTAGCCATGAGTAAGAAGTATTTATACGTGCACTGCAAACACATGCCAAACTGGTTAACAACAGGAAAAACAATACTCCTCCTTAAGAGTAAATCTGCAATCTATCCTAAAATTTATAGTCCGATAACTTGCCTTCCGATGATGTATAAACTATACACTGGAATTGATATTGATAAAGATTATAGTCATTTAGAAGAAAACGCAATCATGGCAATAGAACAAAATGGTAACAAAAGAAAGTCATATAGAACAAACAATCATTTGTTGTTAAATAAAGTCATAATGGAAAACTGTAAATAGGGGGAAATCTAAGTATGGCATGGATAGACTACAAAAAATATTTGACATCATCCCACATTCATGGATAAAATAATGCTTAAAAATATATAAGATACACCCTACACTGATTAATTACATTAAAGTAAGCATGCAGCAGTGGCAAACCACTTGTAGTTAAGCCATGAAAAAGAACAAATTATTATTCCAGGGATACAAATTCAAAGGGGAATATTCCAGGGTGACTCTGTTACCTTTGCTCTTTTGTCTTGCCCTTATCTTATTAAGCTGTCTACTTAACAGATTAGGTCATGGCTACAATTTGCCTCCCAGAAAACAACAAAGTGTAAAGACTTCTTATCTTCCTTTTGTGGGTGATTTAAAACTGTATAGTTCAACAGATGAGAAACTGAAAGCACAGCTACAAGTGCTCAAAGCTTTCTCAGATGATATACAAACATCATTTGGTCTTGATAAACGTACAAAAACAACCTTTAAAGCAGGAAAACTGTAGCACTAAGAAAATAGACTGGAAAAGGAATCTGATATAAAGGAACTTGAGCAAGAGGGAGTGTATAAATATTTGAGAATTGATGAATGATCAACAATAAAACATGAACAAATGCAAATAAAACTTAGTAAGGAATATTTTAGAAGACTAAAATTAATACTGGAAACAGCTCTGACATCTAGGAACAAAATCCAAGCTATAAACCAATTTTCTCTTCCTGCCTTAACTTACAGTTTTGGAGTGATTGATTGGCTTTGAAAGGTATTGTGTCAGGTGAACAGGAAAACAAGAAAAACACTTCATGCTTATCAAAAATCAGTATATACTAAGATTATATATTCTTCGTTCTGAAGGAAGTGTGGGCCTCCTCGAAACGGATTACATGCATAGATCTGCAATCATAGGACTGCATACATATTTGCTAGCCTCACAAGATACAAACATAGTAACAATTTTAAAACATGAGGAGAATAAGTTTAAGATGACTTCCCTACTTAGTTTAGTAGAAGCATATGAGTGTCAAGCAGGAATAGAAATAAAACCAGAAGTAGATAAAAATCATGCAGCAACTAAATGTGCAAAAAACAAAACAAAGAATATAAGGTGAAGGATCAGATGAGAAGGCAAACAAATGTGGAAAATCCACAAGTATAGTTACAAGTACAGAAAACTCTTGGAACAACCTCATGTCAATCAGGACTGAATGCAGGAATGATTAAGGAGAGGTGAATTTAAACCAAAAGACAAAAGGTTAATACTGGTGGCCCAGGGCAGTGGACTACATGCACATTGATTTATAAAGTCCATTGAACATGTGGGAGGAACAGCCAAATGCAGGTTTTGTAACCCAGAATTGAAAACAAGCTCATATCTTGTTGCTGGATGTGATACATTAATGGCAGAAGGACTGTATACTGAAAGGCATAATAATGTGGCAAAGCTGTTACACTGGGGATTATGGAAACATTATAATATTGAAATAGCTGAGGAGCATTGGAATCATGAGCCACAAAGCATTATACAGAATGATGAAGTTTATATCACATGGGATCACCTATTACCAATAGTTCAAAAGATAGATGCGAAGAAACCAGATATAGTGGTCCATGAAATGAAGACAAAAGTAGCATTGATCATTGAAATTACTACACCCAGTGACTACATTGTCTTATGTACAGAGAGACACAAAGTCATAAAATACCAGGATTTACAGACAAAAATGAGGGCAATGTGGAAGAAGGATACCCAGACATTTCTAATAGTAGTAGGAGCAATGGGTCTTATAAAAATAATTCACAATCGTACTTAGATAAGTTGCATATAACTATATGAATTGCAAAAGGAATCAATTCTGGGCACATTGCAGGTACTGCAAAAAGAACTTCTGGATAACATCAAAGATTGAAACAATACTATTTTCATACTTTGACTTAAGAATGGGGTTCATTCCCATCATGGTATTAAAAGTCCAAAAGACTTGGAGAAATTAAACCAGGATACATAAGACACCATTGACAATTTAGTTATCAATGGAAGATGCAATGATAAAATTGAAACTTATACCCAAATATATTTTGGGGTTTAGGATTGTCTCAATTGTGTCTGTTTATATTGTCCACCCTTTAAAAAAGGGAAAATTCATAAAACTGAAAAAGAATTTAAAGTGCAATGGGAAAATATATTTGAAAGAAACATTAATTTAAAATCACTCTCAAAATATGATGTCAAAAGTAGGAAAAGGTCTTAATAAAAGGGTCATCTTTATGGAAACAATGAATCTAAAAATAATTATGGAGGAATGAAAAGGTAAAGTCTCCATAACTAATATTGTGTGTACAATATAAGGCATAATTAGTTGGAAAAAGGGAACTAAATTATGATTTATAATAAATGCAAAGGACCATATCCAATGACAACACAGAGATCTGAGAGCATAAAGGCTCGAGCTAATCTATCACAAAAAATCACTGGTGCAACTATTTAAAAAATGCATATCAATGAGGAGAAGAAACATTTAAATCAGGATACCCAATTTAAACTATAGCAGAAATGCACCAAATTAAAACAAAATGATGCAGTAAAAATATAATATTTTTGGGGAAAATATGGAATGATACAACTGAAATAAATTCAAAGTAGATGCCAGAGAGGAAGTCACTATAGTGTCTGTGCCAGACTGGAACGAAGTTTCAAAATAGCTGATTAAATTAAGGAATTAAGAAAATGGACTATCATGTAAGATCAAAACATGACAGTAATTTATTTGAGGTATCTGACAGCAGAAAAACTTTAGAGAGATGGTCATAAACCAGTTTCTAATGGCTGATAATGTAAACAACCTGGAGCTGACTTTTAGCCTATGTTCTGGACATGTCCAAAGGTAAAAAAAAATGGCAGCCCAAATTAAAGACAATATGGGATCAAATCATCCTAGAAGAAATGGCTCTTTACTGGGAATATCATATCATTTTGTATAATGTTTAAGCTGCAATGTATTTAACTGATGAGCAGTATTCAGTTGTGATAGTACTAGCAAGTATATGACAAACAATCATAGTTAGAGAATGAAAAACAAGTATCAGTGCAAAGTACACAAATGTTGGATTCATAAGGACACGTCAGTGCTAGTTTCTTCAAGCACCAGTAATGTAAATCCACATTTTTATTTATTTCTTGATTGATAGATTTATTTATTCTTTGTTAACCAGGTTAGTCCTACCTAGGCTAGTAGGCTTTTTTTCAGTAGAGATTTGGCCATGGCACCAGGGAACTTCCCCTCTTCTTTTCTATAGATACAGTGGGATCTTACCATTCACCTGAGCTACCACTATCAAGTCCCTCCTGTCAGCCATGCACATTGTTATTCTTTCTTTAATCACTGCAGTTCTGTTTTGTTATGCAGTCCTTTGCTAAGTATAGAGGTGTTATACCCTGCCTGTTACATCATCATAGGTTCATAGGTTCATAGGTTTATACTAGGCTATCTGCCCTAAGGCATTTATAAGCCTAGCCCAAATTATTGTGGCTTACGCCACCCCTTATATGAAAAAATACTGTGCCCATTAGTTTGTTGTGCCTCTGTCCAGCAGTGACCCAGAGATGATTCCCGGGGTAAACCTACGATCTCCCATCCACAGGTCTAGATTTCTCTTGAACAGAGTCAGCGAGGTGCTCTGCCTCACATGGACCGGGATTTTATTCCACAGCATAGGGAGTCTCTGAGTGATAAATCTATCCCTCCAGCACGTCCTATTTATATCCGTGCTAAGGTTTAAGTCGCTTGCTCTAGTGGTTTTGGTGGATTTGGATTTTTGAGGTGGAGCATGTCCATTAATTCCGGGTTGGACATGGCCTTGTATGTCAGGCACATGTCACCTCTGAGCAGACGGTATGCGACTGAATAGAGCTGGAGTTTCTTCAATCTGGCAGCATATGACAGATTTTGGAGTCCCTTTATCCTTTTGGTGAGGAACTTTTGGGGTCTCTCCAATTGCTGCAGATGTCGGGTGAGATACATCCCGAATGGGGCATTGTACTCGATCATTGGTCTGATAAGTGAAGAGTACAGGGAACAATGACCTCACTAGATCTGGATGTGAATCCCTTCATGATCAGGTGGGCAATGTAGAAGGTCTTTCTAACCACTTTAGCAATGTGAGTGTCAAAGAAAGGCCACTGTCAACCTGGGTCCCCAGGTCCCTGATAACCTCTTCTGTGCTTAGTGGATTGCCGCCTATATGGTAGCTTGGGGTTACCTTGTTTTTCCCGAAGGGTATGACTATACATTTTTGGCGTTTAACTTCAGGCCATGGCTCTGGCACCAGCTATCTGTTTCCGTGAGTCCCTTCTGAAGGATATCAGTGTCCGATGCACTTTCCACTATGGCCCAGTTTGCAGTCATCTGCAAACTTTGTCAGCCAAAGTCCTCCCATGTTGGCCTGTACTTCTGAGAAGTAGATGCCAAACAATAGGGGCCAAGGACCGAGCCCTGTGGGACACCACTTGTGACCGGCTTGGAGTCTGACACAGCGCCAGCAACTCTAACCCTGTGGGTTCTGTCCTTAAGCCAGTTTGCAACCCATCTTGTGACATATGGGTTTACATTTAAGCTGGTAAGTTTTTCTACAATACCCGAGTGGGGTATTGTGTCAAAAGCCTTGCAAGGTCAAGGTAGGCTGTATGGACTGCCTTTCCTCATCAATGGCCTTGGTGACTATTTCGAAGAAGTCGACCAAGTTCAAAAGGCATGATCTTCCCTTGACAAAGCCAAACTGGGTCGGGTCCAATGTCTGCAAGTCCCCTATATCTTTGTTTATGAGCTCCATTATGATCCTCTCCATAGCTTTGCAGACTAGACTTGTTAAGCTTATGGGGCGGTAATTACCAGGGTCCGTAGAGGCGCCACCTTTGTGGAGTGGGACCACAGTTGCCGTACGCCACTCCTTGGGCACGTATCCTGTGGTAAGGATCAGCTCTTTGACAGTTCACATAGAAAATATTAGCATTGCACACCTGGATCTGAATCTCTGCCATTTACTTTCTTCAGTAATGGTTTATAAGTTTGTAGAAGGGTATATGTGAAACTGTTTGTAAAGCACAGGGTATTACAGTAAGGAATTAAACTGTTTATGTGGGTTCTTCCTGTAATAATAAGAATTACTTACACTGAAAACAGACCCATTATTTGCATATGGTTTACATTTTTAGGAGTTTTATAATACTGCGTGATTTTTATGAGTTTTGCAATATTTTGTTAACCTTTAGTTTTGCTTTTGTTTTTAAACTTTGAGGGCCAGATTCACGATGGCTTGCACAGAGTCTAAGAGTAGAGTAAGACTCCATGCAGCCATCATGTCCGACAAGCGATCCAGGAACAGCCTGCAGGGGCGTGCAAGAGAGCTCCTAAAACGGCTGTTACACGAACAGGGCTGGGATATGCAAATTACCTCAATTGCAGGTGAAAGGCATGCAAATGAGGTAGATTTGCGATTCAGGAAACCCGAACCTGTCCGAGTAAGAGCAGTGTTATTTGTAGAAATGTACTCAGTTGATAACTGAGTACCGTTCTGCAAATAGCAAAACGGAGCCGTGACAGCTCCAAATAAAGGTTGCATCCAGTGCAGGAAGCATGCCAATGGCCAAATATATGGCCATTGGCAATGTTTTCCGATGCAATATTAAAAATAAATAATTTTTTTTCTCCGATTTCCGATGTTTAAGCGTAGCGCAGCACCGCGCAAATGGGCTGCGCTCTAAAAAACCAGAAAACTAACAAATTAAAACCCACAAATGTGGATATTATTTAAATTGTTAATGTACAATGCAAGGGAATGGCAGGCTGAAGACAACATGGCCAGCGAGTAGAAGTTGCTAAGGGGGGAAGCTCAGTCTAAGAGATGTAACCAAGCATTAGGAGGCAATCCTATGCAAAGGTGGGTTAGGATAGTGAATCGCAAGTTTACATAGCAAATGAGCACAGTCAGTGGAGTGTAGGAGTAGGATAAGGGGAGTAACAGAGTAGAAGACAGGTGACATCATGAGTGGGGTATGTATGAAAGAAGTGAAGCTCATTGGAGCAGAGTGGCATGTGTTAGCTGTCATTTACACATCATGGAAAGAGGTGTGTCAACAGGTAGGCTAGGTAATGGCAAGAAATGGAAGATATATGCCGTGGATAACACCAAAGCTTCTTGCTGAGTGGGTATGCATGAGTGTGTGCGCCTGTAAACCTGAGTAAGACAGAGTGTGCACGTGTAAGCATGAGTGCATGCGTGTAAGCCAGAGTAAGCATGTATATGGCTGTTTAAAGACTTGTAAGCGAGTTTGCACTGGTATGCGTGCGTTTTAACCTGAATAAGCAAGTTTTAGTCCATGTAAGCATGTGTGCGCACGTGTGAGCTGCTGTGAGCATGCCCCCTGAGGAAATAGAAAGGAAAAAGGAAGCAGAACAAATAGTAGGAAGCTACCAGGGAGTACTAGCAGAGCTAGCAGGTGAAAACAATCAGAATCAGGCAATTACACAGGCAGTACAGCAGCCCAGCCCAGCCTAGCACTTAAAATTCTGCAAACAACAGTCCATTATGCTTCTCACAACAGATATTGCGGTAAGCTAATAGACGTGAAAACTGAAAAAGCTTTACTGAGACAAAGAAATGTTAGGGGCTGCCATTGCTGTTATAAGGTGACATATGCAACATGCTGAGGGTGGTGACAATGGAAATGCTGCTAGACAACCCACAGTGAGGAGATGGAGAAGAGTGTACAGGCCCAGGGTAACCTACCAGGGGCTACATTAGCTGGAGATAGTGGAGCGCTATAGAGTGGACAGAGACCTCCTGCAGCAAATTGTTGAGCTGTGCAGGGCATGCCTCACACACAGAACCAACAGAGGGGAACCCACCCTAGTGGAAACCAAGGTATGTGTTGGCCTAAGAATATTAGCAACAGGTACCTTCCAGAGACCAACCGGTGATATAATGGGGATATCACAGGCATCAGCATCCAGGGTACTGCACCAGTTCCTGGATGCCATGTCAGCACATGTCAGTGATCATGTATATTTCCCCAATTCCCGTGAGGTATTGGCCAGCAATATGCGTCTCTTCCAGCAAATACCAGAATACCATGAGGTAGTGGGTGCAATAGACCTCATGCACATATGCATCAAAGCACCAGCCAGCGAGCGGGGTAGGGTCTACTTCAACCGCAAGGGCTTCCCCTCCATCAACTGCCAGGTCATGTGTGATGCCCAGGGGATAATACGGAATGTGTGTGCTGGCTGCCCTGGAAGCTACCATGATTCCCATATCTGGTATCTGACGCAGCTGTACCAGACATTTGCCAATGGGGTTATGCACTGGAGCTGTGGCTGATGACACCCATCAGAAACGCACACACACCTGAACAGGAACGCCATAATGAGGCACACGCACAAACACGTAATGTAATCGAGCGTGTGTTTGGGCTGCTCAAGTCATGGTTCCGGTGCCTGGACACATCTGGTGGAGCCTTGCAGTACTCACCAACTACATGTACCCAAACTGTCATGGTATGTGCTATGCTACATAATATGATCTTGCGAAAACAGCTGCAGCAGGACCAGCATAGGCCTGGGCCAAACAGCCCTCCACCATTGCCAAGGCCATCACAGGCAGAGCGTGACTCAGAGGAGGAACAACCTGAGCCTGCCCCAGTAGGCAGAGGAGGCGTGCCCAGTATGCTTTGGCCTTGGCAAAGAGGCAACGCATAGCACATACACTGGCTCAGCAGGAACTCTGGAAATGATACCTCTCTCTGACTTGCACATATAGTAAAAGGGATGCCTAAGTTGACACTACCTGCTTTCAAACATGTACAGAGAGTGTAGTATGTGCATCCAACATAGGCAGCCCTGCAGCACCACCTGAGGCATGATTGCCATGTGTTAAGCAATATAAAGCAGTGCTAAACAGCATTTACCACCATGTAGTATATGCAAACAAAATTGCACACACCAACTAGCACAACTGTGGTCAATGTTGAGTAATATTGGGCAACGTCCAGCAATGTTGGTGAATATTGAGCAATGTTGGACAAGCCTGGTATAAGTAGGGCATAGCTGAACAAAAGCCAACATGCCCATATTTGCTTAACTGGCCCTTAAGCAGTCTGGTCTGCTCAGTATGAAAATATAAAGTAGTGATGGGCCTCAAACCCAGGATACTGAGCACTATAGTTAAAGCACTGAACCACTAAACCAAGACAGCATTGCAGTGGTCAGCCTGTATGAAGGAATGTTGATAAGTCTATGCAAAGTATCTCATGGAAACCCTGCAGGCACAGCATAATCCCTGTCGAGTTATGACACAAAGGTGAGTCCTGCAGTAAGAACAGAACCCGACTTCCAACACATACAGTTTAAATGTTAATATTGGTCATGTTCACACACATCAACAAATGTAGTGGACCTCAGATAGCAACATACTGAAAGGTCACACTGGGCATGCTCACACACTTGAATAAATGAGACAAATGTCAGGCAACAAAACACGGAAAGCCTGAACTGGGCATGCTCACACACTTAGGCCATGTCTGAGTACAGCAGTGGGCCACACATATCTGGCAGTTGCATGTGTTAACCCAGGAACCTCTCACTATCCAGCAATCTGCCCTGTGTACACAGTTATATGACAAGACACATATATAATATAGTGGAACCCTGTCATAATCAAATATGTTCTGCAGATACCTAAGTTGTTCATAGAAACTGGTAAAGCAAAGACGATAAAGACCTGCAAGCAGTACCAGCAATAAACATTGTGCATCACAAACATTAGCATAGGTTCAGAGGTCGATACTAGGCTATCTGCCCTAGGACATGTACAAGCCTAGCCAGAGTGTGTTTGCTGTTTGCAAAACTGTCAGATTACTACATTGTGCGTGTGAATAGTAGGTCACACAAGATAGCCCATGTATGTTTAGTCTAGTGTGCCTCTGCCTAGCAGGGACACAGAATATATCCCAGGGGTAAACATACGATCACCCATACAGTCGTCAAGATGTCTCCTGTAGGTGGTCAGTGAGTGGCTCTGCCTATGTGAAACTGGGATTACAATCCGGAGTGAGTGGAGCCTCTGGGATAAGAATCTGTCCCTCCAGCATATCCTATTAACATCTGTGCTGAGGTATATGTCCCTGGAGTGTGTAGCTCCAAGGGAGTCGGATATCCTGAGGTGGAGCATGTCCAGTAATTCTGGGTTGGGTATATCTGTAAACAACAGGCACACATCATATCCAAGTAGGTGGTAAGCGACTGAGTAGAGCTGGAGTTACTGCATCCGAACTGTGCAGGGCATCCGTGTGAGTCCCTAGATCTGTTTGGTGAGGAATTTCTGTGGCCAGTACAGTTGCTGCAGGTGTCGGGTAAGGTACACCCCAAATGTGGCATTGTAACCAAACATGGTTGTGATGAGTATAAGGGCACAATGACCTCACTTGATCTAGATGTGAAACCATATGGGATAAGGTGGCCTATATAGAAGGTCTGTCCAACCACTTTGGCAATGTGATTGTCAAAGGCGACAGTACAAACAAGTCATGTCCCCAAACCCCTAACAACTCCTACCGTATGTAATGGAGTACTACCTATGTGGTAATGTGTGGGCATTTTGTTATTCCCAGAGGGGATGACTATGCAACTAATGGCATTTATCTGTAGGCCATGGCTCAGGCACCAGTCATCCATCTCTGTGAGACCCTGTTTGAGTATGCATGTGGCAGCTGGAGAGTTGATTATGGCACCCAGTTTGCAGTCAAGTGCAAACATGGTCAGCCATAGTCCCCCTGTGGTAGACTGTACGTCAGACAAATATATACTGAACAAGAGAGGTCCCAGGACCGAGCTGTGTGGGATGCCACGTGTAACTGGTGTATAGTCAGACATGGCACCTGCAATTCTGACCATGTGGGTGCTATCCCTGATCCAGGTAGCAATCCATCATGTGAGATATGTGTCCATATCGACGCTGGTGAACCTATGCATAATGGCCCAGTGGGTTATTGTGTAGAAGGGTTTTGCAAGGTTCAGGTAGGCTGTGTGGACAACCGTCCCTATGTCGATGGACCTGTTAACCATTTAAAGAATACAAACAGGTTCAAGAGGCAAGATCTGCCCACAACAACGCTGAAATATGTAGGACACAGTGTCTGTAGGTTCCCGATGTCTATGTGTATGAGTCCCATGACAATACGCTCCATAGCTTTGCAGAACAGGCTAGTTAGGCTTATAGGGCAATATTGTCTGTGGTCCGTTGTGGCACCAACTGTGTGGAGTGGGACCACTGTCACTGTACGCCACTCCTTGGGTACATATCCTGTAGTAACTCCAATATTGAACAGTGCTGTAATGTAAGGGTTACGTCTGTCATGAAGCTCATGTACGATGCAGGACGGCACACCGTCTGGTCCCATTGATGCTGTGATGTACACTTTGGGGAGGGCAGCACTCACGCATTATTGTGTGATGTCTAGGAGGTTACACTCTGTTGGGATGGATAGTTGCTCCTTAGGGGGGATGGGGGAGAGACATCTGCACTGAACCTGTTTGCCAGGATATTGGCAATGCCAGTGGGTTCAGGGTAAGTTTAGTCAATATGCAGTAACTCATCACATATCAGTGAGTGTCCACCCAGGTTCCTGACATAACTGAAGCAGGCCGTGTGATAGTCCTATGTGCCTGGTGCAATTGTCTGGTAGAAGCGGCCCTTAGAAGAGTTCATGAGTGATCGTAGCTGTCTGCTAGTACTGATCACATATGCCTTCCCTGTCTGGGATTGTGCTCTATCATGTAGTAGCTTCCTCCTGATGTTGTACAGCTTATTAATGGCTGGGGTCTACCAGACAGGTCCCCTGCCATTGGAGGAGTGAGTACTGTTGTTATTTGGGATAGCACAATCTATGCAGTCCACTAGGTGTCCATAGAATGTGTATGTAAAGGATTCAGCAGTCTGAGCTGTATTTGCCACTGTCTCAGGGTCTCTGAAGGATACCACCTTGCTTTGGTGAAGTGAGATGTTGGATCATGAGAAGTTCACCAAGATTACCCAGGATGGGTGTGTGGAGGGTATATGTATGTCCAGTGAGATACATGTATGTTCTGACCTTACCAATGAGGGGTATATCGCTGGTGTGGAACATAGAGTCCCCATGTTGGTGATGATCAGGTCCAATATGTATTCCCCCTTGTGGCTGTGCTGACTGGTTGTGCCATAGCATATGAGTCTACAAATTGTAGTGACTGGGCGAGGGTATTGGGGCTTGAGTAGTATCCCCAGTCAATATTTGTGTATTTGAAGTCACCCAATATAATGGTGTTTGTGAAGCCCTTCATATTCTCCATAGTTCCCATGAAAGCTGAGTGTGGTTCCTGAGTTTGGGAGGGTGGTCTGTAGCAGGCAACAAACTGAAAGGCAGTTTTGCACAATGGTAGTTGTATATGTATGGTCTGTGATGCTTTGTGCAGTGTTACTAACCCAGAGGTGTGTGTATCTGTGATGTATATGGATACTCCCCCTAGCTGTGTTGTCTGTTCCAAGTCTTGTGGTCAGAAAGCATGGTATGACACATAACCTGGCAGTGCTGTTGTGCATAAGTGACCTGGAACCAGGCATTTGTTAGTGCACAGATATCGCTATCCTCCATACTGAGGAGAGTCCTGAGTGTCCGCAATATGAGGGTAACACATCTGGTGTTGAGCAGCATTACCCTTAGTTTCATTTAACCTGTAATGTCTATGGAGGTGGGTTTGTCTTTTGAGCCCTGCTTAAGAAAGGCGCTATGGTGGTAGCAGGAGCCTTAGCCAGCATTCGAAAGTCCAAGGGTGACAGGTGCAAGCTGTCCATAGTGAATCTACATGGCATGTCGAGCATGTCACCACAGGCTGACAGACACTGTATTCCCTATGAATGACACCAATTTGTTAGCCAACTGTTAAAAGTGATATGTTTGTCTGTATACTGTGACATCATAATTGGTGGGTGTAAGATGCTAGACAAGGTCAGGGTCATACTGGCCTGGGCTACATGATCAGAGTGCTCCTCCAAGTATCATGTCATGTGGTCCAGGGAGTAACGTCTGAGGTTTTATGCACCAGCATGGACAATGATGGTGCCAGTCCTGTACTTGCTTTGGAGTGACCTGACTGCATGTGTTATGTGGCAGATCCTGGCACCCGACAGACAGCCCAAAGTGACTATTCCCTTGTTTGGGCTGGTGAGTGGTACGTCAGTGTGTCTGACAATAAGTGTCGCCTATTACAAGTGTATTAGGTGTGTTGTTTGGCCCAAAGGGCAGTGACTGTGTGGCACACTGACATTGTGAACTATGTGATATGTGGGTATTGTAGTGGGGTAGCAGTTGTGTGTGTGTCTGCTTTGGAGGTCTCTTCTGCTTAGGCAGAGTTCATTTACAGCATCTGAGTATGTATATGTGTGATAATGTGGTTTGAGTGCTGTCGCTAGAGGATATGTGAGACTGATATGTGGTGTGTGTGGTTATCTTCACCACCTGATAGACTGTGCCAGTCATGGGTCGACAGAGTTCAGCACCCTGTATGTCTATATAGGTGCATCTCACACATATATCTGAGTTTGTCGGGAGGAGGAGAGGGTTGTCTGTGTACATGAGGCAGATGTGACATTGTGTCAACATCACAATATTCACCAGCTGGATGCAGAGTACACATGAAACTGACCCCTGGACATGCCAGGATATTACGATGACATACTTTGTAGCCTGATCACAAATGATCAGTAGGGTGTTAAGTGTGTAAAAGAGTATAACAGGGATTAGTGCTCAGGTTCGTTGGTGTTTTGTAAAGAGTAGCTGAGAAGGAGTCCAGACTGAATCATGACACCACCTTCAGCTATGTCATAAATAGCAATGTATACCCATACATGACCTGAGTCAGGGCCAACTGTACCTGACTGATAGTGCCGACATCCTGACAGACAGGCCCATAAATACATACCCACCTCCCACTGACGATAGTCCATATCATCATACCAGGAGATATCACATGTAGAATGGATGAGCAGCTACCCCCAATGCCAAAAGCATGGCAGCAAGTGGAATACATTGATTCCCAATATGTGTCATGCATAAACTACAGAACAAACAGATCCTGCACCTGAACAGTCAGCTGAGCCTCACCTTCTACACAGGATGTAGAACCGTTGAATGTGTTACAGCAACATATGGCACTCCCCACAAGTGTTGGTGCACAACACACCATGGAAAGTACAGTCCAGTACGCCTATGAAGTCTGATCTGCAAGGTCATGGAGTTCATCATGGTTGAAGTCATAAACCGAGCTATTGGAAGCTGACATACACACAACCCTACCAACTGTGGTATGTTCATGTGCAGATCATGGTTCCCAAACATGCTAGACTGTTTGCAAGGCAGCCACCCAGGACATACATCACTGAATACAGCTACACGTGTCTCACATAGACTTTGAATAGCCCTTTATCAACATCCCAGACACATGTAGTATCCACAAAACCAACAAGCTGTGCATATGTGTTGACATATGAAGGAATGTCAATGTGTCCACAGATAGATCACACAATGTGAGGATTATGAGGTCCTGTTCAAGCTGTTGACACCTGCTGACCCACATTGACCATTCCTGGAATGGCATAAAACAAAGTGTAAACACATCACCATGTCCAGTCTGATGATGTCACCATCCTATAAATACAGCAGGAGAAAGGACACCAGCCAATCAAGCAAATAGCGCGCCATGTTAATGCATCTCTCTATAGTGTCATAACATAGTAAAGTAGAGGTTTGAATCCTGAAAACACTGACTGTGTGTGTGCGGGGGGGGTGTATGTATGCAGTTTCCTTTGAGAGGAGTGCCCTTTTTGGAGACTGGGAAGACTCACTAAAAGAGGTACATTCCTCTTTGGAAAGTCAGATGATGTCACCATCCTACAAATATAGACGGAGAAGGAAAACCAGCCAGTAAAGCAAATAGCATGCCATGTTAATGCGTCTCTCACTAATATCATAACATAGTTAGGTAGGGGTTTGAATCCTGCAAACCCTGGCAGTGTGTGTTTGTGTCACTGTAGGTCAATGCGGTGTGGGTTTTAGTTTTACTATGGTAGGACATATTATGATTAAAACAGTAAGTGCATTGCACACATCAGGTATCTGCATGGCAAATATATATGTGTACATGCCCCCTCAATCAGTACATAGGTGTGAAGCCTGCATAATGCATGAATACATCTGTTTCCATTGACAGGTTGTGCCACTGCTTCTCAGATCGTAGGTCACATATGTATGTATGTGACAAGGCCATCCACTGTTGTGATCTGTGGCCAAGGTCATCTGTGCCACACACACCCATGACAATTACTAAAGAGTAGTGTGAGTGAGGGTATATGCCTGAGGTATATGTCAGACATATTCATACACAACAAAGACTGGCAATAATGGACAGTCTGTATAGGTGTACAACTGCTTTGTGGATATGCATTCAGGCCTCTAATGTCTTATGTGATACACCAAGGGACTCCACAATACCTATGGATATGTGGATACCAAGGGACACATGACATAACACGAGGCTGTATGTACACATTGGTACCCAACATACATGTTGAGGTCTACCATCGATGTGGTACTGACAGGATATTATGTATTGTAAATGTGGATGACTATGCCATAGCCGGCTTACTGCTATACAGCATGTATCAGACAACAGGTGTCTGTCTGTATGATACCCTTGTGTGGGATATGCGTCCCATCCAGGGAATGCATTGTAGGCCAATGCATGCATTTCCAGATGTGGATAGATGCATCCCTAGTGTGTTTGCATGTACCTAAGGGGGCTATATGCCAAACAGGTGTGGTCCCAGGAATGGGTGGTGGTCAATACCACTGGTTATTGTTAGAGTATAGTACAGGAAGGATCTAACTGGTACTGAGTTACCTACAACTGTGTGTCATTTGTCAGGACATCATCCAATGATTGCTTATAGTCATGCTGTTGAGGTTGTGTATACTACCAGACCACAAATCATTGACAGATATTAACAGTATCATCCACAGCATAGTGTCAACCCATGACATACACACATGTAGACCCATGTTAGTACATAACTGTAGTAGAATGCATAATGGCCATTGAAAGTTACTATGAGATGTTAACAATGTATACAAAAGGGTATGCCACACGTCCCATGTGTCCACCATGTACGTACATGCAGACAGTGCGCACCCACCATGTTCACAGATGTACACTTGCTAATCTGTACTGCACACATCACACACGTACTGTCCACTCACTAACACATGCTGGCAATACATTACATTTCAACCAAGTGCCACGTGGGTGGACAATACATACTCAGACCTAACAATGGTGTAAACAATGCTACATTGACAATCCGAGTTTTGATGCATAATACCTGCTCAGACATACCTACAAGGATGTCATTACACTTTCCTGTTGACAACTTGCTAATATTGCTACACTGCTGTAATGTCACCCTGTGCATCAGCACCATGTTAGCCTGTTCCTGCATCAATGTTACAGATGACAGGAGGCAACACAGGTATCATCATATGCACAGGGTGTGTTGTTCTTTGCCAGAGCCTGACATTGACCCATCCAATCGACATGTCTGTGTGTGTGTGTGTGTGTGTGTGTGTGTGTGTGTGTGTGTGAGGGACAACAGTACAGCATGGGCCAATGTTGATGTAATGTGTGTGTGTCTGCATGCACACAGCTCCACCATGTGGCTGCCATATACGGTAGTTTGTGGGACAGCCACAGACTGTACCTGCTAGGCTGTACAGATCACTGTCTCTGGCCTCGGACACAGTACCTGTGCCTGGCAGGGGTGCTACGGACAGTATCGGGTACCAACCCCGACTGGGTACTGTCATCAGAGGCAGAGGTATGATGACTGGACCCATGTCCCTGCTGGGACTGGCCAGAGCCACATGCACGTGGTCTACTGGGACGGTCAATGGACAGGCCAGCCCCAGCATGGCTGGGGCTGGAACTGCCACTATGGGAGCGGCTGTGAACTGTGGGCCATCCGCGACCACTGCCAGCTGTTGCTGGCATGCGTCCGCGTCAACGTCGCAACCGTCCCTCATGGTCCTGGATCATGGAAATCATATTGTGGAGGGCATCTACTGTCTCCCCCCAGCATCTATCAATGACCTCGGTGTAATTCCGGATTGCACCAGCAAGGTCACAGATGCTGTCATTGATAGCAGTGTAATAGGCGCTCTGCGCCCTAAGTCCCTGTCTGGTGTACCGTTCCATACATGCCTGAGCCTGCATTACAGCCTGGAACATACTGGACATTGTAAGACCTGTGAGGGCACGTCTGCCAGGGGCAATACAACCAGTGGTGCTCCCCTGAGAACCCCTGGACCTCCACCTATGTGGTACCATTCGAGGAATCCAGCTATGGCTGCTGTGAGGAGATGCAAGTGCCATGGGTACCGCACTCTCCTGGTCAATGCCATCTGCATGCTGTCCCTCACCTATGGCCATTGGGATGTATTGGCAGTATGAGTGTGCACATAGATGGGGTTGAACGCTGTGTACTGTTGATTGGCGGACCAACGACAGACCCTATCAAACCTTCCTGTGCCAGAATACATGTCTCATCATCACCACTATTTGTGGCAGTGGCTTCAGGTTCCCTGCTGCTTTCAGCCACCCCTAACTCAGCACCTGTGAGAGGAAGACAGGAAACACACTTTACAGTCTGCACATGATGCATGCACACATGCACACATGAACACATGCACACATGCACATATGAACGCATACACACATGCACACATATACACTCTTCACTACAGCACATACACACACACACCAGCAATCCAACACATACTCTATAGTGGGTGAAGGTGGGTGCCAGTATCACAAGGCAAACAGTCACCACACACTTGTCAGCATGCAGAATATGTGTTGCACAAGACCATGCAGTGCAAGTGTAGGCTCCCCTATTTCATGGCAGTGTACATGGCTTTGATGCAACTGTGTAGTTGTTCAGTGATTGGCTACACCCTGGAACACAATGTGTACCTGGAAACAACATTGCTGTGCAAGTATTATCAGCTCTGCAATGCCATGTGCACCATCACTCACAGGTATACATGCCATGGCTGCATGTGTTATCTGTGTGACACATAGATTTCCATGTCTGAGTACAGCGTCTGTGTCCATAGCAGATAATAGTGGGCACAGGTGTAGCACATGCATGCTATGTACACACACAGGATGAGTGGTGCATGTTGATGTGAAGGAATCCTAATGCTCGACATGGCCAGTGTACAGTGGTTATGGTGAGTGTGGGACATATTGCAGATATGTCGGTGCCAGCCATGGCATGGCATGCTACACGACTGCAACATTAAACACCACACATACCCAATGTGTGTCATGTGACCTATACACCCACAAGCATTCCAGGACATATATGCGACACTTTGTTTGGATGACGACTGCTGTGCATATTGTGTATATTGACATATGTAAGCACACACAACATGCTATGCATATTGTGTATAGGTGCATATGTTTGCACACACACAAAATTGAGGTGCACAGTAATGACTGCTATGAGTAGTACTGTGGTCACTGTAACTGGATGGGGTGTAGTACCCTGTGCCATTATCATCATGCATCTTGTGGTAACTCACAGCTACTAATGTGTGCAAGACCAATGCCTAGCATGCTGTACCTGAACTGCAGTGCCGTGGCTACGTTCATAATTGCACGGCCACTTTGTACATGGGTGTCTGAGGTGCCCGATAGGGAGCATTGCCTAACATGACTGTGTTATGTGTTGAAGAGTGTTGCACAGCCCCATGATAGGCCTCTACTCCTGAGGTACATCATGTGTGTGTGCATGACATGTGGGATACTGAAGTGTGATCTTACAGCGGGTGTGTGGTAATGCCAAATGTAGCATGTTTTCGTGTCCTGAGTATGATAAACGTGTTCTGTTGTGTACAGCTGTATCAACTATGCATATCCAATGTGCAGTACAGTGTTGCCACAAATGTGTCTGCTGCTCTGTGCATTGCATGTGATTGAGGCAGCTACTGACTTTACTGAGATGTTTAATGTCTCACAGCAAACATGCACAGCATGCATTATGCGTAGGTGTGTTACGTGTACATGGCCTACACCTCACCTATGACATGCACATGTCATTACCAATATTAAAGTTTTAACACACTCACCAGCATGTATCATCTGCCCTGCTGTCACACCAGAGGGACCTACAAGAATATGACACAGTTTGTCAGTGGCCACAACTGTGGCATTGCTACTGTGAGTGTGCTAAACTACAGTAGAACAACAGTCAACAGTCACAGGTGTACAGATACTATTCCAAATATCAGTATTGCACACAATAGGCAGCACAACTGCTGAACACACAATACACATCTCACATATGCATATACTAACAATACAAGTAACAGTAGTCTACAGCTGGGGCATATTACCTGCATGCTCCATGTCATCATGCTGGGTGGCTCTGGCCTCCATGATGACACATGTGTGATGCTGTTGCTGCTGTAGGCCAGGAGCCACCATGCTTAAGAGCAGCTCCTCCACTTTGGTGAGGGGGGATGTATGGCCACCCCACCACCTGTGGCAAGCTGTTGTCTATGGATATCAGACGCACACCGCCGGACATGTCTAATTAAATCACTGCAGTGATGGTGTACCTGCTCATATGTCCGGTTATGCATGCCTATGTCATTTACCCGATGAACAAGATCTTGCCACAGTGCAGTACGCTCATGCTGGTGCTGGCTGGCCCTGGAAAACAGCAGTGTATAGTGCTGCACCAGGCTGTTATGTATTTCCTGTTCCTCCGCAGCTGTATAGGATGGATTGCGTTGATGAGCCATAGTCCTGGAAGACAAACAAAATATGTGTGAGCAAGTCATGTGGCACACTTAACATTATTAAGTACAGATAACACTTAACTGCCATATATAGCATCTGTTTGTCTGTCAGAGGATACACACGTTCAATACCACATATCAGTGCTCAGCCCACAACTGGCTGACAGTGCCTGCCACACTCCATATAACAAACCAGTATACACCAGTACTCGGCACACTGTTTGGGATACAATGCGCAACCTCGCCATGGGGGTATATATCAAGCTAATGCATGAAGAAATATGTCATCCAATACAATGAATGTAAAGTACATTTACAGTATTACCAGTAAACCACCCTAGTCGTTGATGCCATACCCCTACCTAACATATGTGCACGGTTGTTAATATAGCTGGCATACTGCCATAACAGAGTATACATGTTGCTAGGTACACACACATACCCTGTAACACACATGTGATTGCGGGCATGGTACATGCATCATTACACACACACACATCAGACATACATACAACACACAAATGTATACTGACACAGATGACCATTACCTGTGTACCTTACAGTACTGTGTGCCCCTACATACAGATACCTATGCTTGAGGTATGTAATCTGTGCAGACTACAGGAAACACACAAGACAGTGTTACCAGGGAATGTGAACATACACCATACAGTGCTGTTTAGGCCTACATCTTCAGGTAGTACAACAGTTCATATGTGAGCTGTATTCACCAGCAGTACCACTTAATGAGCATACATGTATTGCTTCAGCCTACAATGGGACACTACAGTCGTACACAAGGAACTACGTCACAACATATGCCATCCTACTATGTCTGCATCCCAATAACTGACACATCTTTCTCTGGCCTCACACCTAGGACACAAACTACCATGACAGAAACAACCTCACACTAAGCTATCACACCTTTACAGACCTTGCACATATTCACTGTCACACTCATTCCACCTCACATAGCAGGTATAGCACTGAGTACATGTGTGTGTGCATTGTGTCATAGGTAGGTAATATGCTATTGGCCCTAGGGCCTAGAGCAGCCTAGCCATATGCTACCCTGGCCTTTGACACACATGTAATGTCATTTCACATTCTCCTGTCAACTGGATACACAGAGGTGACTCCCAGGGCATATTACCTATCTCCCAAACAATCATCAGGGGTATGTATGACATCTGCTAATGAGGAGCTTTGTTTGTTAATGCTGGGTGGTTTAGTCCAGAGTATGGCATATGTGTGGATAGGAACCTGTACCTCCAGCATGTGCTGTTTACTGAGGTGGCGAGGATTAGGGCCCTAGGTCATGTAGCCCGGAGGGATTGTGAGGTATTGACATGGTGGTTGGCCGACTTCTATGGGTGTGACATACATCTGTATGTCCGGCAGAGGTAACCTCTGGGTGGGCGGTATGCAACACACTCTAGCTGTGGTTTTGTGAGTCAGTCTGCATAGGGCATGTGTTTGAGGGCAGTATTACTCTTTGTGAGGTATGTCTGTGGCCTTTCCACTTGCTGTAGTTGTCATGTGAGGAACATACTACATGGGGCATTGTGATGAGTAGAGGGGAACACTGCCTATATTTCCCTAGATGACACACCTTTTGTGATGACACGTATCACATAGACAGATTACAAGACTAGTGTGGCACTGTGATTATCAAAGGGGAGGCTACTGTCCACCTGTGTCCCCTGTTCCCTTCTGACACCTTCAATGCTAGGCAGGCTACCACCTATGTGGTAGTTACTGGGTAAAGTGTTTTGGAATGGGGTATGGCACTGCAGTACCAACACTGGTGTTCAGTCCATGCCTTGGTCAACAGGCACCTGTTGCAGTACGTATGACCCCGTGTCTCCCTCACTCTCTCTCTCTCTCTATATATATATATATATATATATATATATATATATATATATATATATATATATAGATATATATACATATCTATACATAGCTATACATATCTGTACATATCTATACATATCAATATATATCTATACATATCTAGATATATCTATATATATATATCCATATATATCTATGTATATATATCTATCTATATATATATATATATATATATATATATATATATATATATATATATATGTGTATATATGTATGTATCTATATATATATATATATATATATATATGGTTCTACCTGACTTCGTCGACAGCGCAGAAGACCGACATCGGAATCCGGAGCTCCAGAAGATCGAAAGCGAAGAAGACCGACGCGAATCGCGAGTGGCAGAACATCGACAATGCAGAAGACCGACACGACGGATGACAACACCAACGCCGAGGATGCCGACATGGGGAAAGGCTGTGTGAGTATGCGGTAGTGACGGACGTTAGGGTGCGAGGCAGGTAAGTGTGGAGATTGACGGTCTGTGGGGATAGGGGTGGGTTAAGTGAGTTAGGGTTAGGGAGCGATAGGGGTGGGTTAAGTGAGTTAGGGTTAGGGAGGCGATAGGGGTGGGTTAAGTGAGTTAGGGTTAGGGAGGCGATAGGGGTGGGTTAAGTGAGTTAGGGTTAGGGAGCGATAGGGGCGGGTTAAGTGAGTTAGGGTTAGGGAGCCGGTAGGTAAGTGTCCGATAGTGACGGACCTTAGGGTTAGGGTAAGGTTTAGTGTGGGCTTGTAAGGATTTTGGTGTGCTTGTGTTGTGTGTGTGGTTTGTGGAATGGGGATGTGTTTTGTTTTTAATAATTGTTATTGTGGTGTGTGCAGTGTATGGGGTTTCGTGTTTGTGTACCGTCGGTTATTTCGTTGTCGGTTATGTGTGGTTTCGTGTTTATGGACTGTCGAATATGTGGTGTCGGTGATGTGGTTGTCGGTGTTGTGTGGTTTCGACTATGTCAGGTAGAACCATATATATATATATATATACATATCTATATATATATATATATATATATATATATATATATATATATACACATACGGTTCTACCTGACTTCGTCGACAGCGCAGAAGACCGACATCGGAATCCGGAGCTCCAGAAGATCGAAAGCGAAGAAGACCGGCCTTGAATCGCGAGTGGCAGAACATCGACAATGCAGAAGACCGACACGACGGATGACAACACCAACGCCGAGGATGCCGACATGGGGAAAGGCTGTGTGAGTATGCGGTAGTGACGGACGTTAGGGTGCGAGGCAGGTAAGTGTGGAGATTGACGGTCTGTGGGGATAGGGGTGGGTTAAGTGAGTTAGGGTTAGGGAGCGATAGGGGTGGGTTAAGTGAGTTAGGGTTAGGGAGGCGATAGGGGTGGGTTAAGTGAGTTAGGGTTAGGGAGGCGATAGGGGTGGGTTAAGTGAGTTAGGGTTAGGGAGCGATAGGGGCGGGTTAAGTGAGTTAGGGTTAGGAGCGGGTAGGTAAGTGTCACGATAGTAGCGGACCTTAGGGTTAGGGTAAGGTTTAGTGTGGGCTTGTAAGGATTTTGGTGTGCTTGTGTTGTGTGTGTGGTTTGTGGAATGGGGATGTGTTTTGTTTTTAATAATTGTTATTGTGGTGTGTGCAGTGTATGGGGTTTCGTGTTTGTGTACCGTCGGTTATTTCGTTGTCGGTTATGTGTGGTTTCGTGTTTATGGACTGTCGAATATGTGGTGTCGGTGATGTGGTTGTCGGTGTTGTGTGGTTTCGACTATGTCAGGTAGAACCACACATACATATATACATCCATTGCTGTACATTTTGATGCACATATAGGCACATATACTGCCCACCTTTCATGGTGGGGATGTCAATTATGCAACAGTTGTGAGACATACAGTTATGTAATAATATTGCACAGTGTTGTGCAGAATGCATTTTGCTGTCCTCAGGCCGTATAGCTGTAGCAGGCCTCACTGCCTGTAGCGCAGTCCCACAGCGTTTAACCACCACATCACATATACCAGCACTGCTTGCTGTCTGCAATGCCACACACTACAACCTACATACATTTGTGCACATATCAACCTTCAATTACATATATATGTCCAGCCTTCACTAACAGTTGCAGTATGTCCCTTGCCCTCTGCACATGTGCATATACATATAGATATGGACTGCTGCCACATATGGATGATTCACAGTATGTAGAGTACCCTTCAGACACATCATTTGGATGCCTGCAAATACATATCTGGTACATACCTTACCTTTGTGTTCCTCACCTCCGTCTGTTGTAGCTGTTGCTTTTTTTTTTTTTGGTTTTGGTTTCCTCTGTGTGTTGGTCTTTCTTTTCAGTGTCTGTCTCTTACAGCCCGTTTGTCTCCATCTGTCTGTCTGTCTGTCTCTGTCTGTCTGTCTCTCTCTCTCTCTCTCTCTCTCTCTCTCTCTCTCAGTGGGTGCAATGATATTATTGCATGTGTGGACAGCAAGTACAGGCTGCTTTTCTAGGTATCTGCACATGTGATGGCCTCTGCACCAATTGGTGCCTACCATTTAGTAATTGCATGCAGCCTGCTGTGTGGTAATTGCAGTTCTCACTGTGATTTCAGGACATTGCTATAAACTGATAGGTTAGGTAGGCGTAGCTCTTTCAGTTTTGCAAGGTGGGGACCATGCTTGTTTGCTGTGGACACTGCTATCTCAGTCAGAAGGTTGGTATGTGTCTCATATGTGAAGCTGGGTTGTAGCCAGTGAAATGCATGTTGTACTGAAACCTGACTGTTGCTTCTTCCAGTACACTCTTCTCAGTGTGTAGGTTTACTCACACCTCCTAATGCTAACACTGGATACATGGGAGTATGTACTTTCTTTTTGAAATAGAGAATTAACTGGCATACAGCAGTAGTTATTGCAATGTATTCCTATGGCTTTCCTATTTTCCCTTTACATTCGCTCATTGTAATGCATGTTATATTTCTTACAGCACCAAGTTATTGCATATCAGCTGTGGCTTATGGTATTTCATGCAGACTGGTGAGTCCAAGGTGTGGGGATCGAGACTGACAAGGGTATTTTATTTTATTTTACTGCTGAGCAGTACAAGGGCCCTGTCATACACAGTGACTAAGGCAATTTTAAGCAGTTGTAAGCGGGTTTGTGTGAGTTTATGCGACGCTTAACGACGTTTAGCTAAGCGCACACATGAGCACACTGGTACAAACCCGCTTACTACTGTTTACAAGTGTTTACTCTTGCTAACCCCCCGCGCTCATTTCTTTCACAGAAAAGTAAATGGGGAGATAGGAATGTGGTGATAAAGGGTGCACAAAGTGGGGAAGACAGTAGGGAAACCAGCTCGGGATGCACAGGATGGGTGTGGGGAAGGTCCATAGCTGTCCGTTTCCTTACCAGCAACAGCTGTGCATATGCAACA
The DNA here is from genome assembly GCF_019279795.1 of Protopterus annectens. NCBI lineage: Eukaryota > Metazoa > Chordata > Ceratodontiformes > Protopteridae > Protopterus > Protopterus annectens. The sequence goes on along the minus strand of NC_056726.1, from coordinate 85,227,435 downwards.
CATTAGGAGTGAAATTTGAAACCTTTCACCCCTGAGAGAGGGGTGAGGACAACTAAGTATATTGTACTACCAATTATGAATATCAGGCACATGCACTGTTTGTGAACTGCTATACTGTCATTAGTACGTTACTCACTTCTGAACAGCTTGTGGTTTGTTTGTGTTGACATTAGCACAGTCTGCTCAGGACAACTGGACATATTTCAGTACTGTGTATGCTTACCTATATCCGTGGGTGTGCCTGACTACACAGGTATATGGCATGTTTGGGTAGGGGTGCAGAACTGCGGAGATCTGCTGTGGCTTAGTGGTACTTCCTGCAGTCTTGTGACTCCAAGGTCTGGGGTTCAAGACTGACAGGGGTATTTTATTTTGCTGATGAGCAGTACAAGGGCCCTGCCATAGAGTGACTAAGGCAATTTTAAGCAGTTGTAAGAGGGTTTGGATGGGTTTGCGCAATGCTTAGCGACGCTTAGCTAAGTGCACACATGTGAATACTGGTGCAAACCCGCTAACTACTGCTTAAAAGTGCTTACTCCCGCTAACCCCCACGCTAATTTCTTTTAAAGAAAAGAAAATGGGGAGATAGAAAAGTGGTGAAGAAGGGGGCACAAAGAGGGACACACAGTAGGTAAACAAGCTCGGGATGTGCAGGACGGGTGTAGGGAAGGTCCATAGCTGCCCATTTCTTTAACAGCAAAAGCTGTGCATATGCAATGAATTTGGAGTGAAATTTGAAACCTTCCACCCCTGGGAGAGGGATGAGGACAACAAAGTATGTTGTACTGCAAATTATAATTATCAGCTTACATGTTTGTTTGATGGACATGTGCAAAAAATGGGCGGCCCTGTATGGGGCGTAATTTTTTTGTGGGTACAGATTTTTTTTTTTTTCAGGTGAGAGTGGGAAGTGAGGTAGAGGAAGTAGGTATGTCCAGGGAGGTAGGTTGGGAAGGTAAACAGACAAGACAGACAAGATGCATACAGGGGCAGGGTATGACACATGGGGTGGGTGAACACAATTGATGGGGTCGGATGTTTAGAAATCACAAGCCCATGAGCCCACTGATGGTAACAGTGGAACTGAGATCCCCACCCATGGGCAGTCACCACTGAACCTTCACAGCTCCGAGGGTGGCTGTGCTGGGGGCTGCGTAGGATGGGCAGGCTCACCCGTGAGACATGCCACTCTCGCCTCAAGCTGGCATAGGGGATCAGCGACTGAACGCTGGATCTCCCTACACACTACAGCCCAGACCCTTCAAAGGGTGACAGGTGGCCCTTCTCCGCCCACGTTTTCACAGGGGGGACAAGCCCCATCCCCTACAGCGCTTCCACCCGAAGATGGCACAGGACCAACGGAGGAGGGGAGCCCGGGCTGGGCACCGGACCTGCTGGTGCCAGGTGCACTCACCGGCTGAGGAGGGACAGGTGGGTCCGCTGGGACCGGCCTTCCCATACATTCTGTGATTAGGTGTGTTTAATTACGACATAAGCAAAACAGCATTCCAGATTAGTTGTAACAGCATGCAATAATATTCCCATTAACCCAACACACCAAGGGTACAACAGTTGAACAGCAAGCATAACACATGCATATATTGAACCACAGTGGTTATTCCAACAGCATGCAGGGATGTTTGGTAGCAACAGGCCACCATGATTGTGGTGTTTAAACAGGGCACATGCATCAACGTGAATGCAAATATTTATAGAAAATAGGACATATGTCCCAACAAATATTTAAGATTACACATACCCATTGAGGTGTGGAATTGCATGGTTTATGCACATACAGTAGGGTGTATAAAAAGCCTTGGTTAACATCTTATAATGATCTTTTAGTCTACACTACATTCCTAGTGACTGCAAGTGTATATCCCCTACTTGTATTATTACACTTGCCACCATACATTAGGTTGTGTACTGGGTTTGGCTAGTTCAATATATGCCTGACCTATATCTGACATACTAACTGTCCAGGATGCAGATGCTACTGCTACATATTTCCTGATTGCATTTATATTTCTGTATCTACATATCTGGGATGTTTTCACATGACATTTTCACTTCGATTTGTACAGAACCCTGCATTTCTTGACACACACTCACATTTCTGGGGAGAAAATAACATGCTACACGTGTGCCAGGTTTACTTATTCATGCCAGCCAGTAACTGCCTGTTTTGGACTGTATATATGTTTCACAGCTACTAGTACTTCCATCACCCACTTTATATGGGACTGCACAACTCTGGGTTGCCAGCACCTTTTCAAACAGTACTGTTTGTATACTGTAAGGGTACAACAACATTTCAGACTCTGTGACACAGACACACTCTGGGTTTTAGACCTTTATTAATGACATTACACACTTTTCCACAGGCTCACTCCTTTATTTGTTTTAATGATGTATATGGCAGACATGTTCAAGACATATAATACCTTTATTAATAGGTTAGAACAATCTTTTTTTCATGCTCACGCACTTATTTTATATAACAGTGCCTGCAGAGATATTATTCCAGACATATGTTACCTTTCTTAATGGATTTCTACACTCTTTTTCTGCCTGACATTTTTATCTGACATTATATGCAGATGACTTATTCAGGCAATTTTATGGCTGTATTATTGGACTACAACACTTTCTTTCATGCTCTCTTCCATATTTTATATAACAATACATGCAGAATAATCACTAACCTGCCTGGTGGCACAGCCTTAGCAACCTATCAGGATTCGTAGCATGGTCACCTGCAGCTGTAAAGTAAATGAAGGGATATTGAGACATACCTATCCGTTATACATACTCCATTATCAATTCTTACATACTGCATTCCATGGCTCCATACTCAGTTGTGGGGCATCCCCCATCCCATGGGCCTCCTGTATCCATTGGTTCAGGCGGTCTTGCTTTCGTCTCTTCAGGTCTGCATGGTGGTGACAGACTTGCTCACCAGTCCAAGGAATGCCTGTGGCACTGGTGAGGTCACGAGCTCACCGGTTCCAAGCCTCTGCCTTGTACTCCGTCCCTTGGAACTGGCCCTGCAGGAGTCTTGACTCGTGACGGTGGATAAGGAGCCAAACCATGTATTTGGACTCCTCGATGCCCCAACGTTGCGCTCGGAAGCATGTTCCCTCTCCGACACCAGACATTCTAACTGCAGATGTGAGCTATAATCAGTTATGGAGTGTATTCCCGCCTGTGGGGCTTAAATATGCCGCATTTCCCCGCACTTTTTTGTGATTGGCCATTTTGTAAAATTCTCGGCTGACTGCAGACCTGCTTAGTAATGGTTAAACTACCATTCGTACATATATGACTGTTAATAGTGGCTGCTTCCTTTATGTTGTCATGGCTTAGTGGTTCTATACTTTGCTTTTGATGCACAGAGTCCTGGGTTCGAATCTTTTCATTCATTTTATTTTCATACTATCCAGACAGGCTAGGGGGTGTGGCTGCATTTAAGCAACTTTGCTCTATGTTGCTCCTCGGTGCCCTACGGTGCCCTGGTTGGTGCGGCGCGCACGTCCGCACAAACACATTGTGCTGGGTAAAGTGCCATTGAACTATGGGCAACTCTATTGTGCTGGGTAAAGCGCCATGAAACAATGGGCAACTCTATTGTGCTAGGTAAAGCGCTATTCAACTATGAGCAACTCTATTGTGCTGGGTGAAGCGCTGATTAACTGCAGGCAATTTTATATCAGGGTCCTTTAAAATATTTATTTTGTTCACTGATACATTGGCCATTTCACTGCATTTTGGTAATGTTTAAATATATTTGTCAGGTATTATTTCATATACTGATTTCAAAAATAAATACGAAGGGGAGGGGTGGGACTCGAACTGTGAATGCCTCTTCTTTGTGCAAACACTCTACCATTACACTATTGCTAATTGGCATGATTTTCATTAACATTCTTTCTTATGCTCTTCCATGTCAGAATTGCTAACTCTAGCTAAGCAATGGGCACACCCGCGCACACACGCACAAATACGGGCAGCTATTTTGGGGATTTAAAAAATATATTTAATGCTTTGCGTTTTAGAACTGTGATAGGGATTTACAATATCAGGGAGTGTGGTGTTGGGTGCAGGGACATTTGAGCGGACTCGCTCTTGTGTGTGTGCTTTGTTTCGTTTTAAAACACTTGCAGGGGAGTGGACATTTAGACTGCACGGCAGTCGGACACACCCCCTGCTTTCTTACATGGTCCGTGTAAGACTTATGGTTGAGTCAGTGTGCCCTCATGCATATTCATGGCACGCTGACTTCAAACCGTTCAACTGCAGCCTCCGAGTAAGACTTATTAAGTCTTACACGGAGGATTAGTGAATCCGGGGGTAATGCTATTCAGTTAAAATATTATATTTGTGTTACTACTGTAGATCTGTGTTCAATGTAAAATGTTCATGCATCTAATTCCCTTTACTTACTCTGATAATAATGCTCTTTCTAAATATTTCTACCTTTATAATTCTCTAAACTGTAAATATTTTATTTAACTTTATTAAACTGCAAGACTGTTTTTGTTACAATTTCAGAACTAAATGCATTTTGCCCTTGCCTGTAGCCCAGATCGTGCCTGAAAAGTATCAGAGCCATTGCATCACTCCCAGATAACAAATAAATAAAACACACACTTCACATGACAACTAGTACATAAAGTATAGTAGAACACATTGAATAAAACAAAAATATCTGATAAAATATTCTGATGCTGAGTATTATACTCCTAATGCTGCCTGGCTTACATTCTGAGCTGTCTTCATAACACACCAAATGATCTTTGCAATTATTTTGTCAAGTTTGTCTGGAGAATTGCATGCACTTCAGCAGAATATTTAATGTGAGCTAAGAAGCCTTTTCATAAATATGCATATTACTTAACATTTTCTGTAATGCATTTTGGTCTTCAGGCTCACAGTGTGATCCCTGTCATTGAAGCATAAACACAGAAAACATCAAGCTAGGTCTCATTTTTTTCACTACCCATAATTAAGAGGCAGATCAAAGAGATGTTACAAACCACAAAGACCCATGCATTGTACAGGGACTGAAAAACACATTTACTTTGTAGCACTTATGACATAACATGTGAGAATCCCCCTTTCTACTGCAGAATAGCAAATGTTTTGTGACATGACATCTGCATACTTTACTATCATTTCCCCTACAATCAGACAGCATGCTGGCACAGAGGGTCATCGGTTATTATAGTATATTATTTTACAGATGAAGAAGCACAGAAAGTAGATATAAACACAATATGAGCTGCCTGGTGGAAACAAACAAAACATTAGCTGCTTTATAAATATGGGTTTCTCCAGTCAGTTCTTTACATTTATATATATATATATTTTTATAATCTGCATGGGAAGAAACATTTATTTTCCACAGTCTTCCTCTGTAATCAAAACACCGTACAAGTGAAATAATTCCAGAAAGGGCATGTGTTAAAGGTATATTTTTTGCTTAAAATAGTAAAATAAATGATACAATTGTTGTATGATTTATTCTGCATTTTAACACTCATTGAAATAATTTATAACCTTTACTATATACAGTATTGTAGTTCATTCATTGCAAGTCACAGTAGTTAATAACAGTGAGCTATAAACAGACTGAATGGATTAGAATCTACAGCTAATATCCTGTGTCAGACTGATTCAATATAAAGACACTTTTTTTATTGTCAGAATTAACAATATAAAAAAGAGAGTATCAACTTGATATGTGTGTATGTTTTTTTAATTACAAAGTAAAAAGAATAAATTAATATATTATTAGCATTTTGGTCATGAGTGTCAAGCAAGGTGAATAAATTAGCTTTCTTCCCTAGCCTGTGTTAGACTGTTCACAACAGCCCAGTATAACTATGCATATATATGCAAGTCTGTCATTATTCTTGTTTTTATCTTTATGGAAAGGTATGCAGGGGTACTTTACTGCAGGGACGAAAGGGATTCAGAAAGGAAAAAGGAGAAAGAAGGAGAGAGGAGAAAAAAAAACATATATTCATTGTTTGTTTCTAATTTTGTAATACAATGGGTCAGAGAAGCAACTAGTGGTTTCACTGCAAACATGCAGTACAAGAGTGAGTCCTATTTTCTAGAGTTTAATCTTAGTTACAAATTGTGTAATGCAATTGGAAACTTGGTGAAAGAAGAAAGTCATTATAGATAGGTTGCTACAGACACTTTAGCTCTCTTTAAGTCTCCACACATACAGCTCATTGTATCAGAACAGTCAAAAACAAATGCAGGGACTGAACTTAGATCCTCACACAGGCATGAAAACAAATATTAGAGTTTAATTCATTAGTCATGCCTTACACTTTGAAGTACATGTTAGATCCTATTTCTTCTTTTCCAGATCTACTTCTTGGTGATTGTACATTTGACCCACTTAAGGATTTGGATCCTGGAGAATTTTGGGAGCTAAGTATAATACAGACTCCATCTCTGTTGCTAATTTCCTCTACTAAAGGGAGATTATGACCTGCCACTAAGGTCTGCTCATGTTTTAAATGCCAACTGTGTGCAAATTCCAAAGTTAGCATACTCCTGCATCTATACTAGTAACTACCAGGTAAAAATTATTACTGGTCACTAATGGAATGGAGAAGACAAGGTGGGTTTTTGGTACCCCTTCCAATGCAGATTGTTTCAGTTGGTCACTATACAATTCAATATCAGTTAAGAAATCCCACATTTCTAGAAAACTGAATGCTAAGACTAGGACATTTTCTCCCAGATTCAGTAATCTGAGGACCTAATCAATCAAAGCAGAGTCATCTTCCTTCCACAGTGATGTCTTAAAACATTCCTTTGCTTGCAGTCTACGATTGGCAAGATTTTCATTATTTGAAGTCCACCATTGCAGTCACATGTTAAACCTATACTAAATAAATGGTACTTAACAAAATAATGTGAAATATTCTAATATAAATATAAAAAATTGCAATCAGAAGATCAGTTTATCGGATACTAGTTTTTCATAAGGAAGCAAACCTTCTATACCCCTCATAATCTCTGATTAAGATGAGAGACAAAATATAAAAAATGGAAGAGAGGTCACGCTACAACTTTGAAAACTGAAATAAACAAGCTGAGCAAGCAGATTAAGTATAGTATGAGACAAGATCAAGAAAATTTTGAAGAAATTTTATATAAAGATATTGAGCATAATAGGAAACTTTTTTATAAATACATAAAATGTAGGAGTAAAGACACACAAATTGATAAACTGTGTGCAGATTCTAAAATTTATTCTCAGACACAATAGATTATAGATATAGTTACAAAATCATATGCAAAACAGTTTGGCTCCACAAAAGAGGTAATAAGTTGTCCTAGTGACATCCAGGTAACTGCAGATACTGGAATCAAATTAGATTATATTAAAAAAAACTGCACAAACTGGATCTAAACAAAGCACAGGGAGGAGACAGAATTAGTAACAATGACCTGAGAACACTTCAGCAAGAACTTATGGTACCATTATAGCTATTATTCACTAGGTCATATAAATATGGAGAGATTCCTCAAGATTGGAGACATGCGCTTATTAAATCTGTTTTCAAGAAGAAGTGGAGTAGGACAAACCCAGAGTCATAGAGACCGTTAAGTCTACTTTCATGTTTTAGAAAAATAATGGAGAAGGAAACATTGGATAAGTTATTGTCAGAAGTGGATAGGTTGGGACTTGAAACCATATATCAGCATGCATATGTTGGAAACAGATCTATTAACACCTGTAACATGATGTTCTATAACAATATAATAACAGCTATGAATGAAAAAATATGCTGTCATGTAATGTATATAGATTTAACTTCAGCATTTCACAGGGTCATATACAAAACACTGATGAATAAATTAATACAACTATGTACCGATGTACTCTTGATAAGATGGATAGCTGCATGGCTTACAAATAGGACATGGCAATATCATATAGCAACTGGACAAGTGAAATCCTTGGTTACAGTCAGGGTGTCCCCAGGGCTATGTCCTAGGCCATTACTTGTTTAGATTGTATCTTTCAGACCTAACCTTTTCATCTGAGGTATTCTACTGTCTACATGCAGATGACCTGAAATTGGGTAAACTGATTACATGTGTTGCAGATAAGGCATGTCTGCAAAATAACTTGAATAAATTGACCATTTGGGCACAGGAGAATAATATGCTGATAAATACATAAAAAAAATAAACATATGACATTTGTGAGACATAAATTGAAAGGTGAATATTTAATACAGCACACAGCGATTGAAACTGTAGACTCATTTAAGGACCTCAGTATATGAGTAGATTCAGCTATGAGTTCTTCTAATCATATTAACCAATTGGTTAATGATAGTTATAGAATTATAGGTTGCATAAAAAGATTTATAAAGTCTAGGAAATCAAAAATGCTGAAGTCATTGTTTGTTAGTTACATTAGACCAAAACCTGAGTATGTAATAACAATATGGAAACCCTATAAGAAAAAAAGCATGAGTAAACTGGAAAGAGTACAGCGGAAATATACCTAGGGCATCCATGGATGTGAAAATTTAAGTTATTATGAAAGACTAAAATATCTGAACTTGTAGAATGTGTCTTATAGATATCTAGGAGGAGATCTTATTCAAGTATATAGGGCATTTAGCGACAACTACCTCTGGAGATGTTTGGGGTTATCAAAAAGTACTAGAGAATCATCAGACAACTTCTGCAGAAGATTCTACAGGAATGAGACGTACTAATTGGTTCATTGACAGAGTAGCTGATGCATGGAACAGACTATCAAATTACATTAAAGCAACTACCAGTTTAGATATTTTTAAGAATAACCTGGACACTTATTATGGGAACAAGTGTTATGGTATATTGGCAAGCTAGAAGGGCTTTTAATGACCATGCTTGAAATATTTGCATGTATGTATGTATACTCACCTGTATGAGAGACTGCACCTTTGCATCCTTTGTCATTTAACTGAATCACCTACATAGTCAACGTTACTTACAAGACAGGTAAATATATTTTTAAAATGAAAAATTCATTATTTAACTTTCTTGTTTTTTCACAAAATTGGATAAAAAGTACTACTTCAAAACACAGGGCTGGATTCATAAAGGCTTGCACGGAGTCTTAGAGTAGAGTAAGACTTCATGAAGCCAACATGTCCACCGAGCAATCCAGGAACAGCTGGTAGGGGCATGCAACTGAGCTCTCCAAACTAGTCCTACATGGATAGGGCTGAGATATGCAAATTACCTCAATTGCAGGCGAAAGCCATGCAATTGAGGTAAATTTGCGATCCAGGAAACCCAAACCTGCCCGAGTAGGAGTAGTGTTATTTGTAGAAACGTACTTAGTTGATAACTGAGTACAGTTCTGCAAATAGCAAAATGGAGCCGTGTCAGCTGGAAAAAAGCATGCATTCACAGGAGGAAGCATGCCAATGGCCAAAAATATGGCCATTGGCAACGGGAAGTGATGCAAATTAAAAATAAAATAACTTTTTTTTATCCCGATCTCCGGGGTTTAACTGTAGCGCAGCACCGCGCAAACGTGCTGCACACTAAAAAGCAGAAAATTAATAATTAAGATCCACAAATGTGGATTTTATATCTAAAATGAATTTACAATGCAAGGGAATGGCAGGCTGAAGACAACATGGCCACCGAGTAGAGGTTGCTAAGGGGGGAAGCTCAGTCTAAGAGATGTAACTAAGCATTAGTAGGCAATCCTATGCAAATGAGAGTTAGGATAGTGAATCGCAAGTTTACATAGCAAATGAGCAGAGTCAGTGGAGTGTAGGAGTAGGATAAGGGGAGTAACAGAGTAGAAGATAGGTGACATCATGAGGGGGGTATGTATGAAAGGAGTGAAGCTCGTTGGAGAAGAGTGTCATGTGTCAGCTTACATTTACATAATAGTGAAAGAGGTATGTCAACAGGTAGGCCAGGTAAAGTCAAGAAATCGAAGGTGTATACCGTGGATAATACCAAAGTTTCTTGCTGAGCGTGCATGCACGCGTGTGTGTGCCAGTAAACCCGAGTAAGACAGTGTGTGTGCGTGTTAGCATGTGTGCGTGCGTGTAAGCCAGAGTAAGCATATGTAAGGCTGTGTAAACAGTTGTAAGTGTATTTGCGCCGGTGTGTGCGCGTTTTAAGAAGAATAAGCAAGCTTTAGTCTGTGTAAGCATGTGTGCCTGCATGTTAGCTGCTGTGCACGTGTTCGCACTTGTGTGCGTGGCGCTCCCCCCCCTGAGGAAACAGTAAGGAAATAGGAAGCACACCAAATAGTGGAAGTTACCAGAGAGTACTAGCAGAGCTAGCAGGTGAAAACAATCAGAATCAGGCAATTACCCAGGCAGAACACTGGCCCAGCCCAGCTCAGCACTTAAAAGTCTGCAAACAACAGTCCATTATGTGTAGACACTGCAACACTGCAGTAAGCTAATAGAAGTGAAAACTGAAAAGGCTTCACTGAGACAAAAAATGTTAGGCGCTGCCATTGCTGTTATTAGGCGACATATGCAACATGCTGAGGGTGGTGATAATGCAAATGCTGCCAGACAACCCACAGTGAGGAGACGGAGAAGAGTGTACAGGCCCAGGGTTACCTACCAGGGGCTACATGAGCTGGAGATAGTGGAGTGCTATAGAGTGGACAGAGACCTCTTGCAGCAAATTGTTGAGCTGTGCAGGCCACGCCTCACACACAGAACCACCAGAGGGGAACGCATCCCAGTGGAAACTAAGGTATGTGTTGGCCTAAGAATATTAGCAACAGGTACCTTCCAGAGACCAACTGGTGATATGATGGGGATATCACAGGCATCAGCATCCAGGTTATTGCACCAGTTCCTGGATGCCATGTCAGCACATGTCGGTGATTATGTATATTTCCCCAATTCCCGTGAGGTATTGGCCAGCAATATGCATCTCTTCCAGCAAATAGCGGAATACCCTGAGGTAGTGGGTGCAATAGACTGCATGCACATATGAATCAAAGTACCAGCCGGTGAGCGGGGTAGAGTCTACTTCAACCGCAAGGGCTTCCGCTCCATCAACTGCCAGGTTGTGTGTGATGCCCAGGGCATAATACTGAATGTGTGTGCTGGCTGCCCTGGAAGCTACCATGATTCCCATATCTGGCATCTGACGCAGCTGTACCAGACATTTGCCAATGGGGACATCCCACATGGTCACCTAGTGGGGGATGCTGGTTATGCACTGGAGCCATGGCTGATGACACCCATCAGAAACACACACACACTTAAACAGGAATGCCATAATGAGGCACATGCACAAACATGAAATGTAATCGAGCGTGTGTTTGGGCTGCTCAAGTCATGGTTCCGGTGCCTGGACACATCTGGTGGAGCCTTGCAGTACTCACCAACTACATGAACCCAAATTGTCATGGTATGTGCTATGCTACATAATATGATCCTGTGAAAACAGCTGCAGCAGGACCAGCATAGGCCTGGGCCAAACAGCCCCCCACCATTGCCAAGGCCATCACAGGCAGAGCGTGACTCAGAGGAGGAACAACTTGAGCCTGCCCCAGTAGGCAGAAGGAGGCATGCCCAGTATGCTTTGGCCTTGGCAAAGAGGTAACGCATAGCACATACACTGGCTCAGTAGGAACTCTAGAAATGATACCTCTCTCTGACCCACACATATAGTAAAAGGGATGCCTACGTTGACACTGCCTGCTTTCAAACATGTATAGGGAGTGTAGTATGTGCATCCGACATAGGCAGCCCTGCATCAACACCTGAGGCATGATTGCCATGTGTTAAGCAATATAAAGCAGTGCTAAACAGCATTTACCATCATGAAGTCAATGTAAACAAAATCGCACACACCAACTACTACAAATGTGGTCAATGTAGAGTAATATTGGCCAATGTCAAGCAATGATGGTTAATATTGAGCAATGTTGGACAAGCTGAGTTTAGGTAGGGCATAGCTGAACAAAAGCCAACATGCTCAGATTTTCTTTACTGGCTCCTAAGCAGTCTCGTCTGCTCAGTATGAAAATATAAGCGGCAATGGGTCCCGAACCCCAAATATTGTGCACTACAGTTATAGTACTGAACCACTAAACCATGACAGTAGTGCCGTGGTTAACATCTATGAAGAAATGTTGATAAGTCTATGCAAAGTCTTTCATGGAACCCCTGCTGGCACAGCATAATCCCTGTCAAGTTATGACACAAAGGTGAGTCCTGCAGTAAGAATAGAACCTGACTTTCAACACACACATTACAAATGTTAATAATGGACATGTAGACATACATCAACAAATGTAGTGGACCTCAGACAGCAACATACTGAAAGGTCACACTGGGACATGCTCACACACTTGAATACATGAGACAAATGTCAGGCAACAGAACACTGACAGTCTGAACTGGGCATGCTCACACACTTAGGCCATGTTGGAGTACAGCATTGGGCCACACATAGCAGGCAGTTGCATGTGTTAACCCAGGAACTTCTCACTACACAGCAATCTTTCCTGTGCACAAACTTATATGACAACAGACACATATATAATATAGTGGAACCCTGCCATAAGCAAATATGTTCTGCAGATACCTAAGCGGTTCATATAAAGTGTGAAAGAAAAGATGATAAAAACCTGCAAAACAGTATCAACAATAAACATTGTGCATCATGAAAATAATCATAGGTTCAGAGGTTGATACTAGGCTATCTGCCCTAGGGCATGTACAAGCATAGCCAGACTGTGTTTGGCTACTGCAATCCAGTCAAATCAGAGCACTGTGCCTGTGAATAGTAGGTCACACAAGATAGCCTATTTACATTCAGTGTATTGTGCCTCTGTCTAGCAGGGACCCAGAAGATATCCCATGGGTAAGCATGCAATCACCCATCCACTTGTCAAGATGTCACCTGTAGGTGGTCAGTGGGTGGCTCTGCCTATGCAAAACCGGGACTACATCCGGAGTGAGTGGAGGCTTTCTGATAATAATCTGTTTCCCCAGCATGTCCTTTTAACATTAGTGCTGAGGTATATGTCCCTGGAGTGTGTAGCACCAAGGGAGTCAGATATCCTGAGGTGGAGCATGTCCAGTAAGTCTGGGTCAGATATTGCCTTCAACTACAGGCACACAACACATCCGTGTAGGTGGTAAGTGACTGAGTAGAGCTGGAGTTACTGTATTGGAACTGTGCAGGGCATCTGTGTGAGTCCCTACATCTGCTTGAAGAGTAACATTTGTGGCCATTACAGTTGCTGCAGGTGTCAGGTAAGGTACATCCCAAAGGTGGCATAGCAACCAAGCATGGTCGTGAAGAGTATAGGGGCACAATGACCACACATGATCAACATGTGAAACCATGTGGGATATGGTGGGCTATGTAGACATACTGTCTAACCACTATGGCAATAGGATTGTCAAAGGCGAGAGTACGAACAGGTCGTGTCCCCAAACTCGTAACAACTACTACTGTATGTAATGGATTACAACCTATGTGGTAATGTGCGGACATCTTGTCATCCTCAAAGGGGATGACTATGCAACTAATGGCATGTAGCCATGGGCCATGGCTCAGGCACCAGTCAACCTATCTCTGTGAGATCCTGTATGAGTATGCATGTGCCAGCAGGAGAGCTGATTATGGCACCCAGTTTGCAGTCATCTTCGAACATGGGCAGCCATATCCCTCCTGTGATAGCCTGTACATCACATAAATATATACTGAACAAGAGAGGTCCCAGGACTGAGCCTTCTGGGATGCCATGTGTAAATGGTGTATAGTCAGACATGGCACCAGCAACACTGAGCATGTGGGTACTATCCCTGCTCCAGGTAACAATCCATTGTGTCAGATATGTGTCGATATTGATGCTGGTGAGCCTATGCATAATGGCCGAGTGGGGTATTGTGTTGAAGGGTTGTGCAATGTCCAGGCAGGCTGTGTGGACAACCGTCCCAACACTGATGGACCTGGTAACTGTTGAAAGAATATGAACAGGTCCAACAGGCAAGATCTGCCCACAACAATGCTGTAATGTGTAGGACCCAGTGTCTGTAGGTTTCCCATGTCTATGTGCATGAGTCCCATTACAATACACTCCATAGCTTTGCAGAACAGGCTAGTTAGCCTTTTAGGCCAATATTGTCTGTGGTCTGTTGTGGCAGTATTCAGTGGAGTGGGACCACTATTACTGTACGCCATTCTGTGGGTACATATCTTGCAGTAACTCTTATATCGAACAGTGACATAATGTGAGTGTTACATCTGTCATGAAGGCTGTGTACGACACAGGCCAGGACACCGTCTTGTCCCATTGATGCTGTGTTGTCCGCTGTGGGGAGGGCAGCACTCACCTGTTTACTCGTGATGTCTGGGAGGTTACACTCTGTTGGTATGGACAGTACCACCTTAGGGGGGATGGGGGGGACACATCTGCACTGAACCTGTTTGCCAGGATGATGGCAATGTCAGTGGGTTCAGGGTATGTTTAGTCAGTATGCAGTAACACACAGCATACCAGTGAGTGTCCAGCCAGGTACCTAAATCAACTGAAGAAGGCCTTGTGAGTGTCCGATGTGTCTGGTGCAATTGTCCATTAGAAGCATGCCTGACATAAATACCCGAGTGATTGTAGCAGTCTGCTAGTACAGATCACAGATGCCTTCCCTGTCTGGGATTGTGCTCTATCATGTAGTAGCTTCCTCCATTTGTTGTAAAGCATATTAATGGCTGGGGTCTACCAGACAGGTCCACTGCCATTGAAGGAGTGAGTCCAGTTGTTATTTTGGATGTAACGATCCATGCGATCCACTAGGTGTCCATAGAATATGTATGCAAAGGATTCAGCAGTCTGAGCCATACTTACCACTGACCTAGGGTCTCTGAAGGATACTACCATGGTTTGGAGGAGTGTGATGTTTGCTTTTGGGAAGTTCACCCAGATTACCCAGGATGGGTGTGGGGACGGGATATGGATGTCCAGTGAGATAAAGTATGTTCTGCTCTTACCAATGAGGGGTA
Organism: Protopterus annectens; assembly: GCF_019279795.1. Lineage (NCBI taxonomy): Eukaryota > Metazoa > Chordata > Ceratodontiformes > Protopteridae > Protopterus > Protopterus annectens. The sequence continues at coordinate 85,212,393 of NC_056726.1, read as the reverse complement.
TATCACAGGTGTGGAACATAGAGTCCCCATATCGGTGATGATCATGTCCAATATGTTGTCCCCTCTTGTGGGTGTGGTGACCGGTTGTGCCATAGCATATGAGTTTAGAAATAGTAGCAACTGTTGGGCGAGGGTGTTGGGGCCTGAGTACTATCCACTGTCAATGTGTGGGTATTTGACGTCACCCAATATAATGGTGTTTGGGGAGATTTTCATATTGTCCAATGTTCCCAGGAAAGCTGAGTGAGGTTGTTGTATTGGGGAGTGAGGTCTGTAGCAAGCAACAGACCAAAAGGCAGATTTGCATAATGTTAGGTGCATATGCATGGTCCGTGATGCATTGTGCAGTGCTACCAACCTGGAGGTATGTGTATCTGTGATGTATATGGATACTCCCCCTATTTGTGTTGGCCATTCCGTGTTATGTGGTCAGAAAGTATGGTACGAAATACAACCTGGTAATGCTGGTGTGTATGTGGGAGCCTGAACCATGTGTCTGTTAGTGCACAGATATTGCTATCCTCCATACTGAGGAGATTCATGAGTGGGCGCAATTTGAGGGTAATACATCTGGTGTTGAGCAGCATTACCCTCAGTGTCGTGTACTCTGTAATGTCTATGGAGGTGGTTCTGTCCTTTGAGCCCTGCTTAAATAGGGCAGTATGGTGGCAGCAAGTGCCCTAGCCAGTATTCAAAAGTCCAAGGGTGACAGGTGCAAGCTGTCCATAGGGAAGCTACATGGCATGTCAAGCATGTCACCCCAGGGTGACAGACACTGTATCCCCTTTGAATAACACCAATATGTTAGCCAACTGTTAAGCGTGATCAGTTTGTTGGTATACTGTGACATCATACTTGGTGAGTGTAAGATGCTAGATAAGGTCAGGGTAATACTGGGCTGGGTACATGATCACAGAGTTCCTCTATGTTTCATGTCATGTGGTCCAGGGAGGAATGTCTGAGGTTGTACGCACCAGCATGGACAATGATGGAGCCAGTCCTGGACTTGCTTTGGAGTGACCTGAGTGCATGTGTTATGTGGCGGATCCTGGCATCTGAGAGACAGCTCAAAGTGACTATTCCCTTGTTTGGCCTGGTGACTGGGACGATAATGTGTTTGACATTAAGTGTCACCTATAACAAGTGTATCAGGTGTGTTGTTTAGCCCAAAGGGCAGTGCCTGTGTGGCATACTGACATCGTGAACTGTGTGACATGTGGGCATTGTAGTGGGGTAGCAGTTGTATGTGTGTCTGCTTTGGAGGTCTCTGCTGCTTAGGCAGAGTGTATGTAGAGCCACCGTATATGTGTATGTGTGATAATGTGGTTTGTTTGCTGTCACTGTCGGTGTATTTGAGACTGATATGTGGTGTGTGTGGTCATCCTCACCACCTGATAGACTATGCCAGTCATGGGTCGAGAGAGCTCAGCATCCTGTATGTCAATATTGTTACATCTCCCACATATATGTGAGTGTGATGTGAGGAGGAGAGGGTTGTCTGTGTACATGAGGCAGATGTGACATTGTGTCATAACCACAATATTCACTAGCTGGACTGGAGAGTACACATGAAACCGACCCCTGGACATGCCAGTGTATTATGATGACATACTCTGTAGCTTGATCACAAAGGATCAGTAGGGTGTTAAGTGTGTAAAAGAGTATAACCGGATTAGTGCTCAGGTTTGTCTGTGTTTTGTAAAGAGTAGCTGAGAAGGAGTCCAGACTGAGAATCATGACATGTCCTTCAGCTATGTAATAAATAGTAATGTACACGCATATATGTGTTGAGTCAGGGACAACTGTACCTTACTGACATTGCCAACATCCTGTCAGACGGGCCCATGTATACATACCCACCCCGCATTGACGATAGTCCCTGACATCATACCAGGAGATATCACGTGTAGAATGGCTAAACAGCTCCCCCCAAAGCCAAAAGCATGGCAGCAATTGGATAACATTGTTTCCCAATATGTGCCATGCATGCACTACAGAACAAACAGACCCTGCATCTGAACAGTCTGTTGAGCCTCACCCACTCCACAGGACCTGGAACCATCAAATGTGTTACAGAAACATATGGCACTCCCCACATGTGTGGGTGCACAACACACCATGGGAAGTATAGTCCAGTAAGCCTATAAAGTCTGATCTGCAAGGCCATGGAGTGCATCATGGCAGAAGTCATAAACAGAGCTATTGGAAACTGACAAACACACAACCCTACCAACTGTGGTATGTTCTTGTGCAGATCATGGTTCCCAAGCATGCTACACCATCTGCAAGGCAGCCACCCAGGACATTCATCACGGAACAGATCTACACATGTCCCACATAGACTTTGAACAGCTCTTCATCAACATCACAGACACATGTCGTATCCACAAAACCAACAATCTGTGCATAGATAGGTGTTGACATATGAAGGGATGTCAATGTGTCCACAGATAGATCACACAAGGTGAGACTCACAGGGTTCTGTACAAGCTGTTGATATCTGCCGACCTACATGGATCATTCCTCGGATTGCATAAAAATGTGTACACACATTACCATGTCCAGTCTGATGATCTCATCATCCTACAAATATACCAGGAGAACAGAAACCATCCAGTAAAGTGTATAGCGTGCATCATAACATCATTTGGTAGGGGTTTGAGTCCTGCAAATACCAAGTGTGTTGGGGGGGGGTGTGATTGCCTTTGAGAGGAGTAGCCTTTTTCGAGACTGGGAAAACACATTAAAAGAGGTACATCCCTCTTTGGAAAGTCTGATGATGTCAGCATCCTACAAATATTTAAGGAGAACAGCAACCACCCAGTAATGCATATAGCGCACTGTGAGGGGTGTGTGCATGTGTGTGAATTCCTTTGAGAGGAGTAGCCAAATATTCAAGGAGAACAGCAACCACTCAGTAATACTTATAGCGTGCTGTGAGGGGTGTGTATGTGTGTGATTTCCTTTGAGAGGAATAGCCTTTTTGGAGACTGGGAAAACACATCAAAAGAGGTGCATCCCTCTTTGTAAAGTTTGATGATGTCAGCATCCTACAATTATTCAAGGAGAACAGCAACCACCCAGTAATGCATATAATGCGCTGTGAGGGGTGTGTGTATGTGTGTGATTTCCTTTGAGAGGAGTAGCCAAATATTCAAGGAGAACAGCAACCACCCAGTAATGCATACAGCGCGCTGTGAGGGGTGTGTGTATGCGTGTGATTTCCATTGAGAGGAGTAGCCTTTTTGGAGACTGGGAAAACACATCAAAAGAGGTACATCCCTCTTTGTAAAGTCTGATGATGTCAGCATCCTACAAATATTCAAGGAGAACAGCATCCACTCAGTAATGCATATAGCATGCTGTGATAATGCATATCTCTCTATCATCATAACATAATTAAGTAGGGGTTTGAATCCTGCAAACATCAAGTGTATGTGTGTAATTTCCTTTGAGAGAAGTAGCCTTTTTGGAGACTGGGAAAACACATCAAAAGAGATACATCCCTCTTTGTAAAGTCTGATGATGTCAGCATCCTACAAATATTCAAGGAGAAGAGCAACCACCCAGTAATGCATATAGCGCGTGGGGATAATGCATATTTCTCTAGCATCATAGTTAGGCAGGGATTTGAGTCCTGCCAAGTGTATGTGTGGGGGGTGTGTGATTTCCTTTGAGAGGAGAAGCCTTTTTGGAGACTGGGAAAACACATCAAAAGAGGTACATCCCTCTTTGTAAAGTCTGATGATGTCAGCATCCTATAAATATTCAAGGAGAACAACAACCACCCAGTAATGCATATAGCGCACGGGGATAATGCATATCGCTCTAGCATCATAGTTAGGCAGGGATTTGAGTCCTGCAAATGCCAAGTGTATGTGTGGGGGGTGTGTGATTTCCTTTGAGGGGAGTAGCCTTTTTGGAGACTGGGAAAACACATCAAAAGAGGTACATCCCTCTTTGTAAAGTCTGATGATGTCAGCATCCTACAAATATTCAAGGAGAACAGTAACCACCCAGTAATGCATATAGCGCGCTGTGAGGGATGTGTGTGATTTCTGTTGAGAGGAGTAGCCTTTTTGGAGACTGGGAAAACACATCAAAAGAGGTACATCCCTCTTTGTAAAGTGTGATGATTTCAGCATCCTACAAATATTCAAAGAGAACAGCAACCACCCAGTAATGCATATAGCGCGCTGTGAGGGGTGTGTGTATGTGTGTGATTTCCTTTGAGAGGAGTAGCCTTTTTGGAGACTGGGAAAACACATCAAAAGAGGTACATCCCTCTTTGTAAAGTCTGATGATGTCAGCATCCTACAAATATTTAAGGAGAACAACAGCCACCCAATAATGCATATAACGCACTGTAATAATGTGCATCTCTTCAGCATCAGAACATAATCAGATAGAGGTTTGAGTCCTGCAAATGCTGTGTGTGTGGGGGGGGTATGTGTGTGATTTCCTTTGAGAGGAGTAGCCTTTTTGGAGACTGGGAAAACACATCAAAAGAGGTATATCCCTCTTTGTAGAGTCTGGTGATGTCAGCATCCTACAAATATTCAAGGAGAACAGCAACCACCCAGTAATGCATATAGCTCGCTGTTAGGGGTGTGTGTATGTGTGTGATTTCCTTTGAGAGGAGTAGCCTTTTTGGAGACTGGGAAAACACATGAAAAGAGGTACATCCCTCTTTGTAAAGTCTGATGATGTCAGCATCCTACAAATATTCAAGGAGAACAGTAACCACTAAGTAATGCATATAGCGCGCTGTGATAATGCTTATCATTTTAGCATCATAACCTGGTTCGGTAGGGGTTTGAGTCCTGCAAACGCTGTGGGGGTGGGGGTGATTTCCTTTGGGAGGAGTAGCCTTTTTGGAGACTGGGAAAACACATTAAAAGAGGTACATCCCTCTTTGTAAAGTCTGATGATGTCAGCATCCTACAAATATTCAAGGAGAACAGCAACCACCCAGTAATGCATATAGCGCACTGTGAGGAGTGTGTTTATGTGTGTGATTTCCTTTGAGAGGAGTAGCCTTTTTGGAGACTGGGAAAACACATCAAAAGAGGTACATCCCTCTTTGTAAAGTCTGATGATGTCAGCATTCTACAAATATTCAAGGAGAACAGCAACCATGCAGTCATGCATATGGCGCTCTGTGGTAAGGTGTATCTCTCTAACATCATAACATAGTTAGTTAGGGGTTTGAGTCCTGCAAACAGCAAGTGTGTATGTGTGTGATTTCCTTTGAGAGGAGCGTCCTTTTTGGAGACTGGGAAAACACATCAAAAGAGGTACATCCCTCTTTGTAAAGTTTGATGATGTCAGCATCCTACAAATATTCAAGGAGAACAGCAGCCACCCATTAATGCATATAGCACACTGTGTTGATGCGTATCTCTTTAACATCATAACATAATTAGGTAGGGGTTTGAGTCCTGCAAACACCGAGTTTGTGTGTGATTTCCTTTGAGAGGAGTAGCCTTTTTGGAGACTGGTAAAACACATTAAGAGAGGTACATCCCTCTTTGGAAAGTTCGATGATGTCAGCATCCTACAAATGTTCAAGGAGAACAGAAACCACCCAATGTTGCATATAGCGTGCCATGTTAATGCGTATCTTTCTAGTATCAAAACATAGTTAAGTAGGGTTTGAGTCCTGCAAATGCTGTGTGTGTGCCACAGGTGGTCAGTTTGGATTTTGCTTTTACTATGGTATGACATATGTTTCAAACAGTATGTGCATTGCTCACATCAGGTATCTGCGTGTCAAATAAATTTGTGTACATGTGACCTCAATCAGAACATAGGTGTGAAGCCTGCATACTACATGAATACATTTGTAACATTCGACAGATTGTGCCGCTGCTTCTCGGATCATAGGTCACATATTTATGTATGCGTCAATCCCGGCCAATGTAGTGATCCGTGGCCAAGGACATCTCTGCCACACACACCCATGACACATACTATAGAGTACTGTGAGTTAGGGTAATTGCCGGGGTATATGTCAGACATGTTCATACACAATGACTGGCAATAATGGACAGTCATTATAGGTGTACACCAGCCCTGTGGATATGCGTGCAGGCCCCTAATGTGTTATGTGAACACCGAGGGACCCCACAATACCTATGGATATGTGGATACCAAAGGACAGATGACATAACACGTGTCTGTCTGTACACATTGGGTACCAATGTGTACAGACAGACACGTGTTATGTACCAATGTGTACATAACACGTGTCTGTCTGTACACATTGGTACCCAACATACATGTTCAGGGCTACCACTATGTGGTACTGTCGGGATAGTATGTATAGTAAATGCGGATGACTATGCCATAGATGGCTTACTGCTATACAGCATGTATTGGACAACAGGTGCCTGTCTGTATGATACGCTTGTGTAGGATATGTGTCCCATCCAGAGAATGCAGTCTAGGCCAATGCATGCATTTCCAGATGTGGATGGACATATCTCTAGTGTGTTTGCATGTACCTAAGAGGGCTACATGCCACACAGGTGTGGTCCCAGGAACATGTGGCGGTCAATACCACTGGTTACTGTTATAGTATAGTACTGGAAGGATCCAACTGTTACTGAGTTCCCTACAACTGTGAGTCATTTGTCAGGACATCATCTAATGATTGATTATAGTCACAATGTTGAGGTGGTGTATACTACCAGACTGCAGATCATTGACAGATATCAACAGTATCACCCACAGCATAGTGCCAAGCCATGTCTTACACACATGTGTACCTATGTTAGTACATATCTGGAGTAGAATGCATACTGGCCATCGAAAGAGACCATGAGATGTTAACAATGTGTAGAATAGGGTATGTTGCACATCCCACGTGTCCACTATGCACGTACATGCAGACAGTGCACACACACCATGTTCACAGATGTACACCCGCTAATTTGTAATGCAGACATCACACACATACTGTCCACTCACTAACACATGCTGGCAACACTGTACACTTCAGCCAAGTGGCACATGGGTGGACAATACATACTCAGACCTAGCACTGGTGTAAACAATGCTACAATGACTATCATAGCTGTGATGCATAATGCCTGCTCAGATATACCTACAAGGATATCATTACACTTTCCTGCTGGCAACTTGCTACTATTGCTACACTGCTATAATGTCACCCTGTGCATCAGAACCATGTTAGCCTGTTCCTGCATCAATGTTACAGATGACAGGAGGTGGCACAGGTGTCATCATATGCACAGGGTGTGTTGTAGGTTTGCCAGAGCCCAACATTGACCCATCCAATCGGCATGTCTGTGTGTGTGTGTGTGAGTGTGTGAGGAACAACAGTACTGCATGGGCCAATGTTCATGTAATGTGTGTGTGTGTATGTGTGAGCCCTAGTTGTATGGCAAATGTGTGTGTTTCTGCATGCACACAACTCCACCATGTGGCTGCCATGTACGGGCAGTTGTGGGACAGCCACAGACTGTACCTGCTAGGCCATACAGATCACTGTCTCTGGCCACAGACACAGTACCTGTGTCTAGCAGGGGTGCTATGGGCAGTATCGGGTACCAACCCTGACTGGGTGCTATCATCAGAGGCAGAGGTAAGATGACTGGACCCATGTCCCTGCTGGGACTGGCCAGTGCCACGTGCACATGGTCTAGTAGGACGGTCAATGGACAGGCCAGCCCCAGCATTGCTGGGGCTGGTACTGCCACCACGGGAGCGGCTGTGATCCGTGGTCCATCTGTGATGACTGCCAGCTGATGCTGTTGCTGGCATGCATCCACGTCAGCTTCTCATCCATCCTGTCCAGTCCTGGCTCATGGCTAACACATTGTGGAGGACATCTAATGTCTCCCTCCAACGGCTATCAATGACCTCGGTGTAATTCCGGATGGCACCGGCAAGGTCACGGATGCTGTCATTGATAGCAGTGTAATGGGCCCTCTGTGCCCTTACTCCCTGTCGGGTGTACCATTCCATATGTGCCTGTGCCTGCATTACAGCCTGGAACATACTGGAGGTTGTAATACCTCCAGTGGCACGTCTGCCAGGGGCAATACGACCAGTGGTGCTCCCCAGAGAACCCCTGGACATCCACCTATGTGGTACCATTCCAATAATCCAGCTATGGCTGCTGTGAGGGGATGCATGTGCCATAGGTACCACACTCTCCTGGTCAATGCCAACTGTATGCTGTCCCTCAGCTAAGGCCATTGGTGATGAGGGATGTATTTGCAGTATAAGTGTGCGCATAGATGGGGTTGACCGCTGTGTACTGTCGATTGGTGGACCAATGACAGACCCTGTCAGACATTCCTGTGCCACAATACATGTCTCATCATCTCCACTATTAGTGGTGGTGACATCAGGTTCCCTGCTGCATTTAGCCACCCCAACTCAGCACCTGTGGAAGGAAGACAGGAAACACACTTTACAATCTGTACATGATGTTAGCACACATGCACACATGCACACATGCACGCATGAACACATGCACATGCACACATGTACACATGTACACATGCACACATGCACACATGTACACATGCACACATGCACACATGCACACATACACACATGCACAGAAATACACTGCTCACCACAGCACATACACACACACACACACACACACACACACACACACACACACACACACCAGCAATCCAACAAATACGCAGTAGTGGGTGATGGTGGGTGACAGTATCAGAAGGCAAACAGTCACCACACACGTGTCAGCATGCAGACCATGTGTTGCTCAACACCATGCAGTGCAAGTGTAGACAGCCCTATCTAATGACATTATACATGGCTTTGATGCATGTATGTAGTTGTTCAGTGATTGTCTACACCCTGGAACACAATGTGTACATGGACACAACATTGTTGTGCAAGTATCTGCTCTGCAATGTCATGTGCACCATCACTCAATGGTATACATATCATGGCTGCATGTGTTATCCGTGTGACACATAGATTGCCATGTCTGATGACAGTGTATGTGTCCATAGCACATAATAGTGGGCACAGGTGTAGCAAATGCATGCAATGTACAGACATGGGATGAGTGGTGCATTTAGACGTGAAGGAATCCCAATGCTCGACATGGACATTGTACAGTGGTTATGGTGAGTGTGGGACATATTGCAGATATGTTGGTGCCAGCCATGACATGGCATGCTACACAACTGCAACATTAAACACCACACATACCCAATGTGTGTCATGTGACCTATACACCCAATAGCATTCCAGGACATATATGTGACTCTTTGTACAGATGGCGACTGCTGTGCAAAATGTGTATACTAGCATATGTAAGCACACACACATGCTATGCATAGTATGCATAGGTGCATATGTTTGCACACACAGAACAATGAGGTGCACAGCAAAGACTGCTATGTGTAGTACTGTGGTCACTGTAACCGGATGGGGTGTAGTACCATGTGCCATCATCATCATCATGCATCTTGTGGTCACTCACAGCTACTACTGTGTGACAGACCACCGCCTAGCATGCTTTACCTGAACTGCAGTGCCGTAGCTGCATTCACTATTACACAGCCACTTTGTACATGGGTGTATGAGGTGCCCAATAGGGAGCATTGCCTAACATGACTGTGTTATGTGTTGAAGAGTGTTGCACAGCCCCATGATAGGCCTCTACCCCTGAGGTACATCATGTGTGTGTGGATGACAAGTGGGATACTGAAGTGTGACCTTACAGCGGGTGTGTGGTTATGCCATATGTAGCATGACTTTGTGTACTGCATGTGATAAATGTGTTATGCTGTGTACAGGTGTTGCAACTATGCCTATCCAATGTGCAGTACGGGGTTGCCACAACTGTGTGTCATGCTTTGTGTATTGCATGTCATTGAGGCAGCTACTGACATTACTGAGCTGTGCAACATCTCACAGCAAACATGCACGGCATGCATTATGCGTAGGTGTGTTATGTGTACATGGCCTACACCTCACCTATGACATGCATATTTCATTACTAACATTGCAGGTATAACACACTCACCAGCATGGATCAGCTGCCCTGCCGTCACACCAGAGGGACCTACGAGAATATGAGAGAGTTCGTCAGTGGCCACAACTGTGGCATTGCTACAGTGGGTATGATAAACTGCAGTACAACAACAGTCAACAGTCACAGATGTAGAGATATTATTCAAACTATCCATATTGCACAACACTAGGCAGCGGAACTGCTAAACACACACTACACATCTCATGTAGACATAATCTAACAATACAGTTAACTGTAGTCTACAGATAGGGTATGTTACCTGCTTGCTCCAGGTGGATGTGCTGTGTGGCTCCGGCCTCCATTACAACACATGTCAGAGGTTGATGTAGCTGTTGTCCAGGAGCCACCACACTTAGGAGCAGCTCCTCCACTCTGGTGGGGGGGGTGAATGGCCACCCCACCACCTGTGGCAAGCTGCTGTCTTTGGATATCAGACGCACGCCGCTGGACTTGTCTAATTAAATCACTGCAGTGATGGTGTACCTGTTCATATGTCTGGTTATGCATGCCTATGTCATTTACCCGACGAATAAGTTCCTGCCACAGTGCAGTCCACTCCTGCTGGTGCTGGCTGCTTCTGGAGAACAGCATTGTGTACCGCTGCAATAGGCTTTGCAGTATCACCTCTTCCACATCCGCTGTGTACGCTGGGTTGCGTTGGTGAGCCATATGGCTGAAAAAGATATGAACAATATGTGTGAGAGTGTCCTGTGGCACACTTTACACCTTTACCCACAGATATCACTTTACTGACATATATACCATCCTATTGTCTGTCAGAGGTTACACACGTTCAATACCACTTATTGGTTCTCAGGCCACAACTAACTAACACTAGCTGGCAGACTCTATATATCACACCACTATACAACAGTACCCGACACACTGTTTGTGACACATTGCACAACCTCAAGACAGGGGTGTATATCACACCAATGCACGAAGAGAGATGTCATCCATTGCAATGGATGTAAAGTACAGGTACAGTAGTACCAATCAACCACCCTAGTCACTGATGCCATAGCCCTGCCTAACAGATGTGTACAGTTGTTACTATAGGTGGCATACTGCTGTAACAGACTATATATGTTGCTGGATACACACGTTTACCCTGTAACACACATATGATTGCAGCCATTGTACAGGCATAATCACACACACATCAGGCAAACATACAATGCACCACTGTATGCCAACACAAATGAGCATTACCTGTGTACCATACATGTGCCACTACTTACACACCCTTATGCCTGCATTCTGTCCTCTGTGGAGACTAAAGGAAACACACATGACAGTGTTTCCAAGCAATGTGAACACACACCATACTGTGCTGTTTAGGCTTACAGCTTTAGGTAGTACTACAGTTCATATTGGTGATGGATTCACCAGCAGTACCACTCACTAAGCATACATGTATTGCTTTAGCCTACAATGAGACACCACATTCATCAATGGAGAACTATGTCACATCATATGCTGTACTACTATGTCTGCCTAACAGTACATTACACATCAGTTGCTGTCCTCACAGCTAGGATAGGCACTACCATGTCAGATACAACATCACACTAAGCTATCACACCTTTACAGACCTTGCACACATTCAGCGTTACACTTATTCAACCTCACATAGCAGCTATTGCATTAAGTACATGTGTGAGTGCATAGTGTCATAGGTAGGTAATATGCTATTGGCCCTAGGGCCTACGGCAGCCTAGCCATATGCTACCCCGGCCTTTAACACACATGTACTTTGATTTCACTTGCCCCTGCCAACCTGAACCACAGAGGTGTTTCCAGGGGTGTATTACCAATCTCCCACACAATCATCAGGGGTATTTATAACAACTGCTAAGGAGGAGCCTTGTTTGCTATTGCTATGTGGTCTATTCTGGTGTATGACATATCTCTGAGATGGGAACCTATCCCTCCAGCATGTGCTGTTTAGTGAGCTGACAAGGTTTAGGGCCCTAGATCATGTATCTCGGAGGGATTGTGATATGTTGCCATGGTGGTTGTCACCCAGCTATGGGTGTGACATACCTCTGTATGTCCAGCAGAGGTCACCTCTGTGTGGCCAGTATGCAATACAGTGTAGTTGTGGTTTTGTGTCAGTCAGCATAGGGCATCTGTTTGCGGCCAGTATTACCCTTTGGGAGGTCTGTCTGTGGCCTGATCATCTGGTGTAGTTGTCATGTGAAGTACATACCACGCAGGGCATTGTGATGAGTAGAGAGGAACTCTACCCTCTACTTCCATAGATGACACACCTGTTGTCATGACACATACCACACAGACAGATTACAGGTGTAGTGTGGCACTGTCTTCATCAAAGCGGAGGCTACTGTCCACCTGTGTCCCATGTTCCCTTATCACACCTTCACTGTTAGGTAGATCTCTACCTATGTGGTAGTTAATGGGTACACTGTTTTGGGAAGGTGGAATGGCACTGCAGTATCAACACTTGTCTACAGTCCATTCCTTGGTCACCACACACCTGTTGCGGTACATATGACCCCGTGTCTCTCTGTCTCTCTCTCTCACTCTATATGTATATATATATATATATATATATATATATATATATATATATATATATATATATATATATATATATATATATTTATATTATATATATGCATATCTATACACATATATGTACACATCCATTGCTGTACACATGGATGTACATATAAGCACATGTACAGTCCACTTTTCATGGCGGGGATATCACTTATGCGACAGTTGTGGGATGTACAGGTATGTGATTAAATTGCACAGTGTTGTGCAGAATGCATGTGGGTGTCCTCAGCCCTTGTAGCATTAGCAGGCCTCACTGGCTGTAACACAGTAGATCTGACAAATCTGTCCCACAGCATTTAACCACCACATGACATATATCAACACTACCATAGCTGGCCTTAGGCATAGGCCAACTGGGCGGACGCCTAGAACGCCGCTCTAGCAGGGGTGCTTTTCCACTATTTATGTGGTGTAGTAAGACAAGGATGGGGGCACCAGGAAGTGTGGTAGGGGGCACCGTGGAGCCCTTTTGCCTAGGGCACCAGTTGACCTAAGGCCGCTCCTGAGCACTGCATGCTGTTTTCTAGTTCACACACACTACAACCTACATGGATATATGCACATATCAATCTTCACTGATAGATATCTGTCCACCCTTTACTAACAGTTGCAGTATGTCCGTTGCCCTATGCACATGTGCAGATACAGATAGATACATATTGCTGCCACACATGGATGATTTGCAGTGTGTAGAGTACTCTTCAGGAACATCTACAACATACCAACACATGTGAGTTACATACCTTACCTTTGTATTTCCCTGCTCCGTGTGTTACCGTTTTGTAGTTTTTTTTTTTTTTTATTGGTGGTTTGTTTTGAGTTTTCGCCCTCTATTTAACTTTCTGTCTCAGTTTCTCACTCTGTTCTGTCTCTGTCTCAGTCTGTGTCTGTGTCCGTGTCTCTCTCTCTCTCTCACTCTCTCTCTCACAGCACCTGCAATGATATAATTGCATGTGTGGACTGCAGGTACAGCCTGCTTTTCTAGGTATCTGCGCTTGTGGATGTGACAGCCTCTGCACCAATCGCTGCCCACCATTCAGTAATTGCATGCAGCCTGCTGTTTGGTGATTGCATTACTCACTGTGATTGCAGCCCACTGCTATAAAATGCTAGGTTAGGTAGGCGTAGCCCTTTCAGATTTCCAAGGTGGGGCCCATGCTTGTTTGCTCTGGACACTGTTGTGTCAGTCTGAAAGTTGGTATATGTCTCTTATCTGATGCTAGGGTTGTAGCCAGTTATATGCATGTTGTACTCAAACCTGAATGTTGCTGCTTCCAGTACACACATCTCAGTGTAGACATGTACGCACCCCTCCAAATGCTAACACAGGATACATGGGAGTATGTACTTTTTTCTCACTTACACAATTAACTGCTATACAAATGTGGTTATTGCACTGTATTCCTGTGGCCAGTATTTATCCTGGTCTGATACTGTGTGGTGTTTGTAAGGTGCTACTGTAACATTATTCCCTGCTAGGATGGCTGGATTTCCTTTCACAGTCATGTCATGCAATTCCACAACCACTGCTGGTAAAGACCCACAGAAAAGGATTTGTGTTATACCATTCCGAATTTCCATTTACATTTCCTCATTGTAATGCATGATATATTTATTTCAGAACCAAGTTATTTGTCTATCTTCTGTGGCTTAGTGGTAATTCATGCAGTCTATTTTGTCAATGGTCTGGCGTTCGAGACTGGCAGAGGTTTTTTCTTTTGCTGCTCAGCAGAACAAAGGCCCTGCCATAGAGTGACTAAGGCACTTTTAAGCAGTTGTAAACAGGTTTGTGCGGGTTTGAAAATGCTTAGTGATGCTTAGCTAAGCGTACACATGTGTACACTCGCTTAAACCCGCTTACTACCACTTAAAAGTGCTTACTCCCGCTAACCCCCGCGCTAATTTCTATTAAAGAAAAGAAAATGGGGAGATAGGAAAGTGGTGAAAAACGGGGCACAAAGAGGGACAGACAGTAGGTAAACAAGCTTGGGATGTGCAGGACGGGTGTAGGGAAGGTCCATAGCTGCCCATTTCTTTAACAGCAACAGCTGTACATATGCAATGAATTTGGAGTGAAATTTGAAACCTTCCACCCCTGGGAGAGGGGTGAGGACAACAAATTATGTTGTACTGCCAATTCTAATTATCAGCTTACATGCCCAATGGACATGTGTGCAAAATGGGCAGCTATGTATGGGGCGTAATTTTTTTGTGGGTACAGATTGCCCTTTTTTTTTTTTTTTCAGGTAAGAGTGGGAAGTGAAGTAGAGGAAGTAGGTATGTCCGGGGAGGTAGGTTGGGAAGGTAAACAGACAAGACAGACAAGATGCATACAGGGGCAGTGTATGACACATGGTGTGGGTGAACACAATTGATGGGGTCGGATGTTTTGAAATCGCAAGCCCATGAGCCCACAGATGGTAACAGTGGAACTGAGATCCCCACCCATGGGCAGTCACCACTGAACCTTCACAGCCCCGAGGGTGGCTGTGCTGGGGGCTGCATAGGATGGGCAGGCTCATCCATGAGACATGCCACTCTTGCCTTGAGCTGGCATAGGGGATCAGCGACTGAACGCTGGATCGCCCTACGCACCACAACTCGGACCCTTCGAAGGGTGACAGGTGGCCCTTCTCCGCCCACGCTTGCATGGAGCGGGATGAGCCCCATCCCCTGCAGCGCTTCCACTCGAAGGTGGCACAGGACCAACGGAGGAGGGGAGCCTGGGCTGGGCACCGGACCTGCTGGTGCCAGGTGCACTCGCCAGCTGAGGAGGGACAGGTGGGTCCACTGGGACCGGCCTTCCCATACATTCTGTGATTAGGTGTGTTTAATTACAACATAAGCAAAACAGCATTCCAGATTAGTTGTAACAGCATGCAGTAATATTCCCATTAACCCAACACACCAAGGTTACAACATTTGAACAGCAAGCATAACACATGCATATATTGAACCACAGTGGATATTCCAATAGCATGCAGGGATGTTTGGTAGCAACAGGCCACCATGATTGTGGTGTTTAACCAGGGCACATGCATCAATGTGAATGCAAATATTTATAGAACAATAGGACATATGTCCCAACAAATATTTAAGATTACACATACCCATTGAGGTGTGGAATTGCATGGTTTATGCACATACAGTAGGGTGTAGAAAAAACCTTGGTTAACATCTTATAATTACCTTTTCATCTACACTACATTCCTGGTGACTGCAAGTGTATATCCCCTACATGTATTATTACACTTGCCACCATACATTAGGTTGTGTAATGAGTTTGGCTAGTTCAATATATGCCTGACCTATATCTGATATACTAACTGTCCAGGATGCAGATGTTACTGCTACATATTTCTTGATTGCATTTATATTTCTTTATCTACATATCTGGGATGTTTTCACATGACATTTTCATTTCGATTTGTACAGAACCCTGCATTTCTTGACAGACACTCGCATTTCTGGGGAAAAATAACATGCTACACGTGTGCCAGATTTACTTATTCATGCCAGCCAGTAATTGACTGTTGTGGACTGTCTATATGTTTCACAGCTACTAGCACTGCCATCACCCACTTTATATGGGACTGCACAACTCTGGGTTGCCAGCACCTTTTCAAACAGTACTGTTTGTATAATGCAAGGGTACAACAACATTTCAAACTCTGTGACACAGACACACTCTGGATTTTAGACCTTTATTAATGACATTACACACTTTTCCACAGGCTCACTCCTGTATTTGTTTTAACAGTGTATATGACGGACATGTTCAAGACATATTATACCTTTATTAATAGGTTAGAACACTCTTTTTTTCAGGCTCACTCACTTATTTTGTATGACAGTGCCTGCAGAGATATTATTCCAGACATATGTTACCTTTCTTAATGGGTTACTACACTCTTTTTCTGCCTCTCTGACATTTTTATCTGACAGTACATGCAGAGGACTTATTCAGGCAATTTTATGGCTGTATTATTGGACTACAACACTTTCTTTCATGCTCTCTCCCATATTTTATATAACAATACATGCAGAATAATCACTAACCTGCCTGGTGGCGCAGCCTTAGCAGCCTATCAGCATAGGCTTGCTGATTCGCAGCATGGTCACCTGCAGCTGTAAAGTAAATGAAGGGATATTGAGACATACCTATCCATTATACATACTCCATTATCAATTCTTACATACTGCATTCCATGGTTACATACTCAGTTGTGGGGCATCCCGTATCCCACGGGCCTCCTGTATCCATTGGTTCAGGTGGTCCTGCTTTCATCTCTTCAGGTCTGCATGGTGGTGACGGATCTGCTCACCAGTCTGAGGAACACCTGTGGCACTGGTGAGGTCACGAGCTAACTGGTTCCAAGCCTCTGCCTTGTACTCCATCCCTTGGAACTGGCCCTGCAGGAGTCTTGACTCATGATGGTGGACAAGGAGCCAAACCATGTATTTTGACTCGATGCCCCAACGTTGCGCTCGGAAGTGTGTTCCCCCTCCGACACCAGACATTCTAACTGCAGATGTGAGCTACAATCAGTTATGGCATGTATTCCCACCTGTGGGGCTTAAATATGCCGCATTTCCCACACTTTTTTGTGATTGGCCGTTTTGTAAAATTCTTGGCTGACTGCAGACTTGCTTAGTAACGGTTAAACTAGCATTAGTAAGTATATGAATGTTAACAGTGGCTGTTTCCCTTATGTTGTCATGGCTTAGTGGTTCTGTACTTTGCTTGTGATGCACAGAGTCCTGGGTTTGAACCTTGTCATTCATTTTATTTTCATACTGTCCAGACAGGCTAGGGGGTGTGGCTGCATTTAAGCAACTTTGCTCTACATTGCTCCTTGGTGCCCTGGATGGCGCGGTGCGCATGTCCGCGCAAACACATTTTGCTGGGTAAAGCTCTATTAAACTATGGGCAACTCTATTGCGCTGGGTGAAGCACTATTGAACTATGGGCAACTCTATTGTGCTGGGTGAAGCGCTGCTTAACTGCAGGAAATTTTATATTGGGATCCTTTAAAATATTTAGTTTGTTCACTGATACATTGGCCATTTCACTGCTTTTTAGTTATGTTTAAACATATTTGTTAGGTATTATTCCATATAATGATTTAAAAAATAAATATGACAGGGAGTGGTGGGACTCAAACCGTGAATGCCTTTTCTTTTGTGCGAACGCTCTACCATTATGCTATTGCTATTTGGTGTGATTTGCATAAACATTCTTTCTTAGGTTCTTCCATGTCAGAATTGCTAACTGTAGCTAAGCAATGGGCACACCCACGCACACACGCGCAAATACGGTCAGCTATTTTGGGAATTTAAAAAAAAAATTAATGTTATGCGTTTTAGAACTGCGATGGGGGTTTACAATATCAGACAGTGAGGTGTTGGGTGCAGGGACATTTGAGCGGTCTTGCTCTTGTTTATTTGCTTTTATTTTGAACACTTGCAGGGGCGTGGACATTTAGACTGCTCGGCAGTTGGACATGCCCCCTGCTGTCTTACATGGTCCGTGTAAGACTTATGGTTGAGTCAGCGTGCCCTCATGCATATTCATGGCACGCTGACATCAAACCATTCAACTGCAGCCTCCGAGTAAGACTTATTAAGTCTTACACGGAGGATTCGTGAAACCGGGGGACAATGTTTCAAATATTATCATTTGAGCACTTGAGTCTTGTCAGAAGATGTAACATCTGAGCTAATACACATTTTTTCTAAACTGTGATTCTCCACAAGAAATAGGAATAGTCTTTATCCATATCTATTAAATTCTGATATCTGGTACTTCATTATTCTAAAGGTCACCAGTTTATTTTCTAAATAACTGTTTCCTCAACTGAAGCTTAATTACTAAAGTGCATTTGTACTCTAGAAACGTATTAGTATACAAATTCTAAAGTCTAATAACTGATTAATTCATCTCCCTAATGTGCAGTAATGCATTCACCTCTTTATGTTTTAATGAGTTAAACTTATCCCTAATAAATTGCTAATGCTTCAAGAGCAATTTTACTGTGATTAGGGTGTCATAACATTATCTTATTGTCCTAAAGCATTCTAGCAGGCATTTTGAGCTGGCACTCTGCTAAAGAAACTTAGTTTGCTTCTTTTACTGTAATCCCACTATGCTTTAAAATGTCTAACATTTTAGCATGTTTAACATATTAGGCAATAACTTTTATTTTATTTGATTTTATTTAGTAGATACTATCCATAGAAATCTAACAGATAATTGCTTAAGCCTGTGCCGAGCACTTCACATGCTCAAGGCCTTAAAAGATATTCTGTATGAGTGGCAGTGGTGTGATTCTACACTTCTGAGATTTTTCATTGGGAATGGTTACTTTAAATTAGATAGCTAGATAGATAGATAGATAGATAGATGAGAGGACTATCAGGAGGTTGCTGATCCTAACCCATTTATTATGTATTTGAGTGATGGATGCCAAGAAATTTCTTTGTAGTACATGAAACTTTATCTGCTCCATGTACTACTAGTTACAGCAAAAAAAGGCAAAAAAGAAAAACTGCTAAGTAGTTTGG
This sequence comes from Protopterus annectens, assembly GCF_019279795.1. Lineage (NCBI taxonomy): Eukaryota > Metazoa > Chordata > Ceratodontiformes > Protopteridae > Protopterus > Protopterus annectens. Next base: position 85,193,192 of record NC_056726.1, on the reverse strand, counting down.
GTTTTTCAAAGCTGTAAAGCACTAAGCCACTTAGTGAGCACTGTCAGAAAGACAGTATAACTCAGTCCCTTATGTTTACAATCACTTTGTCATGCCTCTAAGCTGTCTAGATTTTCACAGAATGTCCAGATTTTTGTTTGGTCTTCTCCTCATGACGTCAGTGGTTTCCAGACAATTATGAACTACTGAAGTCAATGAATAGTGATATATATATATATATATATATATATATATATATATATATATATATATATATATATATATATATATATATATATCCCTATTTAAAGGATATATGTTCAAATTTCAGAGTTGATATCCTTCAGAGAAAATGCAGGCTAGCACACATCTTGTTATTCCAGCTATTTTCTAAGTTTGTAAGAGGAAGATACCTTATCAGTATGGGCAGCAGGCAGAACCAAATGTTTTATTCTACCATTGTCATTTGCTGGCCTATATTTACAGATTGTACAGTGAAGTGCTAGACCTGAATTTAACAACTTAAGCAGGTGGTGCTTAACATTTATTGAGGATAAGTCTTGTGTCACTGTAGGGCTTAACTGATGAGTTGGTGTGCAATCACCACACTCCATGTACTACAGATAGATAAAGCAGGTGTGCTTGAATAATCAGAAAAGTAAAGACACATCTTTGCATCTTAATAATGACTTACCACGGTAACCACCTATTGTCCATGAGTAGTCATCAGAGGCGGGTGCAAGCGAACACTCCCTATTTAAGGGAAGTGCTGTTCTTCTTGTCTGCAGAATTTGTCAGCAGCCATGTCATTCAGATGAGGATGGAGCCAGCTGGCAGTGATCATGTAGGTGGGAGACCGTAGGTTATGGTGAGGTCTTATCGGCTGTACAGCAGCTGTTTAGTCATCCAGTACATTGCCAGTATTGGTCTCTCCATATTCTTTATATATATTTAATATTTAAAAAAAATAAATAAATAAAGACTTAAACCTTGCCTGTGATATAAATAGGGCCTTCTGGAGAGATAGGTATGTATTCCAGAGATTACCCCATCTATGGAAAAGGCAAACCCATCCAGGTGAAGCAGAGTTGCTCTCTATTCCAATTTAAGTGCAACTTTGACAATCAGATAGGAAACCAGAAATTCATCCCTGGTTTGGCACCTATGTCTCTGATGCAAACAGGTAATCTGTAAATGGTTCATCTCCCAGGCCCATGCATACACTTATCGAGGGTATAAGAACTCGTCAGAGATTTGGGATGCATGGCTAGGCTTAAAAAGGCCCTTGTAGTCGTTAACCTAGTAAACACCTATGAACCTATAAACAATATTTATATAACCAATATAATGATTCAATTTAAAGCGGTACATTCTGTAAGTCGCTTGACACTGCAAAATAAAAAATAAAATATATAGATAGATATATAAAAAATATATTAAGAGTATTGTTAATATATAAAAAAAGATATATATATATATATATATATATATATATATATATATATATATATATATATAGGTCCCCTTCAGTAAATCGAACATAAAACAAGTTTGAATCTCATATGGCTGAGACCATATGTTCGAACTTGTAAATGTTCAATCGGACTGAAGGGAGATCTCTGCACAGTGTGGAATGGGAAGATTTCCCTTTTCTGCAATGTAGTGGAATCTCGGAGTTGGTATATTTAAGTAAGGGGGGTGTGGGGGAGGTGCACGCCCCCCTGCTACAGATGTTTAATTTTGTTTTTTGTTGTTTTTTTCTTTTTTTACTTCATTGTTCAAATTAATACAAGTTCGAACATATGGTCTCAGCCATATGTGGTTCGAAGTTGTAATATGTTCAATCTACTGAAGCAGATCCATATGTATGTATGGGTCTACTTTGTTTCATTCAATCTTATTTCTCTACAAATTGTCTTCTCCACAGAGTTAGTCATTGGTGTTGCAACTATGCATGTCAGTTGTATTGGTGTTGCAACTATGCATGTCAGTTGTTTAAAATGTATTGTTTTGAAGTTTATGGTAAAATGCAATATAAAACAAACAAGGTGTGGGGCTACGCCCCCCCCAAACACCCCAATGTGGTGGACTGTGCCCCTCCCAACTATATATACTAACTCCAAGATCGTACTACAGTGGGGAAAAGGGCATATACCTTTTACTTGCCTTACAGTACTCTACACAGTGCCATATATACTAAGTTCACTTCAGTGAAATGAGTTTTCAGTGAAATGAGTTTTCAGTAATTTGTGTTTTCAGCGAAGTGGTCGGGGTGAAATGAAATTCAGTGAAATGAGATTCACCGAAACAAAGTAGACCCATATGTATATATAAATATAAATAAATACATTTATATAGAATACAATGAAACAACATATGGTACTGGCACACTAGTCATTGTTGAGCAGGGGGTGTTTTCTAATTAAGCTTTTACACCACACATCTGAAGCTTGAGTGCTTTCACACACAACACACACACACACACACACACACACACACACACACACACACACATATATTACACAGATACACGCACATAAAAACACACCTGTATATTTATATATACTGTTAGTTAATAATAAGTAATTTAGATATGGGAGTAACATTTATATTAGTGAGATAGAGTGATAACACATCTAAGGGTAAGTTGGGGCAAACTCCTGTAGTATGCTCGTATAAAGGATTTTATTAAATACGTACATAAATATCTGGTGACAACATGTTGCTATTAAAACAGGAGTGACACAGATAAAACTTTAGTTATGGCATAGTTTATGATTATTGGAATCTGTATGATTTTCTTGCATATGGTCTGCTTCTTTATTTCTCCAGGGTTGTTTAATGCACTATCTTAGGCAGTTGAAGCATTAACTAATTAGGGCAAGATGGGTGTGGTAGACTGAATAGTGGGGGCTTATATCCTATAATGTTTTGTTTTTAGCCATTTGAATTGAAGTATCAGTTGTAAAGGGATGCTTATTTAGGTCAGTACATGTGTCTCACCTTTGTGCCAGGTTGATTTATTATGGGGGTAAATTCTGGAGTCTGTAGGGAATTCAGTGACATTTTGGTTTTATATTCTAGTGGGGGTTGTGCACAGGTTAAATAGTAGTATATAATTAACTGTGTGATGGTATCTTGAGTGCAATGATTTTATAATAGGTATCTTGGGTACAATGACTTTGTAATAAAGTTCTAAGGTTAGTATCAAACTTTTATTAAGTTTTAGGCATGGCATTTTATGATAACTGGTAGTATATAATGTTACCTCAGCATTTGATTATTAGGTTGTACACATCGTATGTTTTGTCAGAGGGGTTTTTGCTTAAGAAATGCCATGGCATTCTGGAACCCTTGCAGCAGCTCAGCTAGTTTTAGTCACAATAGCATTTTCAAGGAAGGAGCAGGAAAACCTCTAGAAGGCAATACATTCTAGAATGTCACAGGAGCACAGCATTCAAGCAGCCCATTATTTATTTTAAAATAACTGGAACTATGTGTGACGATGTGAGGTATTGCCTGCCATGTCAGTAGAAGTAGAGCAGTGGATGTGCAACAAATGCCAACATAGCTAATTGGAGTTTTATAAAGAATTATATATCATTTGCATATCAAACTGATTTGTACAGGTGCTTGTGTTGAAAGTTTATTTGTGATGTTGCTTGTGTTAAAAAATGTACCAACACTGGGTCCTGACGGACAGAAAAAGTAGTATACCTGCATGTGAGACTGTATGATAACTACTGAAATGAATATATTGTAATGGAAATTGTGCTTGAAAGAGAGAGAGAGACCGAGACCCAGCCTCTGGACTGAGTATGTTCGTAATGGAAATTGTGCTTGATGCAGAGAGCTGCATCTGGAAACACTGTATGTATCTATTTTTTTGTTCCAAGTTTACATCCCTCACCGGTGTCAGTGGTGAAGATTCAAGCTCCATGATTAATGGCCCAGAGGGTGAGATGTCACATATTGGTGAGCAATCGTGTGAATATGAATTGAACTTCTGTAGCCTTATTTATTTATTGTTAGTTTAATTTAGTCAGGAAAAACAGGCAAAGATATCAGCAGAGGATTATGGCAAGCTGACTAAGAACCAATTGGACAAGGTGTGTGAAGACAAAGGACTGGTGCATGCCAACCTGACTAAGGAAGAAATGATTTCAGCCTTAGTTGCAGCTCAGATCAGCAACCAGGAAGATAATCAGTCTGGTGATGGCAATTTGCAGTCCTCAGAAACAGGACAGTTCCTCTTTTCTTTGGAGGACATAAAAATCCATCTGGAGTTAGAGACTTGAACTGGAGGCCAAAAGTATGGAATTAAAATCAGCAGAGAGATTCTGGCATTTGTAGGCTGAAGAAAAGGAGAAACGGTAGAGAGACTGCAGCATTTGGAGGCCGAAGAAAATGAGAAGTAGCATCAACATGAGGGAGATGCTGACTCTTCACCAGGGTCATGAAGATAATATGGAAGGGAATAACTGAACCCCAGAAGCAATAAAGGTCAGTAAATTTCTTCCACAGTTTACAGATGGTGATAAATTTGATAGTTTTATGCATATATTTGAAAGAGTATGTAAACAGTATAATGTTGACCAAGGGCTCTGGGTCCGGTTCCTGACCCCCTTACTCCATGGTAAAACTGTAACTGCTGTTTCTAAATTGTCTGATACTGATTGTTTAAATTATGATAAAGCCAAATAAAGCCAAACAATGCTTACTAGAATGTTTTAAGTTAACACCTGAAGCTTACAGAGAAATGTTTTGAGAGAATAGACACAGACAGATGAAAGTATATGTGATTATATTGCTGAGTTTAGCACTTATTTTCATAGGTTGGTGAGTGGGTGTCAGGCTACCATTTTTGAAAGACTGGCAGACCATTTGTTGAGGGAACAAGCCCTTAGCACTTTGGCTGAGGATATGAGAATCTGGTTGGCAGCCTGGGAGTGTATCTCTGCAGATGAGCTGGGGAAAAAGGGGATCTCTATTTAGCAAGCAGGGCATCACTGCACAAGAAAGGGATATCCAGTGCTGCACATGGATAAAAGGGAACCCATGGTGGACAGCCTAATCCACCCCAACATAATCTACCAGTATCAGGGAAAGCCACTAGTTCAGGTACATAGCCAGGATCAAGAGTTAGATGTTTTAAATGTAACCAGTGGGGCCATGTATTATGTAGATGTCTGGGGAGCCAAGGTGGGGAACAAAAGGTGGAGGAGCCAGCAAGTGGGAATAACAAAATACCAGTGGTAAGTTGTCTGGAGACAACAGAGTACCAAACTATCACTGGAGTTTATATCCTATCTTAGTGGATGGAAAACAGCCTACTGCTAAGAAAGACACAGCCTCTGACATAACTGTTATGAAGCCAGCAATGCTTAAAGAAGAGCAATAATTTCTTGGGCAGTCCACTCCAGTCATAGCTTTAGGAGGAGCTTCATTCCAAATGCCTTTGGCCAGGTGACATCTTGACTGGGAGGCTGGAAAAGGAAGGAAGCAAGTAGGTATGTTTGAGGATATACCTGCAGATGTCTTGATAGAGAAAGATTTTGATAATGCAGTATCTTGTGTGCATGCAGTTACACTCAGTCAGGCTTAGAGACAGGGATGTGGGTCTGGTAGCCTGGGGGAGACCCAGACAGATGGCACACCTGAAGCCATGGCTGGTGAGGTGGCTATTATAGGGAGGGAGTGGGAGCTACCCTGTAGCAGTTAGCCTGAAGGTTAGGCACAGCTGCTAGTAGGTACTGATGCTCTCTTGGACAGAGTGGCTGCAAGGGCAAAGGAAGAGGGTAGTGCCCAGGCTGACAGGTACCACTGTCAGAGGATACCAGGCTTCCAGTGAAAAGGGAGCTGGGAAGGGTCACAAAGATAGAGTTGAGACAAGCTCAGCTCTTGGATCCTACACTATGAGACTAGAGGGAGGTAGCTAAGGAGGCACCTGATTCTCAAGGAAAAGGGAAGTCTGTATACTGGAACAGAGGGTTATTGTATAGAAAGTGGACCGCTGAGGGAGTGCTAGAGGCTGAAGTAATACAGCAGTTGATAGTGCCTATAGCCTAACATCTGGCAATTCTAGCCATAGTCCATGACATTCCTTTTGCAGGTCATATAGGCATAATGCATATCAAGAGACATATTATGCAGAACTTTTATTGGCCTGGAATTTCAAGGGATGTAACAGGGTACTGCAGGACCTGTGAGCAGTGCCAGAAAGTAGGCAAGGCAGGAGAGAAGGTCAAAGCTCCTTTGATGCCTTTACCAGTGATTGAGGAGCCATTTTGGAGGGTAGCAATGGATATTGTGGGGCCTCTGAGTACCCCAACATCCACAGGGAAGAAGAATATCCTGGTGCTAGTAGTTTATGCAACTAGATACGTTGAGGCAGTGGCTCTGTTCTCCATCGAGGTAGAGAAGGTGGCAAATGCTTTGCTAGAGATTTTCAGCAGGGTAGGTTTCCCGGGAGAAATGCTGACTGACAGAGGTGATAATTTTATATCAGACCTGCTGGCTTGTCTGTGAGAGTGCTGTGGGATGAATTACATAAAGACCACCCCCTACCACCCCTAGACTAATGACCTTGTGGAGAGGTTAAACTCTATACTAATGACCATGCTACTGCCATCTGCAGACCAGTTTAAGTGACAGTGGGACAAATATTTGCCCCATCTGCTGTTTGCATACAAAGAGGTATCCCAGGAATCCACAGGTTTTTCACCCTTTGAGTTGTTGTATGGGCATAGTGTGAGGGGCGCCTTTAGATTTGATTTGAGATGAGTGGGAGGTTGAGTGTAACTCCCACAAGGAGTCTGTTATGAAATATGTTCTAAACCTCAGGACCAGGTCTGGGAACTCATAGGCTTGGCCCAGGAGAGCCTGGCAGGAGCCCAACAGCAGAAAAAGGTCTGGTGTGACAAAAATGCTTGGGTCCAAGAGTATGCTGTGGGACAGCAGGTTATGGTTCTCATTCCTGTCAGACACAATAAGCTGCAGGCAGCTTGGGAGGGACCCTTCAAATGGTAAGGAAGGTCAATGATGTTAACTACATGACAGAACTGCTAGACAGGAGACAGGGGCACAAGTTGTACCATGTTAACATGATGAAGCCTTACAATGATAGGGATGCCTTAGTTCTGAGTATTTGTAGTGGATGGCAGGAGGAGTCTGAGAGGGATCTATGGCTACATCAAGTCAGCCAGCAAAATGTACAGTTATTAAGGTGGAGCCTAGGGTTGCAGGCATATGACATGATAGTACAGCACTGTAGTGGGGTTAATAATGCCATTGCAGATGGGTTCTCAAGACAGAGTATGGGTTATTGTTTCCCAGACAGGCTCATATACCTCAAGCTGCATTTCTTCAGGGTCACTTGAGAAACTAGCTTGAGTCATCAAAGGGGGGAGAGATGTGATAATGTGAGTTATTGCTAGCTATGCCAGCATTAGTAGGTCAGTGGATGTGTAACCTATGCCAGCATAGCTAGCTGGAGTTTTGTAAAGAATTATATGTCTTTTGTATATCAAACTGATCTGATTTGTGCAGGTGCTTGTGTTGAAAATGTATCTGTAAACTCGCTTCTGTTAAAAAATATACAACAGTGTGTCCTGTAAAGCAGAAAAAGAAGTATACCTGTATGTCAGACTGTATGGTAACTACTGAAATGAATACATTGTAACAGAGGATACTGGAAGAGAAGAGGTTAATCTCAATCCAGCTAACTTTGAAAAATAGTTCTAAATTAAATAACTTGGTGTAAGCCATAAAGATTGTATCTCAAAGGTCTCAGTGTAGCCAGATATAAAAAGTCTGTACTAGGAAGCCTTCTGTATTGTCTTTAGCAGTGAACTAATTGCTACTCTGGAAGGGTGGAATTTTGAAATTGTTTTATGGCTTCCAGAAGTTGCAACAGAAGGCATCAGACAGGAACCTGTGAAGAACTGGGATATTTACTCTCTGGATTTGGTGGTATTCATAAGTGTAATCATTGAGAAGGATCCCACCCAACCACTGCCTTTCTTAGCTTACTTTGTAGCCATAAGGGAAACCCACCATGTTAAAGGGGGTTTGGGGTGGTTAAATTATGATCAGTGCTTCAGGAAGCTGAAATCCCTTGATAGCTCCCTCAGGTGGGAGTCTAGGCACCCTGACATATGTCTCAGTGCCATGATGGACAAGGAAGCACCTATGGGAATTGAGGGAGGGGCTGCTAATGCAAACAATATAACATTTTGTGGGCATTCAATCAGAGAAAATGTGTCTGGCTTGCTTGCAAATATAACCACTTGTGTTCAGGATGTGGGAAGGGCCATCTTCATTCCAGATGTTGGGGGTTGTTGCCTAAGGAAAGGTGGAATTTTTCTAGATCTCAGACAGACAGAGAGATTTGTAAGGGGCACAAATCTTCCTTTCTTGCCAAGCCACCTTTTCATGGACAAGCTGGAGCTTTGGAAGGGGACCCAAATTTGCCACATCAGGCTTATTTTCCCATTTATCTAGATAAGCTATCCTATTTACTGCCAGATTACCTGGATCAAAAGGCAGCAGCCACCCTTATTAAAGTCTTTTCCATAGGTTTTCCAGTCCATTCCATAGTCCCAATAGATTCCAAGTTATTTAACAATTTGTCATCCATCAGAGGACATGAGCACATTGCTGCCAGGTTAATAGAGAAAGGGCGACATGCAGCAGGATAATTGGCTCCGTTACATCCCCTCCATGGTTTTTATTTAAAATTTCCCCTATAGACCTTGTTCCCATGAAACAGGAGGGTGAGTTCAAATTGATTCATCCCTTATTTCACCCAGTGGGGGATTCAGTCAATAATTTTATTGACACCAAACTGACTAAGGTATACTACACATCTGTGGATCAGGTGGTGGAAGTCATCATGGGCTATAAGGACCCCTGACTCTGTAAGATGGATATCCAATCTGCTTTCCATTTTCTATCTGTGAGACAAGAGGATTGGCCTTATTTAGGTTTTCAGTCCAATGGGAAGATATTTTCCAACACTCCAAAACCAGTGGCGTGTTCCTTGACTTGTGAAACATTTGAAATATTTAGCACAGCTTTACATTGGTGTTGACAAACACAGGTCCCCCTTACAGTCAACAGTACAGATTATTTTTTGATAGTAGGGCAGGGTCAGGATGATGCTTTGGGATGGATGTTCATTTTCAAGCAGTGGTACCCTTTGCCGATGACAAGCTAGACGTGCCAAGTCAAGTCCTGACTTTCTTGGGCTTAGATATAGATACCACTGATAACTCCTTTAAGCTTCCTCCACCCAAACTGCAACAAGTTCAGCAGTTACTTTGGAATTTTTTGTGTTCCAGCAAAGTATGGGTAGGAGACATCATGCAGTTACATGGTTTGTTGAATTTTGCCTGTATGGTGGTTTCTCCAGGCAGAACCTTCCTGCAGTTTGTATCTAACTTGTTGAAGGTGATAGGCCCAAGAACCACCTGGTCAGTTTGACCAGACAGGTTAAAGAGGACCTTTGGTTATGGATTACATCCTTGAGCCAGTTTAATGGAGTTTCTTTTTGGTAGTCCATTTAGACCACAGCCACTGACCTTCAGCTTTTTACTGATGCAGCTGGAGGGTCCCGTGTAGGGGGTTATTTTATGAGTAGCTGGTTTGCTGAAAGGTGGCCAGAAAGTTGGTCTGTGGAGAGGAGGAGAGACAGCATGTTTCTAGAAAGTTTTCCCATTTGGGTGGCAATGTTTGTATGGAATGACAATTACACGACAAGAGGATCATTTTTTACTCAGATGATATCGCAGTGATTTTCTCTCTAAAAACTATTTTTCCTGGTCCAGATGGGTCCACTTAGTCATCAGGCTTTTAGTTTTGCTTAGTTTACAGATTAATATTATGTGTGACAGCCTTTCCTGGTTTCAAATTTGACAGGTTTCACTTCTTGGCTAAGCATTCAGATCCAAAGGGAACCCCTGTTCCTCCGGGAGTCTGGCTAATTGGAGAAGACTAGCATTATTGGGTTTTAGCAACTTCTTGGGTCAGCATCACTAGGAAAGCTTACTCATCATCTATCCAGGTTTTCAGGATATTCTATAGGTCTTTCCTGGTCCCAGGCCATGGGGAGTACAGTTGTTGCTACAATTTTTAGTGGCTAGGTCCATGGCGGGAATCCACCTAAAACTCTGAGTACACCTGACAGCTTTAGGATGGTTGGCACATTTTTTGGGCGTTCAGATAGTCTCAGGGCATTGGGATATGGGGAAGATTCTAAGGGCCTATAAAACATGTGAGGTCCTTCCTATGATCCCAGAAAACCTATTGTGAGACTACTGCTTCCCCTTGTTATTTAAGGTCTTTACAGGACCATTGGTGAATTTTACTTGTTTGCCTCTATAGCTGCTTTGTTCATGTCTTTGCATGCAGGTGCTTTCTGTGCTAATGAACATCTCCTTTACCTTTGTTGAAAAGATCTTGTCACCCACAGGAAGTTTGTCATGATTTCGGTGAAGAAATACAAGACTGATCAAGTTGGTAAAGGTCAGCAGGTGCGCCTGGACAAGACCAGTAGGCTAGTCACTTGCCCCGTGCACTGGGTTAGTTTGCTATTTAATACTACCCCTTAGAGAAAATGTCAGGCTTGTTTTTTATGCAGGCATCTGCCAGGTCTTTTAAGCTATCAGAGATTAATGCATTTCTTGGGCAGGCCTTGGCAGGGAAAGGAATTCACCCTCAAGGTTGTCCTCTCATTCTTTTCGGATAGATCATACCTCAGACTTGGCCATGAAAGGGCAATCTGTGCAGGTCATTCAAAGAATGTGAAGATGAGTCTCTGATGCATTTTTGTCATACATCAGGCATTCATTTTTATTTCTGTTGCAGGGAAGGAGGTGATTTGACTCTTGGACAATTTATTTTATTCAGAGACCATCCTTCCAAGCCTTGGCTTGCTTAGCTGGTCATGCGAGTTCTTTTGATAGCAACTGGGAGACAGTTCATTCTTTTCATTTCCTGGGTCTTAGTTGTTTTCAATTTTGGGAAATATGGACTAAGATTACAAAGGAAGAAGACTTGCCCAGCATTGTGATAATTCACCTCAGGAGAAATGATCTGGGTCAATCCCCTAACAAGATACTGCTGGACAGAATCTTATCTAATAAGAAACACTTGCAGCAACTATATCTGAAAGTAGCTTTCTTTTGGTCCACCAACATTTCTAGATTGTATTGGAAGGGCACTAGAAGGCCTAGTGCCATTGAGAGAGTAAGGTATTTTATCAACCACAGAGTTAAGCGAGCTGCTAGCCAAACTGGTTTTCAGGTGATTGAGCACAGTAATATTGACAGACCAGATCCCGATTTCTATAATTTGGGCAATGTTTATTTAAATAACATGGGTTTTGATTTATTTAATTTGGATATGGTTGTTGCTATTCAAATTTTTTTTCAAATATTAACCTGTTTTCTTTCATAACCCAGAATTTATTTCTGAGGCTGTTGATTTAGGGGGAATGGCATGGTATGCCATTTTGGCGGCAGCCTTATGGCTTCAACCCTCCTTGTGTTCCCTCAGTTCTCATTCAGCACCCTTGGCTTACCTGAAGTTGGACCCAGATTTGACCAGTGGCCAAGTCAAGGGCTATGTAGCTTGTAAGTATGAGTTAAATGGGTTTGCCACCAGCTCTGAGGTAGCAGAAATATGTACCTGGTTTTCTTTGAGGTGACAACTGGAACAGGAGGGTGTACACCAACCAGCTTGAGGTGATGGTTTAATGGTATTTGTTGATATGCTGCATAGGAATTACTTATGGCATCACTATTGATTGTCATTATTTTTTTTATATAATAAAAGTTTGCAAAGTCAGTCTGGTGTGTTTTATGACTCTGTCCAGTGGGCAATGGCAACTTACCACTGTAATGGCCCATTGTCCATGAGTGTGAGTCATCATCAGGGGCCCTATTTAAAGAAAGTGCTGCTGTTCTTGCCTGCATCCATCACCAGGCACGTTGTCCCTCCCTCTCAACCTTCCACGCAGGATCAGGCGGTCGACTTACAGTTTCACTCCCACTTGTGTTCCACCCATTCTTGTTCAACCAAGATTTGACCAGTAGCTATATCAAGGGGTATGTGGCTTGTAAGAATGAGTTAGTCTGCATCTAGGTCTGAGGAAGAAGGAATATGCATCCGATTTTCTTTGAAGTGGCAGCTAGAACAGGTGGGTGTACACCAACTGCCTTGAGGTGATGGTTTGATGGTATTTCTTCATATGTTGCATATGAATTACTTATGGCATCACTATTGGTTGTACATGTTTGTTACATAAGAAAAGGTTGGAAAGTCAATCTGGTGTGTTTTATGACTTGGCTGAGAAGTCAACATATTTTGCATGTCCATTTGGAGTTAGTGGAAACATCTCAAAAGCATTAAAGGTTACACATTTTCATAAAACTGAAGGCACTAATATGCAGTTGTGATAGGCCATTTTGTAATGTTACTTTCCTTGCTCATTATTATAATTACAATGACAGTGAACTAACAAATAAATAAGGAAGAGAACTTAAGTGCCAATAAACATCTTTTATACATCCTAGATTATCTATATCTACAGCTATATCTGTATCTGTCTTATGCATTATTCTGTCAGAGCTGGTGAAATATCCTTTAAGAAATAGTGAGACACTGTGCAATAACTCTGAAATTAGTTTGAGCCGGTATAAGAGACTCTGTTACTTGCAATGCAAATGTCAGTTAATGGGTGCACTTTAGTTCATCTGTGGCAATTCTAAAACAAGGTATGAGCAGCTGGGAAAGGAAGTATTCAATGATGAAGATTACTTAACGAAGCACCCACACTGAATTTTAATGAGTGTGTTTGTGTGTGCATATATATATATATATATATATATATATATATATATATATATATATATATATGTGTGTGTGTGTGTGTGTGTGTGTGTGTGTGTGTGTGTGCGCGCACATGCACCTGTGTGTATGTGTTCATATGTTTGTGGGTGGAGGGGGGTGTTTGATTTACTTTAAACTGTTTCCTACAAGGACTATGTACTACTCTTCAGGTAAATTTCTTGATATCCATTTCCCAAACCTTTCCTTTTTGGGGTTTACTTCTCAGATGTCCAAGCAAAGATTCAAAACCTCTGGCTAACAAAGTTTGCAGACATGTGTAAACTGGGGGTTTTAATGTTAAGCAACCTTTGATATCAATCTCTCTAGCATGAACACTCTGGTAAACACTTGGTTTACTTAAAATGGGTTCAAAGTAATTGCTAAAAAGTATAGAATTGTCACTTTTGTCAGACAGTTCTACTTCACTCTTCATACTATGTAGATAACACTCTACTACAGAATAAAAATGTAGTCAGGGATCTAGTAACTTGAGTTTGTAGTTCCTTGTTTGACCATTATGGGGTAATGGTTGTCAGCAAATCCTTTTATTTAGCAAAGTCAATGGTGACAGAAGTACCTTCATAATCTAAAGATAATCATTCACTTATACTGACCATTAATCAGACCAGTTATTGAGTATAATGCCTGCTTCAGGAAGGATCTCACTAAATGTGTGTAACAGTTAAATGTACCCCAAAGATTCCTAACCAAACAGGTCACAGGTAGAAAGTCTCTGAAATATCTAGAAAGGCTGGAAGGTTTATCTATTTACTCAGTGTCTTATAAACCTTTAAGGGAAGGTATCTGTCTTGCTTGTCACACCATAAGAGATCAGCTTGCATTGGGCCACCTGTGTCTCCACAAATCCCATTACTTCACCCATTTTAGAACCATGGACCTAAATATGCACCAAAAGATAAATAAAACATGGTAGAGAGACAAGTCTATAATGCAGTGCCTCTCAGTCCTCTGGAATATACTCCCCTTTCATGCTAAGCAGTGTGACTATCTTCCTTTAATCATAACCTAGATGACTGGATGGATATTCCTTAATTTAATCCATGACTGACTGGCATGTCCTCTTGGAGAAAGGAAATGTGGCTTGAGGGAGAATACTGATGAAGCAAAAGTGGTTGTAAGACTAAACAGCCTTGAAATATCTATGACTCTAGGAATAAACATACAATACATTGATGACAGTTCATAATCATTTAGATACGAATAACGATTGTGATAAGAAGAGAAAAATTGTATTTTATACTCAAACAGTGATCTGTGCCTTGAGATTATCTCCTGTATATAGTGTATATACATAATTGTAATTGTTCACTCTGTTTTCACATGCATGTGACCATTCTTTAGAGTTTTTCTTAATACTGATTGCAACTTTCATAATCTAATCTATTTCAAGTCACTATATCTGCTGTAGCATGTTTGTTTTCTCTAACAACTTTTGTTATATTAGTTAACTTTAAAATATTTTGATTAATATGTCATTTGATTACACGTTACATGTATTTACTTTTCTCCTCGGGCCTCCTCTGAAAAGGGGCTGCAGCCTAGTCAGACTAACCCGGTTAACAAATGTCAAAATAAATAAAAATGTGTGGATCTTGATTTACAGAAGACTCGATATTGCCCTTTGTCAAGAATTAAATTTACATATTTAATAATGTAAACAGTGATCCAGTAATCCACACCAACCCAGAGTCACACCAGCAAATTATTAATGTAGAGAAGTTGTCCATGGTGCATTACAAAGTACCTGAGTAGCCTTTTAAATATGCTTGAAGAACTTCAGAACCACAATTATTTATCATTTGTACAGCACAGGGTTTTGTCTTACCTAAAAGCACAGTATCTGGACCAGAAAGTTACTAATCCAACAAAAACAGTATATAAACAGTTAAACTGAGAATTTATGAATTAAAAGATAATTTCAGTAGAATATTTTGACCTAAGGACAGGTTAGAAATCAAATAAATTATCATCTGTCAAGGTAAAAGTTTTTAACTGTGTCAGAATTCATAAAAGTAACGAACTGTGCCTCTGTGCAACTATATAGGATATATGTCCTTTCATCTGCATGATGCTTTTGATATTCAAAGAGGCTACTTAAAATTCTGCATAAAAATTACTTACTGGCAGATTAGGCAGAAGTGTGGATTCAGACCAGGAGTCAGTCAGTAAGTCTGTTAGTTCTGCTATTCTGAAATGTTTCTTTTGATGTCTTTCAAAGATGTGAGATAGTAAACAATATAATAATGTGATCATGTCTGCATCTTAATCTGTGCTAGGAAATTTCTATAACTGTACTTAGCTTTTGAACCCAGTTTTCTTATTCATAGAATTAGTAAGGAGTCTTATTATCACACATTGAAACTAACAAATGCAGCTTCACAAATTTCTTGTTCACTTACCATAATTCTATTAATTTTATAATTTTTTTAGACAGAATCTTCAATGCACATTTTAAGAACTCAGTATTAATTTCATATCTAGTGCTTTAGCATAAGTTTTCTGAGCAGAATAAAAATGTAGTGCATGGAGTGCCATGATTACGCTTCAATATTGAGAAAAAAGAACTTTAAGTACCTTTCTGACAAATGAAAGGTGCTTGACAAGTTTTTGTTAAATACCTCTGAGCACTGTTCAGCTAGGGATGAATGGTGGATAGTGCTGGTCAGCAAAGATGAGTGTCAGAAGGTCAAACAGCCTTTAGATGCTGTTGAAACTTCACTCAGACACATTTATAAACAAAACATGTGGCGGAATGAAACATCTAACAGAGTGTATTATTGCCAATCATTTATTAGAATTACAATTTCTGCCTGCTATCTGTTTGCCAGTGTCAAAGTGTTTAGTTGGCTTTCAAAAGTTTTGAAAGTTAGCAAACACATTGCACTCCTACACTTTTCTTTTCTGTAATTGGTAGTAAAACTAGCAGCTATATCTCTATGCACTCCAAACATTGTGATTGTTTCTAACCAATCACAGCCCTTTATCAAATGGTCTCAACTTGAATATTAAGTTTCACCATTTAAGCTTCACTCTCAAGGCAAATTTCTTGGCATTCTTTTTTGAAACACGCAGTAAGCTGGTTATGATCAGAGATCCAAACATGGATTGCATTACATTGAGGGATATGTAGTGCATGGATTTCAGTGATTATACTCCAAAACTGGGAAAAGGTCAGGCTCATTACATACCTCTCATCAGAAAGGTGCATAACAAGCTTTTGTTAAGCATTCCTTACTGCTGTTAAGATCTGGTTGGTCTTCTCCATATTAGATCAGTGGCCACCACAGACAAATTGTCACTAGTAAAAAGACCTTTAAAACATTTTAAAGTTTGTTTGTATGAGGTGTTAACATGTTATTAAAGTTTTTGCATTTGTAGTTACTGTTCTGCTGTGGCTGATGTCTGTGTGGCAGCTCTAAGTATGTTACAACTGTCACGTATGTAAAACATGTATTATTCCTACAGTTATTTTTATTTGACGATTGTGTGAGAGTAGGTTAAGCTCCATGTACTACAAAGAATTATGATTGTCTTTTTTTCTGAGACACAACCTTAGCAGCACTTTGGGGTGCATAACAAAAGCTTGTGAAGCACACCTATTAACTTTTAAGATTGTGTCTCCCACAAAAGACTAAAAGTGAAGAGTGCTGGCCAGCAAATGCCAGTGGCAGAAAGTAAAATAGTTTTTAAACCTTTTGGAATGTCACTCAATTTACATTTTAAATAGAAAGTGTGGCAGAATGAAATCTATTAGTACTACAGAGAGGCACATTTTTCTGTCTGCTGCAATGCTATATACTTTATTGGCTTTCAACGGCTTTGAAAGCTAATTAAAGACTTTGTACTCCAACAGTTTTTTTTTCTTTAACTGGTAATACATGGAGGAGATAAAGCTCTCTGCAGTACAAGGAATTTTGAACACGTTACCGATCATAACCCTTTATCATGCGTTCTTGACACACATGCCAAGATTCACCTCTTGAGCTTTGGCCTCAACATATATTTCTTGACACCCGTATCTTAAAGACATAATAAGCTGGTTATGATCAGAGACCCAGTCATAACCATCTGTATTATGTGTTCTTGATGTAGATATCAAGGTTCACCTCTTGGGATCCATTCACAAATGAAGTTCTTGGTATCCATTTTTCAAACATGTAACAAGCTAGTTATTAATGTAGATCCAATCATTATCCTCTATTTACAATGACAAAAAGTGATTTCAAAACAACATTAATTGGTAAGATCTGTCTGAAAATACATCCCACAAACCAATTATAGCAATTAAAGGTATAACATTCTGTTAAATTATATATTTTTAGTTTGCATCAATATTCAATTCATTAGGTTTAATAGTGATACATTTTGAAATCCGTATATTTTCTATTAATTAAAAGATAACCTCTAACGGTCATTCCACCTTTTATATGCAAACAATTCCTCTAAAATGGCAACTTGTAGACTGATAAAAATCATCTTTATCTGTAATATTAAAATATACAGCTAACAGGCTTTCAGTTCTGTTACTTGTACCATCCCTGACATGCTCCTTCATAATGTCAGAGACATTTAAAGTAACAGAACTGAAAAGCTTAGCTTAATTTAAATAATAGTTTCACCTATGTAAAACAGGCTACAGAAACACGTCAGGACATTATGTTGTAGAAATGCTATCACATTTGCCTGAAAATTTGAAATAAAATATTATTTAAATATTATATAATCTGCTCAATTTTTCAGAAACAAAACAACACAGATCACTACATTTGCAGTAGTTCTGCACAGCTCTGTAATATGAATTTGATAATGGCACATAAATGAAATCTGCTTTAAACCTCACAGAATTACTTCTTACTAGGAAGACTGAAACATGTCTTGCTGTCCATTATGAAATTGAAGTGACTTTGCTACCTCACAAACAAAAAAATCATCTGACTTCAGTACTTGCCAGTTTCACTTAATTACATAAGCTTGTTTGTTAGTACATTATACTTGGCCACCATGGTGAACTTTGCCATTTTTTCCACTATAGTGCAATCTTGGAGATGGTATAGTTAGTTAGGGGGGGCTGGGTGTTTGTGAGATGAAGCTACCCACTTGGGTGTGTTTGATTTGCTTGAAGTTCATTTTAAAGTGTTGGTAGCTAAGTGGTTAGTTTCCCGGAGTTAAATTACTGTGATCGGGGTGTTAATAAAATTAAGAATAAGTAAAAGGAGTGCCAAAGCTACAGTAGAACCAGTCCAATATTGTTAAGGTCTTTATTCACAAACCACGGAAACTTCAGTTCAACATATAACACATGAACGCCATTAACCAAACTGCGTTTTTGTCCAAACAAAGTGACTTCATCAGATAACCAGTAAAACGACCATTAGACTTTTAAATACTCATTAATTACAAAAGAACCAATCACATACAATTCCTCATTAAGCAATTCATTAATAAAAAACTTTTAATTTATATATAAATCACCCAACCAGTCGTTCATAAAAATACATGATCTATGAAAGACAAATTAATCTAACCTATTATTCAAAAGTTGAATCTATCCACTTAAATGAAGCTGTATTTAATTAATAAAACCTTCTAAAATGTTTATAGACATAAAATTAAACTTTGTTTAATGAACTTAAATATATATTAATAAAAATTAGTAAAATAAGCCTGCCATCTGCTGGATAAAATAATAAGTACACCTCAGAATTTTATATTTCCCTTGCTCTTATTTTTAAAAGTGGTACAATGGAAATACAGTCATTAAGCCCCCCCGGGGGGGGGGGGGGTACTGGCATCCAGGGTGATTTGCCACTATAGTTCTTGATATTCCAACCTCTCTTCCCACAAACCACCCCTTACATCTTTCCTGACTTGTTCCAGGACCATGAAATAAAATTTAGCATTAAAACATGAATTAGTGTGTTTGTACAAAGCATTTGATTCTTTCTTTATTGAAATTTCATATTTATGCTCATAAATCCTCCTCTTTAATAACCTCTCTGTTTTCCCAACATAAAAAGAATTACATTCTGAACAACCCCCTAAATAAACTATCCCCTTAGTCTCACAATTAAAATATTCTCCACTTTCTATCCACCTGTGCCTATTTTCTTAATAAATTCTATCAGTATTTATAATATTGACACACTGTGGACAATGCCCACATTTATTGGTCCCTTTTCTTGTTCTATTAAAATTACCAGAAGCCCTATACTCTAGTAAATTTTTAAATGATTGTGAATTCTTATGAACAATTTTACAATCCCCTTTGTTTATTTGATCCAGGTCTGTCAAGTCAGTGAACCGAGTCCACACTTTTTGAACTATTTTCTGAGTAACATTATTGTTAAATGCATTATATTCCAAGATTAAGGCTTGTCTATAATCGGGTGTATTCAGAAACAACTGATGGGGCTAGGTCTAAATCAATCTGCATATTACTTCCACTAATAGGCTTAAATCTAAATGTTCTCCCTTCTACCACTTCTTTTATTTTATTAATAAATTCCTGGTGGCAACCTCTCTCTAAAAACATTTTGTTTAATAAATTACATTCATTCCAAAAATCAGTTTCCAGGGTGGTCATATGACTTCCCCTAACAAACTGGCCTTTCACAATGTTTTTCTTACAAAAGTAAGGATGTGCACTTTCATAGTGTAAAAAGGAGTTGCAAAACATGGGTTTTCTATAAATTTTGGTTTCAAACCTACCATTAGACTTGTAGATCTCCACATCTAGAAATTGAAGGCTATCCTAGGAGACATTAAAGGTAAATTTCAAAAAGTTAGTAGTTTCCCCCAAATATATCTTAAATTCCTCTAGCTTTTCGAGCCCACCTGTCCAAAAAATAACTATATCATCCAAGAATCTCTGATAGAGTTTCCAAAAAGCTCTAAACTCTGATTTAAGAATATATTGTTCCTCCCATCTAGCCAAAACCAGATTGGCATAAGTGGGGGCACAGGCCGCCCCCATTGCAACTCCTTTGACCTGTTTATAAAATTCTCCACTAAAATTTAAAAAAATTATTTTTAAGAATCATATCCATAAGTGAAACACATACAATTTTATCATTGTGAGATGGTGCACCTTCCTGAAACATTATTTCTTCAAACATTTCCATCTCAAGGTTATGTGGTATACTAGAAAACAAATCGACAATATCAATAGTAATAAATATTAAATCATCACAATACAACTCATCGGTGATGATCTTGAGAAGGTCTCAAGAATCTTTTAAAATGGATTCTTTCTTAGTCCATAAATCCTTCAACTTGGTGTCTACATATTTAGCAAGGGTATGAGTTTTAGAACCCCCTGCAGAGACAATAGGTCTCAAGGGGGGGGGGGGGGTTAAACTAGTTTTTATGGGTTTTAGGAATCCCAAAAATATGGGGTACCCTTGGTTTATCCACCTTTAAAAAATCATAGTTTTTTTATCATATAGCCCTTGATACAACATATCTTTTAAAAAAATATCAATTTTATTATAGGCAATATTCACTTCATTGATTGATACATTATTATATCCATCTTCACTCATTAAAATTTCGTTCATTTTTCCTTCATAGACAATATTATCCATTATAACCACCCCTTTATCAGGTTTCATTATTCTAATGTTGTTATTAGCTCTCAAAGTTTTGAGTATATCATTTTCTTTAACACTCAAATTGGGCTTATAACCACCTTCCTATACATATCCCTTAGTTCCTTTTCCATAATTTTTTCCAAATTTCTTAATTGTGGGTGAAGGGGTGGGTTAAAAGTGGTTCTTCTCCTCAAACTTTGCCTAGATTCATCACCATCAAGGGGCATTATTAACCCTAAGTTGATTTTTCTTAAAAAAAAGCTTGATATCTAATAAACACTGAGTAAGTTCTCCCTTCTTATAGGGAATAAACTTAAAACCTTTTGATAGCAGGCTAAAATGTTCCTTTTCCAATAAAATGTTACTAAAATTATAAATACTAAAATCATTAAAAATGTGTTTAGCACCACTAACCTGAATATCTCTACATACAATGTGATTATTGTGGGGTATTAATTAGTATCTCCCTCCCCCCCCTCCATGGAAAATTTGTTACCTGATATCCAGGTTTGTTCATCAACCTCTCAGACCTCCTGAGGGGTGGAAAATCATCATAGGAAGGTTCCCCTTCCTGGTATTGGTTGTCTTTATTAAAGGTCCCATCATTATAATTATTTTTTATTTTCATAGAGGTTTTTCAATACTCCTGTAACCCTTGGTTTAGGGCAACTAACACCCTTTTTATAATCTTGGGTGTCACGTTCTAATTTTTTGAATTTTCTCTGAATTATTTCCATACATTTAACATAAATTTCCCCCCTAATATTAAACTATTTGTCATTTTCTTCCTTTATAGTGAACATTAAATCATCTTTCACACACTGATCTAATTCAGTAATTTCCTTCTGCAACACAGTTTGGTTCCTACTATTCTCTTTCATAATAAGTTTCAACATATCCAACCCACAATTATTAAACAATTGAATTAATTCCTTATAAAAAATAGTACCCTCCTGGGTATTATTGGGAAATTTACAAATCCTAAGTTCTTTAGAGACTATTCTCCTACAAATACATTCAAGTATTCATTTTCAATTTCTAAAGTCCGATATTTCAACATAAGTTTACTCAAATTGTTCAATTTGATCCTATAAGATTCAGATATAACAGATGATCCATTACTTTGGATCTGTTTAAAGGGAAACTTTTTAAATAACCAGTCTTCCGTTTCCTTTAAATGTAAACCAAAGTCTGACCCAACATTATTAATAACAGTACCTGTATGGCTTTAGCAACAGCAGCCGATTTCTGCCCAGCTGTAAGGCTCACACTAGGTCTATTCTCCAGGCCATTTAACGACGAATTATCACAAAGAACACCTGGGGTCAAAGCAGCATTAAAAGAGCCTTCCCCAGGCTCTTTTTGATCTTTTGATCTTTTTCCTCCATTCCATTGTCCACAGTAAATGCCTCCCCGTGAAGTACATTCCGAAGCTTCCGCATTGTGAACACGGATGCTGCGACATAGCCCCACCAATGACTGACTCAAAGGTGTCAGTAAATCAATCAGTTCAGTCAACTGACCAATGAGCTTTCTAGATTGCCCAATTTCATCCTGTCCTTTACCTACCGGCAGGTTTGGTCTCTCCATAGCGTTTCCTCCGAAATAAACTCCGAAACCAAACATAAAAGAGAAAAAATGGCACACCAACCAAACTGAGAATAAGTAAAAGGAGTGCCAAAGCTACAGTAGAACCAGTCCAATATTGTTGAGGTCTTTATTCAACAAACCATGAAAACTTCAGTTCAACATATAACACATGAACGCCATTAACCAAACTGCGTTTTTGTCCAAAGTGACTTCATCAGATAACCAGTAAAACAACCATCAAACATTTAAATACTCATTAATTACAAAAGAACCAATCACATACAATTCCTCATTAAGCAATTCATTAATAAAAAACTTTTTTTTGAAAAAATTTATATATAAATCACCCAACTAGTCGTTCATAAAAATACATGATCTATAAAGTACAAATTAATCCAACCTATTATTCAAAAGTTGAATCTATCCACTTAAATGAAACTGTATTTAATTACTAAAACCTTCTAAAATGTTTATAGACATAAAATTAAACTTTGTTTAATGAACTTAAATATATATTAATAAAAATTAGTAAAATAAGCCTGCCATCTGCTGGATAAAATAATAAGTACACCCCAGAATTTTATATTTTCCCTGCTCTTAATTTTAAAAGTGGTACAATGGAAATACAGTCATTAAGTCCCCCGGGGGGGTACTGGCATCCAGGGTGATTTGCCACCATAGTTCTCGGTATTCCAACCTCTCTTCCCACAAACCACCCCTTACATCTTTCCTGACTTGTTCCAGGACCATGAAATAAAATTTAGCATTAAAACATGAATTAGTGTGTTTGTACAAAGCATTTGATTCTTTCTTTATTGAAATTTCATATTTATGCGCATAAATCCTCCTCTTTAATAACCTCTCTGTTTTCCCAACATAAAAAGAATTACATTCTGAACAACCCCCTAAATAAACTATCCCCTTAGTCTCACAATTAAAATATTCTCCACTTTCTATCCACCTGTGCCTACTTTCTAAATAAATTCTATCAGTATTTATAATATTGACACACTGTGGACAATGCCCAATTTATATGTCCCTTTTCTTGTTCTATTAAACTTACCAGAAGCCCTATACTCTAGTAAATTTTTAAACGATTGTGAATTCTTATAAACAATTTTACAATCCCTTTTGTTTATTTGATCCATGTCTGTTAACTCAGTGAACCGAGTCCACACTTTTTGAACTATTTTCTTAGTAACATTATTGTTAAATGCATTATATTCCAAGACTAAGGCTTGCCTATAATCAGGGGTGTATTCAGAAACAACTGATGGGGCTAGGTCTGAATCAATCTGCATATTACTTCCACTAATAGGCTTAAATCTAAATGTTCTCCCTTCTACCACTTCTTCTTTTATTTTATTAATAAATTCCTAGGGATAACCTCTCTCTAAAAACGTTTTGTTTAATAAATTACATTCATTCCAAAAATCAGTTTCCAGGGTGGTCATACGACTCACCCTAACAAACTGGCCTTTCACAATGTTTTTCTTACAAACGTAAGGAAGTGCACTTTCATAGTGTAAAAAGGACTACCGTAAAAAAAAAATGGTTCTACCGTAGCTTTAGAACTCCTTTAAGTTATTCTCAGTTTGGTTGGTGTGCCATTTTTTTCTCTTTTTTGTTTGTTAATAAAATTAACTTTTCAGCAACAATGTCTCAATATTTCATTGTTTGATCAAGTGGCTATTCGGGAATTAGAAGTAGATCCATATATATATATATATATATATATATATATATATATATATATATATATATATATATATCAACTTAATTGTTATACAACACATGCTAAACAGATGCACAGTTACAATCAATACAGGAACTGAATTCCTGTAGAAAAACAAGTTACAACTTTAGCACTGGTGAGTTGAACTTGACCAGCAGGAACCTTTTCTGATCTACTCTAATGAGGTGTAGGGGAGCCTACCTTTAGTATGTAAAATAAATTATTTTGTGAATAATACCTGTTACTTAGCATAGTGCTAATTTTCCTGAAGGTGTCCAATAATTCACCTTGCAAGTAACACATACACAAAAATATCCCTAAAATGTTTTTTGCTTCTGTTATGATGCTACCCCAGATATAGCATATTTGTTTTGCCCTCAACAGAGATAGTTACCACAGTATTGTGAATTTGTGTCAGAGTATTTTTTGCTTGCAAATATTTTAAGTTTCAAGTGAGTCAAATTGCTTTCATAATTGTAATTTATTTTCTCCATAGATCCCTTATGAAAATGGTCATTGTCTAAAAGAATCAAATGAAGAACAAAATATAAATGTAAATAATAAATACAAACAGTTATTAAATCAAAAATAAATATACATGTTCTTGATGCTTTGAATAGGTCACATCCAACAGGCTTCCAATATAATAATGAACAATAATAGTATATTGAATTATAGTACAAACACAGGTAAAGTAAGAAAAACATAAGCTGCAGTTTGATGGTGTAACTGAAGAGCATTGTTCTTTGCTGACCTTTACCATTCGCATAGTTGGTCTGTATGTGCTCATTCTGTTTGAGTTAAACCTGGCCTTTACTCAGAAATGACATAAAAGATCAAATGCCACAAATATTCTAAGACACATTCGCAGAATGAAAAAATGCAATTTATTGTTTACTTTCTGAAATGAACTCACAATCAGATAAATTTCTTTGTAGCCAGAAAGCCCAGAGCAATATAGTTTCAGATAATTTCTCATTGTCTTTTACGTTTTAGCTTGTTAACTTAATTAATCAAGGGCAGTGAGGACTTTTCACTTGTAGTTTTGAAGCAAAGCATGATTCCCAAGCTCTAATCAGCTACAGGATGCACAGACCAACTGAACAAAGATACAAGCAGGACTACAGGTGGACAACTATAAGTAGCCAAAGCAGTTGCCAGTAAGGCAGCTAAAACTAATCATAATCCAATATATTCAGTTGCAGTACTCCGAGACACTAAAACAATCTGTGATACTCAATAAATATAATCCAAACATGAAAATTCACAATTATGAAGTCTGAATTTGGCAGACCAAGGTAAGTTTAAATCCCCACTCATTTGTATATTGCAAACATTTTCAAGACTTTAAATCTGAATCCATGGAAGTCCATCTTGAGTGTGCTAAGTTTGCCTTGTGTGTGTGTGTGTGTGTGTGTGTGTGTGTGTGTGTGTGTGTGTGTGTGCGTGTGTGTGTGTGTGTGTGTGTGTGTGTGTGTGTGTGTGTGTGTGTGTGTAAATGCAAATGTGCCGGGGGGGAGGGGGTTATGGGGTTGCATGTCCATATGCACAAATACATATGGACATGTGCACAGATACAGTGATGATAACAGTATGCCTCATGTAATTAATTAATTATTTAGATAAATTTGCAATGCAACAGAAAAAATGAATTCAAACTAAAACCTGAAGTTCCTGAACTACTGAATATGCAGTTTGAAATATTACGGAGTTTAACAGGAAATTTTGTCTGTTGTTATTTGTACTGCTTGAAGCACATCAGTTAAGATAAATTTTAGTTTCTGCATATGCCAGTATTGCTTACATTGACACGTAGGGATGCAGGGATTGACAGCTGCCATTTCTTTTTGAAAGGTACATTCTGTAACAGGAATAGCTTAGAATGCCACTGTCCTAAGGGATGCATTTCACAGTTTGCACCTGAGTTTGAAAACATGACTATAATAAACAGAAGGTTTTTTTTATTTTTATCATAACTTAAGTTTGACTTCTTCTGTAAGCTTGTATAGATTTAAACAACTAATATTTAAATATCAATTTACATTTGTCATTTTTCAGATGAAATGGTGGTTTTCTCCAAAAATTAAAATAGTGTGAATTCACTGTTAGATAAACTGAGTTGGATTACTGTTGAAATAACATATGAGATTAATGTCCATGCATTCAGACTGCAGAGGTATAAAATAAATATACAGATAGAGCTTGCCCTTTAAAAAGAAGCTATCTAATATGAAGAAAAGAAGTTATGTCAAATATACAGCAAGTTGAATTGGTTATTAAGACATTTTAAGCACTGGGTAAAACCTGCCAGTTTAAAATAGTTGAGTGGTGATCACTACTAAAATCTTGCTGCTGTTACAGTGTATTCTAATGTGTTTGAGGTCCTAAAGACAAGCTGCATTCACAGAGCCTTTGCACGCACAGACATAAAATGGCATTGGCTTTCCTGAAAAAAAAAACAGAACTAGAATAGAAACAATTATAACTCATCATCAAGAAACACAGAATAAAATGCATCGACTAGTTTTATTCTAACCCTGGAAACTGCAACATCTTTAGTCTAACTAGTCTCATCTGCAAAACCATGAAACACATCATAACTGACCTAATTAATATGGATAAAAAAATATTATAAGCTTTGATCCTAAACAATTTAACTTTGTTAGGATTAGATCCTATCAAATGGAACTCATCAACTTCTTTGAGAGAGCACTATAATTCGTGGATGGGGACATGCTGTACATACAGCATACCTTGATTTGGCTGTGACTTTTGATAACATACTACATGCTTACTTGATAAACAAGCTAAATCAGCTCCAAACTGACCTCTTCATAGTTAGTGAATAGCAGATTAGGCAAGGAATAGAACCCATGTAGTGAGGGTGGCAAATGCATCCTCAGCAAAGATGAAAGTAAATAGTTGAATCCCTTGGGGCTCTATGATGAGAGCCCTGTAATTCAATTTAATTCACAGATCTCCAAAGTACAAATGGGGTTGTCTGGCTGCAGGCACTGTCCCTTTATTCAGTGCCCTATACACTCCTTAGGGGCAATCTGTGACTTTTCCTTTCAGGTCTTTAGGGATCCAGTAGTCCAAGATTGCTTATATCTCTATAAATTAAATAATTCCACTAACAGTAAAGCTGGCAATCTAAACTTGATTCAGCCAATAAGCCAAACATGATGAGGAGACTCATTTGTCACTCAGTGCTTACCCCTTCTTTGAGCAAACCTCTACTCCAAATTAAGCAATGCAACACACAGTCTTCTTTCAAAAAGGAGTTAGACAACTGGATATGTATCCACAAATCCACCCCTGGTG
This sequence comes from Protopterus annectens, assembly GCF_019279795.1. NCBI lineage: Eukaryota > Metazoa > Chordata > Ceratodontiformes > Protopteridae > Protopterus > Protopterus annectens. The sequence continues at coordinate 85,166,063 of NC_056726.1, read as the reverse complement.
TGACTGGCCTGTTGCTTCTTAAAATAGGAGGTAAGGTCTAAAGTTGGGTATTGACAATGCATAAATGGCCATATGGCTGAAATACCTTATATTTTCCATTATTCTGTTATTCTAAGTGCTCATTTAATAAATACAGGTATACCTAAATACCAAAGGTTATGTCACATAGTTTTGCATATGCCAGTATTTCTTACATTGACATGCAGAGATGCATAGACTGACAACTGCCATTTCTCTTTGAAAGGTACATTCTGTAACAGGAATAGCTTAGAATGCCACTATCCTAAAGGATGCATTTCACAGCTTGCATCTAAGTTTGAAAACATGACTATAATAAAGAAGCTTTTTTAAATGCTTATTATAGCATAAGTTTGATGTCTCCTCTAAGCTTCTATAGATGTGAAGTGTCAACTAATGCTTGTGTATCAATTTATATTTCTCATTTTTCAGATGAAATGGTTTTCTCCAAAAATTAAAATAGTGTGACTCTATTAAATTGTGATGAATTACTGTTCAAATAACATATGAGATTAATGTCCATGCATTCAGACTGCAGAGGTATAAAATAAATATACAGATAGAGCTTGTCCTTTAAAAAGAAGCTATCTAATATGAAGAAAAAAAGACATGTCAAATATACAGCAAGCTAAATAGGTTATTAAGACATTTTAAGCAATAGGTAAAAACTGCCAGTTTAAAATAGCTGAGTGGTGATCACTGCTGAAATCTTGCTGCTGTCACAGTGTATTGTCATGTGGTGAGGTCCTACAGACAAGCTGCATTTACAGACGGACAGATTCAGTAAAGCCTACACAGTCTGTTTACACTGTGTGCATGTAGTGGTTCAACATTCACATGGTAGCAAACTATGATTCAGTAAGTGGTGTGCAGAGCTGCACAGAGCCACTTAAACAAGGTAAATACCGTGGCATGCTAATTATAGTATAAATAGCTGAATTGTATGCTAATCAACCAATCCAAGATGGAGGAGCTATTGAACAAGCTATAAGGCCACCATATAGACTCAGTGCTGGTTTTCCCTGCAAATTCCAAAATGTATTGGAATACAGCCATGGAAAGGAGATTACACAGAAACAATGTTAGGGGCTGCTGTTGCTTTTAATTCATGTGTTTGTGCAACAGGCTGAAGTCTATGCTGTTGTTGCTGCTAATAGACCATGGCCAAGAAGAAGAAGAGTTTTCAGACCCCGATTAACTTATCACAAGCTACATGATCTGGAAATTGTAGAGCATTACAGGGTGGACAGAGACACACTACAGGAACTCTGCAACCTCTGTTATTCTCAACTCAGAGCCAGGGGAAACCGAGGGCAACCCATCCCAGTGGAGACAAAGGTATGTGTAGCACTTAGAATTTTAGTTACAGGTACGTTTCAGAGACCAACACGGCCCATGCTGGGGGAGTTACAGGCATCAGCATCCAGGATATTCCATCAGTTCCTGAATGCTATGCTCCAACAGTCCCATCTCTTTACCACATTCTACCTAATAAACTCTTTCTGCACATGCTTTTAGTCCTTTTTAATTTAATTGCATTTTTAAAATGTGTTTGATCTAATATTGCTACATACTCAAGTGTGCTAGCTTGCACTGCATGTGTATTGTTTTTACTAGTGTTTTAGCTACTTTTCTGTAAAAAAACAAAAAAAAAAACAAACAAAAAAAACTGTAAGCCTGTTTCCTACCTTTCCTGTAACTAGTGTTCCAGATACAAATTTGCTGTATCCAGGACTGTATGTAAGCGTCTGAGCCCCCCAAGCCTTTCTGTGTTGGAGGGAAGCCTTCTAGCTTATCAGTGGGAGTGGTAAGCACTAGGTAACCTGTCTACTACATAAGGAGTGGTTCTGGCCCAGAAATTGTAGTTATAGGCCGTTTGGGCAATCTCTTCCATCTCTCTCAACTTTCTGATTTGAAGTCCTGCATTTGCACTTGTTTCTGTCCTGTAACTCATCTAGTACAGATACAGATTCTTAGTTTTAGCACTTAAATTTGCTTATTCGTGCTCAGCACTTGTTCAGAACTTGTAAGTACTAAATAAGCTACTAATTACTATAGCACTCAACATTCCTCATTACCTAGAGGAAAACTGTTTTTGTACTTACTTTTCTCACTTGCTTAGAGAAAAACAGCTCTTGTACTCACTTTCCTCACTTATCTAGAGGAAAATATTTTTTTATTCAGGCATGTCCCAGGGTCAGCTCCTAGTGTTCCCTCCTGTCTATCTGATGAATCTGGGCATCTTGAGGCAATGTAGAAATTGACTCATGTACACAGACAACCCTCTCCTCCTACCACCCAACACTACAACCTGTGAGAGATGCACTTATCTAGCCAAACTGGAGGTAAAGCTCTCTCCAACCAAGACTGAACTTGACAGTCATGTGGAGAAGGTAAACATTTCCACCACACCACACTCATCACATAGCCTCACTAAATCTACACCACCAAAATCCACACATAGTAACACAAAAGCATTCACGGAGGCTCTCAATAATAATCTGTCTGAGCAACAGAGACCTCAAAAGCAGAATCACAAGCAACCTCCATCCCCCAACACAACCCAAATGACACATAGCCCACAGACTCAGTGTGCCACTCAACCACAGCCAATAAGGGAAAACAATGTACCCAACACACTAGTCATAGGTTACTTTATAGTCAGGCACACTGATATCCCACTCACCAGGCTAAACAAGGAGAAGGTTACTGTCAGCTACCTGTCAGGGGCCAGGATCTGCCACATAACTCACGCACTCAGGTCACTCCACAATAAGTACAAATATGACTTCGTCATTGTCCATGTTGGTATGAATGACCTGAGATGTACCTACCTGGACTACATGAAAAGAGACATGGAAGAGCTCTCCAATCTTGTAGCCTAGGCAAGTATGACCCTAGCCCTGAGTAGCATTTTGCCATTGCCCAGAAAGATACCACAGTACAAGGACAAAATGATTGACTTCAACAATTGGCTAAGCTTCTGGTGTCATTCTATGGGAATCCCGTATCTGTCTGCTTGGGATGACATGGTCGACAGACCACGATGCTTTCCCACAGATGGCCTGCACCTGTCCCCCCTCAGATTCCGGATACTGGCAAAGGCTCTTGCTGCCCCTATAGTGCCTTTTTTAGGCAAGGTTCAAATGACAAATTCACCACCATAGCAGGAACAGGCAAGTAAAAACTGAGGGTAATGCTACTCAATGCTAGAAGTCTAAATCTCAAAATGCACTCACTCGAGGCACTCCTTAAAATGGAGAACATCGATATATGTGCAGTGACTGATACCTGGTTGAAGGCTCCAGAGAGCACCCCTGCACTACAAGGCTATAACTCATACCACACTTTTTGGCCATGTAACCTGGACTGAAACACCAAAGGTGGAGGTGTGTCCATATTCATTAAGGATATCCACACCTCCAGGCTAGTTGCTCAGCATAATGCATCCGAGGTTATCCAAGTGCAACTAACTCTGGACAAAACTGCAATCCAAATTGCAGCTTGCTACAGATCCCCCACCATGCCCCAGGATTTCCACTCCTCTTTTCTTGATGTACTGGAAAATATTAGGGTTCAACCAAACACTCTAATAATGGGCGACTTCAACTACCCCACCATTAACTGGGAAAACTACTCGTGTACCAACTCCTTAGCTTAACGCTTTCTGGAATTCATAAACTCCAATGCCCTGGGTCAACTTATCCACACCCCCACCAGGGGCAACAATATCCTACACACAGTCATTACCAACATGAGTGACCGATGTTCCACACCTGAAGTCAACTCCTCATTGGTCCGTTCCAACCATAAGCTTATCACCCTTGATATCCACATCCTGCCCCCACCCCCCTTTAAGGAAACCACTGTAAAAAATGTCTCCAAAGCCAACTTCATGCTTCTTAAGACAGAAGTGGTGAACTTCATGACACTCATGCAGATGGACAATACAGTTACAACTGCTGAATCCTACACAAATACACTCTATAAGCACTTACACAAGTGCATGGATCATGCTATCCCAAACAGAACCAAGACGCTATCCTCCAAAAACAGGAAACCAATGTGGTGGTCCCCTGCCATAAACAAACTGTACAAAAGAAAGAAGAAACTGTTGCAAAAGAGAGTAAAATACCATGAGTGGAGGAGCTCCCTGGTCAGCCTCAGTAAGAAGCTGAGATCCCTTATAAGATCCTCCAAAGCTAGCTAAGAAAACAAAATTGCCACTAATTCTACGGACAACCACAAAGCATTCTATAGCTATGTCAACAATCTCAATGACAACACCCAGATCTGCTCTGAGTTACAGCACAATGGCACAAAAATTACAGAACCAACTGATATTGCCAACATCCTGGCAGATAGGTTCAGTGCTAACTTTACCCCGCCTCACCCCCTAAAGAGCCCATATCTATACAGGAAGTATGTAGAGTTCCTGTAATCACAACTACGCAGGTAAAAGCTGCACTCTCTAAAGCCAAAAACAGCATCCATGGGACCAGACAACATCCCAGGCTGTGTTTTACATGAACTTCAGAATGAACTGGCTCCCCACTTAAGCACCATGTTCAATAATAGCTCGCATCAGGCTTTGTGCCCACTGAATGGTGCACAGCAACAGTTATCCCACTTCACAAATGGGGAGCCACCACTGATTCCGGGAACTATCAACCTATTAGTCTGATGAGCCTGGTCTGCAAGGCCATGGAATGTATCATCATGGAACTCATTAACAAAGACATTGGTAATCTCCAAACTCTGGATCCCACCCAGTTCGGGTTTGTGAAAGGCAGATCATTCCTCCTGAACCTGATCGACTTCTTTGAGGCAGTCACCAAAGACGTAGATGAGGGTAAGGTGGTTCACACACCCTATCTTAACCTCGCCAAGGCTTTCAACACCATCCCCCATTCTGGAATTATAGCTAAACTCACTAAAGTAGGTATAAGTCCCTATGTCACAAGATGGCTTGCCAACTGGCACACTGACAGAACCCACACTGTAAATGTTGCAGACTCCAAATCTGACCTCATAGCAGTGAAAAGTGGAGTATCACAGGGTTCCATCCTGGGACCTCTCCTGTTTGTTTTCTACTTCTCTGAAGTACGGGCTAACACAGAACGCCTCTGGCTAACAAAGTTCAGAAATAACTGCAAACTAGGAGCCATAGTCAACTCCCCAAATGATGTGGCCATCCTACAGAAGGGCCTCGATGGGACAGATGCCTGGTGTCAGAGCCATGGCCTCAAGCTCAATGCCAAAAAATGCAGTGTCATCCCCTTTGGTAAAAACACTGTACCCATGAACTACCACATAGGCAGCAATCTACTTAACACCAAATATGTGATAAGAGACCTTGGGACCCAGGTGGACAGTAGTCTCTCCTTTGATAGTCACATCGCCACAGTAGTCAGGAAGTCCTTCTTCATGGCACACCTCATCATAAAAGGATTCTCATCCAGGAAAAAAGAGGTCATTGTTCCTCTCCACTCGACACTCATTAGACCCATTAAAGAGTACAATGCCCCTTTTGGAATGTACCTCACAAGACATCTGCAGCAGCTGGAAAGGCCACAGAAGTACCTCACAAAGAGGATTACTGGCTTCAAACAAATGCCCTACACTGACCGTCTCAAAAAACTCCAGCTTTACTCCATAGCATATCACCTACTCTGAGGTGATCTCTGCCTAACATATAAAGCTATGTCAAACCCAGAGCTGTTGGACATGCTACACCTAAAGAAATCCAAATCCCTCCGAGCTACACGCTTTAGGGACCTAAACCTTGTCACCACAATAAACAGAACATGCTGGAGGGATAGATTCCTGTCCCAGAGACTTCCTATATTCTGGAACAAGCTACCCATCTATGTCAAGCAAAGTTCTTCATTAGCACTCTTCAATATTGATGAGTGAATGGGAAATAGAAAATACACCCCAGAGATCACTTTTGTGTCTCTGCTCAACAGTGGCACAGGAAAATAACTTTCTTGGGTGGTGTAAGCCAGTGAACCTTGTTGGCTAGGCTTATGTAGGCCCTTTGGCCGATAGCCTAGTACCTACCTATGAACATGCCAGTGTCTATATATATTTTTCCCATATTCCTGAGGACATGGACAGAAATATGCAGGAGTTCTACCTTGTAGCACACTACCCTGAAGTACTGGGTGTCATAGATTACACACATGAAGAAATCAAGGCACCACCTGGGGAACAGGGAAGTCTCTACATAAATAGAAAGGGCTTCCACTCTATTAACTGGCAAGTCATGTGTAATTCTAAGGGAATCATCTTGAACATGTGTATGCTGGCAACCCAGGCAGTTACCATGATTCAGATATTTGGCACACCTCCCAACTGTATTAGATGTTCACTAGGTGGGATATCCCACAGGGTCATTTACTGGGGGATGCAGGTTATGCACTGGAGCCATGGCTGATCACGCCCATCAGAAATGCACACACACCTGCTGAAGAATGAGGCACATGCTCAAACCAGAAATATCATAGAGTAGATGTTTGGGCTGCTGAAGTTTTGGTTCTAGTGCCTAGATGCATCTGGGGGAGCACTGCAGTACAATCCTTGTACATGCACTGAAGTATTCACTGTATGTACCATGCTACACAACATCATCCTGAGAAAGCAACTTCAGCAGGATCAACAAGGAGGAGGGGCACTCATCTGACCACCAATGGCAAGATCACCACAGCCAAACACAGGTGAGGAGTCAGGGGGGTACCAGCAGCTGCTGTGGGTGTAGGCATTCATAGGTGTGCTCAATATGCCCTCACATTGGCTAAGAGACAACGTATAGTACATTCACTCATTACCTAAGGGGCTAAAAGCTTTCTCCTATGCACATACATAACATTAATGCCAGATAATGTTCACAAACTTTACCTACCCATGTAATGGCTGTGTACTGCTAACATCAGACAGAGTCAGCCCTGAACTAAAACTGTTGTAACTGCTGGATTTACAAGGTAAGTCTTGAACCTGGATTGTATTGTGTAATAATATGAATGACTACCATATCCTTGCATGTTTTTGCTTGGTAATGTAAGCAAGTAAAAGGTGGGTGATTTATATAGAAATGATCTTAACATGTGGAAGCAGAGACTTATTTGACTTATATGTCTCCATTATTAAGTAGTAAGCCTCAGGCATCAAAGATTCACACAATCATACCTCCAGTGATGACTGGTGACTTCAAATCAAAGGAGGGCTGCGGGAGAGAGCTGAATGGGTGAGGTCAATGGGAAGGGGTGTGGCCAACTAAAAAGAAAAGGAGTTATGCTCAAAACCACAAAAACGGTAACTTTAACTACACTGCCTTGGGTGCCAAACCGTCATTTGAGAGTTCAATCAAGACAAAATGAAGTGTAGAAGAAAAAAAATATTTTGATGCATTGGCTGCATGACAGCTTACTTAATATCTAGATGGAAAGAAAAAGGTTGTGAGGCATGAAAAAATAACTTGCTCTTTAAATACATTACTGGAATGCCAGTCAAAATCAAGTATAAGAAAAACAAGCAGCTCTCAACTCAAATCACTTCTCCTTGCACCGCAGTTCTAATTATAATTTATATTCAGCTTTATAAAAGTATCAAGTGACATGCCGAAAGTAGCAATCTCTGTGACACCCCCACTTGTAAAAATGTTTCTGCCTGACAACAACTATCTACTTGTTTCATGGGGAAAGCATGATCAAAGTAAAAAATGAAAAGCAAACAAGAAACTAGCTCAAGATACATTGCTTAAAAGATTACTGCATAGGTTATAGACCACACATGATAGATTGACATTCTGTTTAGTTTACAGATAAAGCCTGCAAAGATGACTGCAAGTCTCCAACAAGTGTAATGAGCTTCTTAAAATAATGTAATCATGCCCTTTATTACAAATAATGTCATATGCATTTCAATACCCAAGGCTTATACATTATCTAGTTATGTAAGTATTATCTGCATGGCAATGACAGAAAGGCTTTCAGTGTTGGCAATTTTTAATAGTATGCTTATTAAAACTTACTTGCACTCTTACAATCTCAGACAAGCTTACCTGATGGTCATTAAAGCATTGCTACTTAAACACAGAGCAACAGGCACTTTCTGAATAATAATAAGCATAAATCAACAGTATAAAAATATGACAGAAACCAGAACATTCTGCAAAATCAAGAACAGATGAAAAGCCACTGTAGTGCTTGTGTCTACCTTGGATGGGGGGATACTCTGCACCTTTACACTGCATAACTGCTCCTTGCCTTGCTTGGACACATCCAGAGTCACTAAATGGGGGAGTGGGGTGCAACAAGTATGTCACAATTTGAAATGTCTCTGGCTGACTGTGATGACCCTGACACATTTGTCATACCTCTCAACCTCAGAGCAAGAAATCTGGACAAAGCCACACATAGTAGTGGGACAAAGGCCCAAAAATAAGGACAATTTTTAAATATTGCTCTTATAAACTTAGAAAGATAATATAATAGTAGGTTTTGCATTAGTATGAATTTTCTGAAGGGTATGAAATCGAAAACTCAAATGTATGTCATTATTTTCTAACTTCAGTCTTTAATGATTTGCCACTAATTTTCCAGAAAACCATAGTTTTAGAAAAATGGACCAAAAAATGTGATGCAAAAATATAAAATAACCACACAATACAGCTGGGAACCTGTCAAAGAAGGGACACTTTTTTAATATTAGTACTGCTAACTTGAGCAGCTGACAAAATAAAAGAATCTACATGCATTTCTGAAATAAAAGTAATCTATAACTCTGATTATTACAGTTATTTATTAATTGTAAACCCTCCACGTTTTCTTCCAAAACTGCCATTTTGCGGAGGGATTATTAGGGGAAGAGCAACATTTTGATCCAAAATTGGGGACAGTTTTGAGCTTTGGATATGCCTAATTCTATAAAGCAATTTATTTGCATGTACCTCTCAGCCTGTTAATGCAGGAAATCTGGACAAGGCCAAATATATTGGGGGAACATATAAACATTACTAAAAATTGCTCTTGTATAAACTGAGGCAGTTGATAGAATAACAGGGCTTGGTTTAGCATGCATTTTTCTGAAAGTTATGAATCTGAAACTCAATGTCTGTCATTGTTTAGTGACTTGATTCCTAAATGATTTGCCAAAAAAGCACACATTTTATGAGGAACAAACCAAAAATAAGAAGCAAAAATCTATTCATTCTGTGAAAATCTGGACAGTTGAGAGGTATAGTTCAGCCGGGGCTGTCTTTGAGTTTGCCACCCTTCCCCCTCACAAAACCATGGTTGAATTGAGCCTCCCCCTGCAGCCATTCCAATGTCCCATTACTTGGCTATTTCACCCCATTTACCATAAGCACTAATGTGCATACTGCTTTACTTCTACGATGATTTGGACTTCATTGGAACGTTTTATTTTGCATTTTACAGCACAAACACTAAGACATCTGCTAAACAAACCAATGCAGTCTTACAATGAAAACAGACTTAGCATTAAAACTTATCTGCCCTTGAAACTCACATTCATTGAAACAGCATTGAAACCCACATTCAAAGAAAATACATTTGGTTAGTGGCAGATAAAGATTAACTTTGGGCTATTTTCAAATGATAGACCCCTTGCACACAAAACATACATGTGTTCTGTGATGTATCTTCCTGATTGTATTAAATTATATTCCTTGGATAATACAGTACAGTTGTTAGAGGGTGTTTTAAATGTATTGTTTTGAACATTTTTTTCCAGTAAACAATGAAACAAAATGCATGCACCAATAATGACAAAACTTCCCAATTTAGAACATTTCCATCATAAAAGTCCATTCAAATTTCTACAATCCACCAATATCAGTAAACATGCACAATTGCTGCAGAAGTAAAAGTCATCTAAATAATTCCACATTAAAAAGATCTGTAACTATTGAATAAGTTGTTGTTAGCAAACAACTTTATATTTCCTTCTACAAATAAAGTGCCTGTTGCTCTTGAGGAATAAATTGCCTATATTACATTAAAAAATAAGCTAGTAATATTGCAATAGGGAATGGATGGCAAATAACGCATGGGTTCATAGTTACTAGGTATCTTCACCAAAGAGGGCATTAGCAAGATGGCAGCACCCACCCCATTTACAACACAGTACAATATCAGCATTCAGAAATGCATCTATACACTGTGGGAGTAGAACCCACAGCCTTCTGCATCAAAAGCAAGTACACTACCTGTTGTGCAATTAACAATGCAAGCAGGCTCTCAATAAGCAGCAATAAACTTCTCTTCCCCTGCAGCTCTCAACTCCTTGTAAAATCTACTCGACACTCAGCTGTATCTCTCAACTTTGCAGCACATTAAATCTGGAAAAAGTCAAAATGTTTTGGGGAGGGACAAAAGCCCAAAAACCAGAGACATATTTTTAACATTGCTTGTATAATCTTGGTAAGTTGCTAGATTAAAATGCTGTGTTACCACCATACATTTTACTGCCAAGTATTGAACCCAGGACCCTGTGCAAAACAGTCAGAGCAATATACCACTATGCCAAAATAGCTGTTTTGTGAAAGACAGGAAGACTGAACCTTAAATGGCTACCATTTAGTGAATTCAGTTCTCACCATAGCTATCAACCTCTTAGTACAAAACACCTGGACAAAGCCAGTAATGGGGGAATACAGCCCACAAACATATTCAGTAAATTCGGTTCTAACCATAGCTCTCAACCTTAGCGCAAAAAAACTGGATGAAGCCAATAATGGGGGAATGCAGTCCCAAAAATAGGGACACATTTCAAATATTCATCTTATAAACTTAGAAAATTGCTAGAATAAAAGGTTTTCTGTTACTATGTTCTTTCTGAAGAATATGAAGTCTAAAATTCAAATGACTGTCAATTTGATTTATTTAACATTTGTTAACCAGGAAAGTCTGACTTGGAACAAAAGACAATTTTCAACAGAGGCCCAGGGAGAAATACTGCAGACACATGTCTTTGTAACATGGGAGGACACCCAGAGCAAACCCACAGAAGACATGCAGACTCCACACAGAAGGCACCCCAGCCAAGAATTAAACCAAAGACCCTCTAGCTATGAAGCAACAATGCTACCACTGCACCATCAACTATTTAAGGAATTAAGCATTCAGAAACCACAGATTTTATGAGGAACAGAACAAAATATGAGGCAAAAATCTGCAAACGTTTCACAAATGGTGGTGGGTAGGGAATTCAAGCTCTTGTTACCTGCACTTAAGGTGCATGGTTCAAGCCTAGCATTCCCTAACCACCAGCAGCAGATATCCTGAGTTCTCTCTAGCCACCAGTATAAATCAACTGGGACATTGCACACACACACCATACCACTTAGAGCAAGAAATCTGGATGACCAAGCCATAAATAAACGTGGGACAAAGGCACAATTTTTAGATATTGCTCTTACAAAATTAGAAAGTTGATGGACTAACAGGTTTTGCATTTGCAAAAATTTTTTGAAGGATATAAAGTCCGAAACTCAAATGTCTGTCATTATTTTCTAACTTCAGTCTTTAATGATTTGCTACTAATTTGTCAGAAAAGCACAATTTTATGAAAAATGGGCCAAAAATAGGAGGCAAAAGTCTGGACATTCTGAGAAAATGTATAAAGTTGAGAGGTATCACACACACACACACACACACACACACACACACACACACACACACACACACAATAACTTGCACATATGATATATATTAAAGTGGTAGGTAGGTCTTTATTCAGTAATTCTTTAGTGTGAGGCTTCAGGCATTTTTTGTATTAGAATGTATCAGGGTAATACTTAACGGTACTTAGCACTGTCTACAGTAATGGATTTTTTTTATATTGGACAAGTTATCAGCCATTGTCATTGTTTGCAGGTTGTGTAAAATAAAATTACATAGAGTTGTTGATAGCCTTTTTATAAGAATGTTCAGGAACTAGGTTCTGTATCTGAAATATCCCTCAATGACAAAGATTTTTCAATACTTAGAAGACCTTTGTGTCAGAGGCTTGGATCCTGGAGCTAATAGTGTAATGTTAGCATGAAATCTAAGCTGTTCCTCAGGTGCTTACCTTGCTTTCTACTGCTTGAACAACATCAAGACAATCTAGCAGATTTTTTACTTGCTGCAGAAATATGTGACTGAGAAGCTTCTTATTCTACAGCAGATATTGCATTAATTCTAGGTTCTTCCTGATCCCTGGTAGATCTGAAAAACATGCAACACACTTTGGATTTCAAACTACTGAAAATCAAACCAAAATCTGATTAGTCATATTTCAGATTTGTGTATCACCTGAACAGAAGATATACTTGCTCATTCTTTAAGTATGATGTTTACAATCTTATTCTGACATTTATCTAGCAATATGGAGAATAAGCTCTCAAAAAATATTGGGAAGTGGAGTGGCATGTATCAATGTATCTTCTGAAAGTGAAACTATCCCTGACACTAGATGGTGTGAGACACCTGTCTCAGTTGTATTTAATAACCACTTACCTGCAGTGCCACATAAATATATCAAACTCAACACATCTATGTGATTACTGAGTGGCTTGGAATGGCACATACACCAACAGGTTTCACTGCACAAGACTGACTTTCATTTCATTACAGATCTGTAAATTTCAAGTATGACTCAAAGCATGTAAAATCCAAAACAAAACTTAGTACTTTCAAAGTAAACATTACCATTGTTTTTATTATTTTACAACATGCTCTGTATTAAGCTACTGTTTGAAGAGTAAAACTTGCAAACAAATAAATTAAAAGCAAACAGAAATAAATTACTAAAAAACACTAATAAAAAGTTATATTTTAAAGTGGCACTTATCCAAGCTGCTGTCAGTTTTCATTCAAAAAAAAAGAACACCAGATTCCTGAAAAAAGGCTTCCTGTCTCCTTTTTAGTACCTCACATTTTATCCTTTACTAGCAGTGGTCACAGCAATCCCAATCATTTTTCTAGAGGAGGAGGAAGGAGGCAGCTACCTAGCACTTCTCCTGGTTGCCACTAGAAGACCACCTGGCTGGTTCAAAGTGTCTACACTGCAGAGAACATAGTTAGTAACTGTCATTGGGTTTGCTCCTATCTCTAGCAACTGAATGTGTTTATTCAGTCTCTCTGCCTGCATTGTTTATAGCAACTAATAACTTTGATTGCAAATGACAAATTTGTATGGTGACACAGTGCACCAAATGTGGTACCTCTTAGGATAATACATAGTTGAAGCTCTGTTGAGCAAGGTATTCATTGGGCTATACACGCTGCAGACCCAAATGGTGTGGCAAACATCAAGGCTTTAAATAATTGCAGTCCCAGCAAGCTCACCATTGGCTTAAAGGAAACCTGCTGTAAAATGCCAACATGCTCAAAAGGCAAATACTGTAGTAAACAAAGACTGCAGCCTTTGCATATTCTGCTGGCTTAAAGGACATCTCATTAGTGCAGTGTCACTGTGAAGATGTAATGACATGTGGAGGTGTGACGTTGGCTATATATAAATTTATGTTCAGGATCAGAGAAGGATATGTCATTGGAGTATGTTTGGACAAGGCCTGGGTATCACTTCTGAGATACCTATGGTAGATGAAAAAGGTTGATTGAATTACAGGGGATGGCTGTATGTCAACTTCAGTCACAAATTCAACCTCTGCTCTCCCCTGACTGTGCTTCTATTTGGCCACCATCATCATCCGAGTCTGCTTATACTCTGACATTGGATGGTAGAAGTCCCACACTTCCACTGTCAGGAACACCTGTGATAAGCAACAAACACAGGGAAAAATTAATACCTACCCTACTATAATCTAAAATATGCTAGCAAACTAACAGTGGTGCCACTATTATAGACAGTACAGCAATACACACAACAGTCCTGACACCAACATCACACACAAAATATTTCTTTGAAATGCTCGTCAGTACCAGCATAAATTGTTTGGCTCACCATGTGCAGATGATAGTCTGCTCCCTATGCTGGATGGTCCTGGAAGAAGTTAAGCAAAAGGCAAGAACAACATTATCACAATTAAAAGTAACACAGGGGTAAACCTTTTTGCTCTTTATATTTCCATTAACTATACTTCAACAAGAACTTGAATGACAAGTCTAACCTAAGCCCCATGTGTAATCAGTCAGAATGTATTGTTAACTGTATCAATCTACAATCCTCCCTGACCAAATTCTTGTTAAACAGACCTAACGCATTGATGTAAGTATTTTACTATACAAGAATATTTAACAATGGAGATACATAAGCCTACCTGGAAGCTCCTCCTGGGACATACCTTCTGTCCCTGAAGCAGTAGCACCACTGTCAAGGACATGCTGTTCTGTACTTTCCTGGGAGCCATCTGGATCCCTGACAGTGGACAGGAACTCCTCATTTACTGTTAGTGGTGGGTCTATAGCAGACCCAACCAGTACCCATCTGATCATGGGCCACTGCAGCTGCTCTCCTCCATGCAGATGAGATAATGTCAGTGGTCCTATGGCACACCTGATCATACTTCCCACTGTGGCCTCCTACTGCATTCACATCTTTAACTATCTGCTGCCAATTTTGCATTCTGCCTGACATATTTCCATGTCCCCTCTCAATCAGAAAGGCACCAAGTCACCTAAGAGCTTTCACAATGACCTGATTTTCAGGGTTAGTGAACCATGGTTTTCAGGGATTGAGACACCTAGGTGCCATAGTCCTAGGTGTCCTAAACACAACAGAAGGATAATGCACATAAGTATCACATAACTAAATACATATCTGTTCCCAGATAAAACAGAAAAGGTAACATTTCAGTATTACTCACTGGATAAACATAAAACAGTCTACAGATATTTGAAATATGAACACCAAGGATTTTGTGCTTGTAACATATTACATTCACAAACAAAGCAAGGCTGGATGCAAAACAAGGAAGAGTAACAGTAGCAACATATCTTTGTTTGTGCCAAAACAGAAATGCAGCTTTGTCCCTCCTATCCCCAAAAGAACAGGCAAATGGCACATTTTGCTAACAAACCATAATTGAAATACTAAATGTGTTATCAAATGAACTGTCCCTAAAACATGAGTACAGATTTAATATAGAACATTCCATTTCAAGCTATTGCCAATAATGTATAGATTTAATACAAAGCATTCCATTCCAAGCTATTGTCAGTCATGCATATGTGTGAAATGCCCTGGCAAACATGCTCATGTCATCAGTACACTTATAAGTAATGCATACAGGTAATAATAGCATTTACTAATTAATATATTTATATAAATATGAAACAGATTTTTTAAATGACATTTCAGCATCTACAGTATATAGATGCAATCATACTAGTCTTCTGTGCAGCTAAATCCCAAAGTAATAGCCTAGTCTCTATTCTCCACATAAACAAGTCTTTTCACCTTTAGGTTCCCTAGCTACATGGTTGTCTTTTTATGGTATAGATTCAGAGCTGTTAGCATGGTGAACATGCAAATAAGGTATGAACTCATTAGAATTGCTGAATTCCAAACTTTTGGCTCCATTAGCAGATATAAACACAGTGCATTAATTCCTTCAGTGTTTGCTACTAATGGATTGCAACTGTGAATGATTACTGACAGGGAGAAGGAAAACACACAGCAATGCAGATTGCCCTAGCTCCAGTGGATGTGACAGGTTAGATTTACAAAGTGCACATACATAATTGTATCAAAGTTGTAAAGGTAAGTAAGCAGCACACACTTCACAGGTTCTGTTCATTAGCATCCAAATCTCCCCTTCATTTGTTGACAACTGTATATTATTGCCATTTAATGTCCTGACACATTTTAAGGACAAGGATATAGAATGCCTTACAGACTGCATGTCTCAAATTACAAGGCAAATAAAGGATTATTAACAAACACAGAGATAAGACAGAGCTACATTTTTGCAAGCAATAGTCATAAATGGTTATGTGATCACTCAGTCCACTACATCCAAAATGTATACATGTACAAATAACTGTTATGCGGTTTCTTAGTACTGTGGATGATGTTGCAGTTGGTTGTATGCAGAATGATTTCAGTTCCCTGCTGCAAAGCTGTTTATGTGGCAAATAGGGATAAAGCACCCTTACAGTGTTCTAAAGGTTCATTGGAGTGAGAGTTCAAATCCAGACCTATGTAGATTTTTTTCTTATGTACTAACAAATATTTTTGTAGTGTTTATATCATAGATTGGTTTTCAACATTTCAACTACTTTTCACTTTTATTTTAATTTCTTTTGGACATTGTGCAGTGAGCAGCTTAGCGTAAACAAAAGATACACAGAAAATGAATGTCAGGTTTGGCTGTGCTTATCTTGTTTGAGTGATGCCTAGCAGTGCACAGACTACACTAGTGGCCCACACAGGAAGCAGACAGAACACTTGCAAAACATTTGCTGACAGGGCATCTGTAAAGGTGCAAAGGTCAAAAAGAACACATTGTTGCAATTTTTGTTTTCCATAGCACAACACCACTTGTGTGGCAGTTAACAAGGTTCCCAACAGCTGCAGTCATGGAACACCAGCAGGCAGGGTGCAGACAGCCAACAACTGAAAATGGATGCATTTAATTAATTCTGTTGGTTGGCACGCAAACACAATAAGCAACATTGCATGTAGGTTAAAACAGAGAACTTAAAAATGAGTAGGAAATTATGAAACTGTCATGTAACTATTCATGTGGCAGCAGAAGAAAGTGTAGGGCTGGAGTATAAATGGTCCTAAGTTCTAGTATAGGGTGTGCAATCTATTTTACTGTTATATAATGCAGTTTATAGCAATGAACTGTAAAATAAACAAGTGTTATATCAACATTCCTGTGGCAACAGGTATAAGTCTATGACTGCCACATGTGGTCCTTGGTTATAATACAGGACATTCCAGACATTTTTAATGTTGTTCCATTCTCTATTATATTCACTCTCACTTGTAATACTATAGATAGTGGAGTTTATATGAATAATATGTATTAGGGATAAGACAACCTTAGTATGTTTTCAGATGTACAACTAAGGGTATACTGTCTACTATATTTGTGTAAGTATAATTCTGCTATCTGGACTTGTATGGCCTTCAAAATTAAATGAGACACATACACAACTGGATCTATATACAATAACCTTGTCAGGTCATACCCATACATGTGTAACACCTCAAACTGTCAGCTGTATTCATGAATGATCCCTGATTATATCTAAGCAGCAGCTCTTCTGTGGCAAAGATGGAAAATCAATGGTATGGAAGAAAATGTTTTACCCCTTATGCCAAGGTTTTAATCCCGCACTTCAAAAATCAATGTTATCATTGTATAAAGCCAAAAACAAATGTGCTCAGTCATGATATTTATGCCGTCAGTGCATGTCTGTAAAATTAACTCACCTAACCATTACATTCCACTGTTCAACACCTATTTTCAAGCTACATCACCAGACACCCCTCAAGCTAAGGTTAAGAGTCAGATTAACATTCCCTACTTGGCACTGCTGAACTCTGCTTAACATCAAGCAAATGCAGTTGACATCATTGCTCGAGTTTACACACTAGCAAAAAACAATTAACTGGAATTGGTGGGACATCATTTTCCATTGCTTTAGGATATTTATTGGACTCTTGGTAAAGTGCCACAGCCAAAGGCTTCTGCAGGGGGACTATTCTGGCTCCCAGTACAAGTCTGAGGCATGGAGTAGTTTGGTCCAGGCTGTATCCAGTGCTACTATCATCCTATGCACTGAAAAATAGTGTATGCTTCATTTTAAAGGACAAAAATTGGATTCTATTATTAAATGTTTGACCTCTCTGTCCTTTTTTCCCTATTTACAGTCCCTGCTATGAATAAACTACAATACAGCATTTAAATATGTTAAATTAACTGTTTCTCTCCACTAAAACAGTATCTTACTGTACTGTGGTGGTTTCACTTTCACAAAAAAATGTTATTGCACCCTGTAAAAAGCTTGTTGCAGTCTCCAGTTCCTTGATGTTATCAAGGCCAATGAATACAGGCAGTTTTCTGGTCAATTCTCTCTCCAAACTGATATCACCATTACTGTTCTAAAAACCCACCCATGCTGTCATGTCACAGCTCCCTGGTCCTTCCCCTCCCCAAAGAGAAAGTAAGGGCTAGAACAAGGAAACAGTACATGAGTCAAGTCCTGTAAACTTTACTGTAAACATCCCACAGCTGTGTAAGTATGACAATAAGAGTGTATTTATAATACTTAGAAAGCCAAATGTAGAGAATATTAGTCTGCATAATGCTCTTCTGTTCTTTTCTGTTTTTTTTCCCCAGTTAATGCCGATATAGAGTTCAATCAACGTGCTCATGCTGCTCGATTGGAGAGACAGGGAAGCAACTGGTATGTATGCAGCACAAGAGAAATATTATTGTAATTAGTACTGCATTTCTTTAATAATATTTAGATTAACTTAAACTCTACACAAGTGGCATAAATGCCCTGCTGTTAACTGTAATCTGTATAAATGGATCATACAGATGTGCAATATATGCACATTTCAAGGATTACTTTCAGAAATTTGTACATATTTATTTATTTATTTGTTAGGATGTATACTTAAATGTAATAATTCAGATAAAATTGTTGTATAATTGTGTTAATGCATTGTATGTCATATATGATGATACTTAATAGGTTCATAGGTATGTACCAAGCTAATGGCCCTGGACCCTATACAAGCCTAGCCTGAGAAATTCCCTGGCATCATGCCACCCGAAGTTAGTTCCCAGTGCCCTTGTCAAGCAAGGTCACTGAGGTGATCCCCGGGGTGACTGCTATCTGAAGTTAATTTCCCATGCCTGTCAAGTAGGGCCACTGAAGTGATCCCCAGGGTGAACTTCCTATTGCCCATCCACCCGTCAAGATTTCTTTTGAAAAGGGCCAGTGAAGTGCTCTGTTTGACATGAATGGGGAGTTTGTTCCAGAGTATGGGAAGTTGCTGGGTTAGGAACCTGTCCCTCCAGCATGTTCTATTTATGGTGGTAAGGAGGTTTAGGTCCCTGGAGTGCATGGCATGGAAGGACTGGGATTTCTTTAGGTGGAGCATATCTAGCACCTCTGGGTCAGGCATGGCCTTGTAGGTCAAGCAGAGTTCACCTCTAAGAAGGTGATATGAGACCAAGTATAGCTAGAGTTTTTTTTTTAGTCTGTCTGTGTAGGGCATATGTCTAAGGCCTAAGATCTTCTTAGTTAGGTATTTTTGTGGCCTTTCCAGTTGTTGTAGGTGTCTAGCAAGGTACATACCAAATGGGGCGTTATATTCAATAATGGGTCTAGTGAGGGATGAGTAAAGAGGGATTATGACCTCTTTCTTTCTGGATGAGAAACCTTTTGTAATAAGATGTGCTACACAGAAGGACTTTCTGACCACAGTGGCAAAGTGGTTATCAAAGGAGAGGTTGCAGTCAACCTGTGTCCCCAGGTCTCTTATCACACCTTTGGTGTTTAGTGGACAACCATCTATGTGGCAGTTCATGGGTAACAAATGTTTCCCAAAGGGAATAACAATGCACTTTTTAGCATTGAGCTTGAGGCTGTGGTTCTTACACCAGTCATTGGTCTCAGTGAGGCCTTGTGGTAGGATGTCTACATCCATAGGAGAATCTATAACTGCTCCCAATTTGCAGTCATCTGTGAACTTGGTCAACCAGAGTCCCTTTGTGTTGGCTTGGACTTCAGAGAAGTAGATGCCAAACAGGAGAGGACCCAGGACCGATCCCTGTGGGATGCCACTTGTAACTGGTCGGTAGTCAGATTTAGAGTCCGCTACTTTTATAGTGTGGTTTGTATCAGTGAGCCAATTGGCTACCCAACCCTTATCTCTCTTTTTTATTTTCTGTTATATGTCATCAAAATATTGCCATGTCATTCATGTGTGCCAAATCACTAAATGCTACACAGCACAGTGAGGTAGGACAGCTCCAGTAGATCAGGCTGCCACTGCTCCACTTGCTCCAGCACTGCTGCCCAGCATGTCTGGGACCCAACCTGGCAGCACTGCCTCTTCTGCCTCTGCACTACCTGCACCCTTAGGTAGTACTGCCCTGGAAGGTGGTGCAGTGGTACCCTCTGTGAACAGTGCCAGAGGTTGGGATTTCATCACCCACTGGAAGATGCCAGGGTTGGTATGTAGGGTAATGTACCCCACCATTGGTGTATGCCTATGCCGGATGGAGAGGCTGTTCTCCCTTATGGTACATAGGAGAAGGAGACATCAAGCACTTCAGCTACCAGCAGAGTAAGGGGACAGTGATGACAGTCCAGAAGGTGAGGACTCTATTCTCACTGTCTTCATGTTTGATGGACATGAGTGTGTGATGTCCCCTCTCTCACCCCAGTCATAGTGTCTCCCAGCATTTTGTGTCCCTCACCATCCCTGTGTCTTGTCTTTTTTCTCTTGTTTGTTTGCATTTGCTTCCTTACCTACCCAAATTACCTTATCCAGAAATACCTAAGTCCCTTGCCCAGCATTCCTCTCCTATTGAATTAAAAAAAATGGGCACCTGTCCCACAAAAAAAAAAAAATTCACCCCACACATAGCTCTGCATTTTGCACGTGTGAACTTGACATACTTAATTCAGTCCAATTGGCTATACAACATAATTACGTTGTTGTCACCCCTTTTCTGTGGAGGTGACAGTCCAAATTCAGCTATATTCTGTTCATATTATCAGTTATTACTGTTGAAGAAATGGATATCTATCCTTCTTTCCTCCAGCACATTCCTGTATTGCTTTCTCTTTGTTCTTCCCCTGCTTGCTCTCCATTTCACCACTTTCCTATCTACCCCATTTTAACACCTATAATCTGATCAAAAAATAGAATCACACACAACACATATAAGTAGCAGAAAAAGCAATGGATCCCTTCACTTTTTGGCCTCTATATTTGCATGGAGTTTGGCATCACGCACCAATGCCAAGTGATGGTAAGTAGCTGCCAAGGCTGTGTGCAATGCTGCTAGCCCTGCTGTGCTATGTCAACACACAGCAACACATGTACTATAAAGAGTTTATGTCATTGCATTATGATTTTTATTTAAAAGTATTAGATACACCTGGATTCAATCCCAGTATTATCTAGGCTCAAAAATAAATAATAAATGTGTTAACGTATGTATACTTGCTGCCACAGAGTCAGCTAAGCAGCAGGTGGGTTTCATAGACACAGTACTAACTCTCAGACATTTAACAATGTGACTCACATTTGCACACTGCTTAACTAAGTCTAAACAAGGAAAGTAATGAAAATGTGTATCTCACATGTGCAAACACTTTGCCAACCATTGCTCAGAACTGCTGCTCACCGCTGCTCTATGCAAAGTCACTATTAGCATGTATTAGTTCTGTTTATTGTCCATTTACCCATTATGCCATGAAAGTACACTTGGAAACATGACAAACTGAAGGTCCTATCTAACAATTATGTCACTTATTTACAATGCATCAGTGTGTTGCTTCCCACTAGCACTGCAAACCTGGGGCCTCAGTACTTTTTTACACATTTATCAACTACACTACATAAATTAATATTAAATGTCTAATATGCAATGCACGTCAATCTGGTAACATGCATAACTAGAACTATCTTCACAGTTGAACATGCCTATACATCCGTCAGCTGACCCTGGGAACTATTGACCAATAAGCCTAACCAGCTTTATCTGCAAGGCTATGGAAAGAATCATCATGGACCCTATCCAGAGGGACATAGGTGACCTTCAACACTCTTGAGCCAACCCATTTTGGGTTTGTCAAGGGTAGATATTGCTTAAGAAACATAGTAGATTTCTTTGATAGTGTCCCCAAAGTCCTAGAAGAGGGAAAGCAGGACATACTGCCTATATTTATTTAGCCAAGGCTGCTGACACAATCCCCCATTTAGGTAGCATAGAGAAAATCTCCAATTTGGGGATTAATCCATATATTACTAGATGGGTAGCTAACTGGCTCACTGACAGAATGCACCAGGGGCAGCCTGTGCTATTGGACTGCCGGACTGCAGCCCCCTCAACTGTAAAGTAAAGAAATAAAAAGAAAAAGAAAGAAAAAGAAAAGAAAAAAAAATTTTAAAAATCGCGGACTTCGCGCATGCAGACTAGTCTGAACTGCTGCTGACAGTCTGGAGCATGCGCAGATTGTCTCAGCAGCAGTCCTGACTGGGAAACATGAAGAACGGAGCTCCCAGAAGTCTATGCAGTTTTAAACTGCATAGACTGTCCTGGAACTTGCTGGGAAAACGCGTCGGGGTCGGACTGCAACATCAGCAGTCTGGAGTTTGCTGCAGTCTTGTCGGGGGAAGATCTCGCGACGGGTAGGGTCTGGGGGAAGATCTCGCAACAGGCAGGGTCTGGTGTGGATTTGCGTGGGTTTTCGGATGTATGTGGACAGGGATTTATGGTGGAGATCTACTACAGGTAAGTGTGTGGGGACAGGGATTTGCTACTACAGGAGTGTGTGTGTGCGTGTGTGCGTGTGTGTGTGTGTGTGTGTGTGTGTGTGTGTGTGTGTGTGTGTGTGTGTGTGTGTGTGTGTGTGTGTGTGTATTAGTGACATAAATGCATCATTTATAAGGTTGTAGAAAACTTATTCACAGTGTATTTGTCAAGCCATACGAGGTCCTGGTTGTGAACATTGCAACGTTTTCTGAAATAAGCCATCCCCATATACGTTTCTGTTTACAATTTTATTTGCAGAGAAATAGAACAGTACAAAGTCACTTGGAATGGTTGACTTAGAACTATCCAATAAGTAAAAAGGTGGAATACAAACAACCCAGCAAATGCAGTATACTTAACCCCCATCCTGGAGAATGTACAGCTTGAAGGAGATTATAGTTAGATCAAAATATGTGAAAGCACTCATCCTGCCCAGGTTGCTTGTGTCCTACTACATCACTTAAGCAAACAGAAAGGGCGGTGGGGGTTGTTTGTTTATTGTAGGTAACAGTCACATAAGATCACTGAAGAAATACCCAATCAGGGGTGATTTGTGTGTACTGTCTGCTGGGCTGTAGCCCCTCCAGCAAAACATAGCTCAAATAAATATTTTATTCACTTTTTATTATATAATTTTTAAGTTAAAAATATAGACAAAGAATGGAGTTCTGCATTCTGTTTACAAAAAAAAAATACATACACGGGCTTATTCAGTGCAGCTAATTTCAAAACCGTCAGTTGTGTCAACAAAAGAAATTCTTGTACTTCTGAAGTGCTGAAATGCCACTTTAGAAGAGGTTGACTGGGCTGATGTGACTAAGAAGGGGGGAGTAGATGGGGACTTGTACTTTTTGCACAGAAATACTATTTATTTATTTATTTATTTATTTATTTATTTATTTATTTTAAGAGATATGCTTGGCATGGTGCCGGAAAGGACTATAATAACTGCTCTTCAGTCAAGGACAAATAGGTACACTTTTTAAGATATACCTGAAAAGCTCAGTGAATAAGAGAGTGTGAATTAACATCATGCACTTACTGAAGAAAAAGTATGTAATCCTAATAGTGATCATCATTATTTATTAAATGTAAATAATGCACCTTTTCTCCACAAATCTTTGGTTTTAATAGGGACTGAGAGGGATAGATCAATTCTTGGCCTTTTGACTATGAGTAAGTGTATATTTTGAACCAGAATCAGGGACAGCTGAGCAATGTTTTGTGTGTGTGTGTGTGTGTGTGTGTGTGTGTGTGTGTGTGTGTGTGTGTGTGTGTGTGTGTGTGTGTGTGTGCCCCAGGTGCAATATACTGGTGGTTAGATTCATGGTGGTATGGTAGGGAATACCTCAGGCTTGAACCCTGTACCTTGTATGCAGGTATTAAAGACCTGAATTCCCTACCCACCACCATTTGTAAAAAAAAAATTGCAGATTCTTGCCTCATATTTGATCTGATCTGTTCCTCATAATATCTGTGGTTTGTAAATAGCGCAATGCGTGATATTTGATGGTGCAGTGGTAGCATTGTTGCCTCACAGCTGCAGGTTCTCAGGTTTGATTCTTGGCTGGGGTGCCTTCTTTGTGGGGTCTGTATTTTCTCCCTGTGTTTGTGTGGGTTTGCTTTTGTGTCCTCCCATGTTACAAAGACATGTCTGTATTATTTCTTCCTGGGCCTCTGCTGAAAATTGTTTTTTTTGTTCCAAGTCAGACTGTCCTGATTAACAAATGTTAAATAAAATTGACAGGCATTTGAATTTCAGACTTCAGGTTTCTGAATGTTTAACTCCTTACATATTTGATGGTGCAGTGGTAGTATTGTTGCCTCACAGTTATAGTTTTTTCTGGTTTGATTCTTGGCTGGGGTGCCTTCTGTGTGGAGTCTGCATCTCCTCCTTGTGTTTGTGTGGATTTGCTCTGGTGCCCTGCCATTTTACAAAGACGTGTCTGCAGCATTTCTCCCTGGGCCTCTGCTGAAAATTGTTTTTGTTCTGTCAGAAGTACAATTGACAGGCATTTGAATTTCAGACTTCATGTTCTTCAGAAAATACATAGTAACACAACCTTTTATTCTAGCAATTTTCTAAGTTTATAAGATGAATATTTGAAATGTGTCCATATTTTTGGGACTGTATTCCCCTATTATTGGCTTTGTCCAGGTTTTTTGTGCTAAGGTTAACAGCTATGGCAAGAACTGAATTCACTGAATATGTTTGAGGGCTGTATTCCCTCATTACTGGGTTTGTCCAGGTGTTTTGTAATAAGAGGTTGACAGCTATGGTGAGAACTGAATTCACTAAATGATAGCCATTTAAGTTTCGGTCTTCCTCTCTTTTACAAAGCAGCTGATTTGGTGTAGTGGTATGTTGCTCTGACTGTTTTGCACAGGGACCTTGGCAGTAAAATGTATGGTGGTAACACAGCATTTCTCTTTCACAAAGCAGCTGATTTGGTGTAGTGGTATGTTGCTCTGACTGTTTTGCACAGGGACCTTTGCAGTAAAATGTATGGTGGTAACACATCATTTTATTCTAGCAACTTTCCAAGACTATACAAGCAATGTTTAATGTGTCCCTGGATTTTGGGCTTTTGACCCCCCCCCCCCCAATAAATGTTGGCTTTTTCCAGTTTTCTTGTGCTGCGAAGTTGAGATGCAGTTGAGTATTGAGTAGATTTTACAAGGAGCCGAGAGCTGCAGGGGAACAGAAGTTTAGTGTTGCTTAAGTGAAGTTGGCTTGCCTTGTTAATAGCACAACAGGTTGTGTACTTGCTTTTGATGCAGAAGGCTGTGGGTTCTACTCCCACAAGGGGTGGATGCTGCCATACTGAGAATGTTCTCCTTGGTGAAGATACTAACTGTGAATCTGTTATCAGTTTGCCATCCATTTCCTCTTGCAATATTACTAGCTTATCATTTTTTTAATGTAATATAGGCAATTTATTCCTGAGGGGCAACAGACAGTTTATTTTTCGATGAAACCATGAAATATAAAGGTGTTTGCTAGCAGCAACCTCTTCATTAGTTACAGATTTCTTTAATGTGGAATTATTTAGATGACTTTTACTTCTTCAGAGATTGTGCATATTTACTGATAATGGACTGTAGAATTGTGCATATTTACTGATAATGGACTGTAGAATTGTGCATATTTACTGATAATGGTGGACTGTCGAATTGTGCATATTTACTGATAATGGTGGACTGTAAAATTGTGCATATTTACTAATAATGGTGGACTGTGGAAGTCTGAGTAGACTTTTATGATGGAAATGTTCTGAACTGGGCAGTTTTGTCATTATGGGTGCATGCGTTTTGTTTCATTGCTTACTGGAAAAATGTTCAAAACAAATTTAAAACGTCCTCTAACAACTGTACTGTATTGTACAAGGAATATAATTTAGTACAATGAGGAAGGTGTATCAAAGAGCACATGTATGTTTCATATGCAAGGGGGCTATGATTTGAAAACAGCCCAAAATTAATCTTTATCTGCCACTGGCAAAATGTATTTTCTTTGAATGTGGGTTTCAGTGCTGTTTCAAGGAATGTGAGTTTCAAGGGCAGAGAAGTTTTAATGCTAAGTCTGTTTTCATTGTGAGACTGCATTGCTTTGTTTAGCAGATGTCTTAGTGTTTGTGCTGTAAAATACAAAATAAAACTTTCAAATGAAGTCCAACTCATCATAGACATAAAGCAGTATGCACATTAGTGTTTATGGTAAATGGAGTGAAATAGCCAAGTAATGGATCACTGGAATGGCTGCAGAGGCTCCATTCAACCATGATTTTGTGAGGGGGGAAGGGCAGCAAACTCAGACAGGCCTAGCTGAACTATACCTCCCAACTGTCCAGATTTTCAAAGAATGAATAGATTTTTGCTTCTTATTTTTGGTTTGTTCTTCATAAAACTTGTAGTTTTCTGGTAAATCATTTAGGAATTAAGTCACTAAATAATGATACACTGAGTTTCAGACTTCATAACCTTCAGAAAAATGCATGCTAAAGTAAGACCTGTTATTCTATCAACTGTCTCAATTTATACAAGAGCAATTTTTAGTACTGTTTATATGTTCCCCCAATATAGTTGGCCTTGTTCAGATTTACTGCATTAACAGGTTGAGAGGTACATGCAAATAAATTGCTTTATAGAATTAGGCATAGCCAACCTCTCAACTATCCCAGATTTTGGCTCAAAATGTTGCTTTTCCCCCTAATAATCCCTCCGCAAAATAACAATTTTGGAAGAAAACATGGAGGGTTTACAATTAAGAAATAACTGTAATAATCAAAGTTATAGATTACTTGAAATGCATGTAGATTCTTTTATTTTGTCAGCTGCTCAAGTTAGCAGTACTAATATTAAAGTGTCCCTTCTTTGACAGGTTCCCAGCTGTATTGTGTGGCTATTTTATATTTTTGCATCACATTTTTGGTCCATTTTTCATAAAATTGTGTTTTTTGGCAAATTAGTGACAAATCATTAAAAACTGAAGTTAGAAAATAATGACAGACATTTGAGTTTCAGATTTCATACCCTTCAGAAAATTCATACTAATGCAAGACCTATTCCATTATCTTTCTAAGTTTATTAGAGCAATATTTAAAAATTGTCCTTATTTTTGGGCCTTTGTCCCACTTCTGTGTATGGCTTTGTCCAGATTTCTTGCTCTGAGGTTGAGAGGTATGACAAATGTGTCAGGGCCATCACAGTCAGCCAGAGACATTTCAAATTGTGACATACTTGTTGCACCCCACTCCCCCATGCAGTGACTCTGGATGTGTCCAAGCAAGGCAAAGAGTAGTTATGCAGTGTAAATGTGCAGTGTGTCCCCCCATCCAAGGTAGACACAAGTACTACAGTGGCTTTTCATCTGTCCTTGATTTTGCAGAATGGTCTGGTTTCCGTCATATTTTTGTACTGTTGATTTATGCTTATTACTCAGAAAGTGCCTGTTGCTCTGTGTTTAAGTAGCAATGCTTTATTGACCATAAGGTAAGCTTGTCTGAGAGCATAAGATGCAAGTAAGCTTTAATAAGCATACTGTTAAAGAATTGCCAACATTGAAAGCCTTTCTGCTGTTGCCATGCAGAGAATACTTAACCAGATAATGTATAAGCCTTGGGTATTGAAGGACAGGATTACATTCTTTTAAAAAGCTCACACTTGTTGGAGTCTTCCAGTCATCTCTACAGGCTTTACCCATAAACTAAACAGAATGCCAATCATGTGTGGTCCATAACCTGTACAGTAATCCTTTAAGCAATGTATCTTGAGCTTGTTTCTTGTTTGCTTTTCATTTTATACTTTGATCATGTTTTCCCCATGAAACAAGTAGATAGTT
Source organism: Protopterus annectens (assembly GCF_019279795.1). Lineage (NCBI taxonomy): Eukaryota > Metazoa > Chordata > Ceratodontiformes > Protopteridae > Protopterus > Protopterus annectens. The sequence continues at coordinate 85,138,215 of NC_056726.1, read as the reverse complement.
GTCAGGCAGCAGGTCTTTTTTGGATAAGAAACATTTTTACAAGTGGGGGCATCACAGAGATTTCTACTTTCAGCATGTTACTTGGTACTTTAATAAAGCTGAATATAAATTATAATTAGAACTGCAGTGCAAGGAGAAGTGGTTTGAGTTGAGTGCTGCTTGTTTTTCTTATACTTGCTTTTGACTGGCATTCCAGTAATGTATTTAAAAAGTAATTTATTTTTTCATGCCTCACAACCTTTTGTTTCCATCTAGATATTAAGTAAGTTGTCATGCAGCCAATGCATTGAAATATTTTTATTCTTCTACTCTTATTTTTGTCTTGATTGGACTCTCATAATGATGGTTTGGCACCCAGGGCAGCGTATTTAATTAAAGTTAGTTTTTGTGGTTTTGAGCATAGCTCCTCCCCTTTCTAGTTGGCTGCACCCCTTCCCCTTGACCCCACCCATTCAGCTGTCTCCTGCAGCCCCCCTTTGATTTGAAGTCACCAGCCGCCACTGGAATGCACACTGTCAAAGTTGGGGAGTCCACACCCACCATCAGTGGAGTACCACAAGGATCTGATCTTGGCCCTCTACTGTTTGAAAACTATTTCTCTGTAGTCCAGGCAAAGGTAGCTGACCTGTGGCTTACCAAGTTTGCAGATGAATGTCAACTGGGCACAATCAGATAGAGTCCCCAACAATTTTAACATGTTACAGAAAGGGCTGACACTGACAAATGATTGGTGCCAAAGTTACAAATTGAAACTTAATGCAAAAAAATGCCTCATTGTCTCCTTTGCCAAAGAAGTAGTCCTGCTAATTATGATATACATAGCACCCCTCTCAGCTCAAACTCAGTGGTGTGAGACTTGGGAACATAGGTTGATAAACTTCAATCACAATGTGTCCATAGTGTAAGACACACAGTTTTCATTGCACTCTTTATAAATAAGAGCATTGCATCCAAGACCAGAGAGGTCATAGCACAGCTGTACTCAGCCCTTATCAGACCACTAATTGAGTACAATGTTCTCTTCTTTATGTACCTCACCAGACACATGCAGCAAGCAGAGAAGCCACAGAGGTTTCTGATTTGAAGAATAAAGGCCTCCAAAACATGACATAGATGAAAACACTGAGTGCTGTCACTGTACTCAGTATCATACAGGCTGCTGTTAGGTGACCTTTGCCTGGCCTACAGAGCAGTCTCAGACCTTGCCCTACTGGAAATGTTGGGGTATCTGCAAATCAAATGGGACAAGAATAACTTGCTTCAGAGATCTCAACGTAGTGAGTTACATGAACAGAGCATGCTGGAGATATATATATCTCCCAGCAATTGCCACTCCTCTGGAATAAGCCCCCACTGTATGTGAAGCAGTGATCCTCAATGACCTTATTCAAGTGCAATCTTGACAACTGGATGGGTGATCATAAATTCACCCCAGGAATGGCATCAATGTCCGTAATGGGCAGGGGCAATCAGTGTTGGTCAAAAAAATCACTCTGCTAAGAATGAACATCTAACTATGCTCAATAAGGGTACTTGGGATTTTACATGGCTAGGCTTGTAAAGACCCTAGGGCCATTAGACTAGTACACTGCTATGAATGTATGCAGGCCTCCCAACATCTTCCCTCCTACATGCACTACTGATGTCATCCACTGTAAGTTGTCCTGCCATGTAAAAGTCAAACTTGTGCCGTGGTGCCTGTGTAAAGTACTGAGCTCTGTACTCCGTTTACTTAGGTAGGGGTTCTGATCTCACTACACTCAACTGTGTGTGTGTGTGTGTGTGTGTGTGTGTGTGTGTGTGTGTGTGTGTGTGTGTGTGTGTGTGTGTGTGTGAACAGCCAGAACAGAATAAGTGTGCATCCTACAGTTACCACTTATTTGAACACTTGCTCATGTTTACATATCCATTTCATGGAGGCCTCCCAACATTTTCTCTCTTATATGCACTGCTGAGGTCATCCAATATAAGTTATCCTGCAGCCATGTAAAAGCCAGACTTGTACTGTGGTGCTTGCATACAGTACTGTGCTCTGTAGTCTGTGTACTTAGGTAGGAGTTCTGATCTCACTGCAGTCAACTTTTTATGTGTGTGTTTTTCTGTGGAGCAGAAGTGTGTATCCTACAGTCACCACTCCAATCCTATGAATTGACAGTATTTTGACATGTGCACATCCATACACATCCATTTCATGGAGGCCTCCCAATATCTTCTCTCCTACATCCACTGCTGATGTCATCCACTGTAAGTTATCCTACAGCCATGTAGAAGTCAGACTTTTGTCACGGTGCTTGCATAAAATACTGAGCTCTTTCATCTGTGTTCTTCAATAGGTAGGGGTTATGATCTCACAGCAGTCAACTGTGTGTGTGTGTGTGTGTGTGTGTGTGTGTGTGTGTGTGTGTGTGTGTGTGTGTGTGTGTGTGTCTGTGTGTGTTTGTGCATTTGCTTGACATTAGAGAGATCCTTTTACATCAGCATGTGGGACACTCTTACTACCATACTCTCCTCACCAGACACTGCTGATGTCATCAGTTATAAAGTGTTGTCTGAGACAGTCCAAGTCAGACTTGAGCTGTGGCACTTGCCTTAAATGCAGTAGTCTGTATTCAGTGTACTTAGATAGGTAGAGGTTCTCTTCTCACTTCAGTCAGCTGGGTGCATGTGTTAGTGCTTTTGCTTGACATTAGAGAGAGCTTTTTACACCAGCATGTTGGACACTGTTTTTACCAATAATGTCCTCACCAGGCACTGCTAATGTCATCAGCTATATCTGATTTTTGGATGTGCACTATTCCCATCAGGGCAGGGTCAGAGACTTGGCTGGAGGCCAGGCAGAAGTCATCTCAGCCTATATGATCCAGAATACAGTAACATGGCTTTTAGTCTATTCACATACATTATGGCATGGTTTGTAGGCCCTGTGTTTTCTTGGTGAAAAATCCCTGTGGTCTCCCTCAAGCTACTGCCTGTGTCTAGTGATGTACATGCAAAAGAGAGCATTCTACTGTATTAGTGTTCTGATATGGTTCAAGTACAGTGCTATAATATAATTCTCAGATCTGAATACTATGGCATGACTTATGATGTGCACAACATATTCTTTCAATACCAGTGTGGACACTTGGTGGTTGAAGTTCAGGTTGCTATCTATATGTGTTCCTAGTGCTTGCATCAATGACTCAATTATTGCACTCAATATGCAAGAATCAGCAAATGTGGGAAGCCCTATACTTTAGCCTGAACTGTCAAGAAATAGGATCCAAACACTAAAGGGCCAAGCACCTGGGGTACAACAATGGTGACAACTCTACTGTTACAGCTTGATTCACCAATTTTTACAATATGTGTTCTGCCAGTGAGCCAATTGGTTACCCATCTGCTGGCATAAGGATTAATCCCAAGCTGGGTGAATTTCCCAATGATACCTGTGTGGAGGATTATGTACAAACCGTAGGCTAGATCAGGATAGCCAGTATGCACTGTCCTAACTTCATTCAGGCCTATCATGCAGAATCAATGGGCTGTGACATCACAGATCACCTATCACATGACTCGGCACATACAACTCCCAGGTTGAATACTCACTTCAACATACCCTCCACACAGACTATATTCCTGTAGAAGGGTGTTTCTAACATGCATCCATGTGAGTTGAGGGGGGGAGGGACATCACCAGATGCATGCATGTATAGACACATCCTGACTCTCCTCATCTGTGAGGTAGACTAACATGTCATCATGGACCTTTTAGTAAATGGACACTAGTAATATCCCGGCTGTGTGTAACACACATGTGTGTGCTGTTAATGCTGCAACATGTTTGTTACATTTGTTAGATGTCCTCAAAGAGGTCATTGAGGGCATGCATGATGACAGTACCATCATCCTTTTGAACTTGACAAGCCTAAGACATTTGACACAAATCCACACTTAGGCCTTGACTCACCACTGTCACATGTGGCCATAAACATCTATATCACCAAGTTGGGAGACCAGTTCATCACATATGTGGCATCTTAATATGTTGAAATGTGTGAAATGAACTATATCTTAGGACCAGTGATCAGGTCCATACATCAAGACTGTCTGCTAAGCCCTCTCCTGTTCATTATTTAAGCCACAGACATCACATATGATATACACATTCTGTGTCCAAACAGCTGTCTGAAGGACTACAGTTTGTAGGCAATCATGGACTCCAACTGTGATATCATTATAATACAGACAGTATCAGCACACACACCAAAGATTGCTGCCACAGCCATGACAACACCTGCAATGACACAAAAAATACAGGGATTTGTTACATCAGGAAAACAAACACACAACCCAAGTATAATGTAGACATCACAACATATAATCAGAGCAATAGGTTTGTGACCTGTGTCCTGGGGTAGATGGTAGGTGGAAGGACCACTGGCATGTTGCCATAGTGCTGACTACTTCCTTGTATGTAACACAACTACTGAGTATGTTAAGGATATCCACATCACAGACCACAATGACTCCATAGTTCACAGCCTTCATCACACCAATAACTGAGGACAATGCACCCTTCTAAATGTACCTCACTACACATCTTCCAGTGATGTGTAACTGAAATGTACCACCTTTGCCACAGTGAGCTATCACATACCTTATTGGCCATACCTAGGTATTCTTTTTGTGGCATAAATGTTGCTGTCTGATGGTTGTTACACCAGATGCATGCGTGATACCTGTTTCGGCCATGCACACAGTACACACATAGCTGTTGGACAACATTAATGGCATGGTTAACATTTGTGACAGTGTGGATTGTGCCACATATATAAATATATCTATATCTGTATTTATATATGTATGTGTGTGTGCATATATACATATATGTATACATATATGTATATATATATATATATATATATATATATATATATATATCATGCACACCAGTCAACTAGTGTCACACACAGATATAGCAGTGTCCCTCCTAACACCTCTATCAGATGTTCCAATGTCAGGACGGTGTGCATGTTTACCCTCACAGAGTGCAGACATGTCATAATAGTTGTATAAGTGTGTTTGTGCAGAACCCTCTCTGATCACACTAAATCACATATGTTATATCAGAGACATGGGATCACTGATGGTATTATTCTGATATCGTCCACGATTGTGTGTGCTTCTTTTAATGCTTTCCATGAGCCTTTACCTGTGTCCTACTTGCTGGAAACCTCTGCTGAGACTACACTCATATTCTGGCAACTCAGTTTGCACAGCTTCACAATATGCACCCTATTCCAATTGTATATAATAACTCTGATAGATGTCCTCTGCATTGTTCATGTAAGGATGCCTGTCTCACACAAACATCTTCCCCATTGTTGTGTCACCTTGCATTACAGTCACATAATACATATTTTCACTGTGCGGTCCCTATTATACCATATTGATATGTGATTGGTGTTGCTGCTACAACTGTCTTCCACTGACATGCCCTCATCCACTGTACATTAGGTTGTTTCACCTGTCCTCTTTCCCTGTGTTCATTCCTACAGTTCATCTATGTGTCCCTACTGAATACAAACACTTTCCCTGAGTGTTTATTTTACATGGCAGTCCATGTACCCATTGGGACAAAATGCCAAGAAAGGGATTTCACAATACTCTACACTGTTTACACTGTCCTGTACTGCGTTTGATCCATATACATATCATACCTCTCTACTGTCCAGATTTTCATAGTATGTCCAGACTTTTGCCTTATATCTTTTGGTCTTTTCCTTATACAATTTGTGATTTTCTGCCATATCACTGGGATGATCTCACGATTGATGTCACTAAATAATTACATACATTTGGCTTTCAGACTTCAAATCCTTCAGAAAATGTATCTTGACACAATTCTCTTGCACATTTCTAACATGCAATTATGTAGAATCTGTCCGTATTTCTGGGTCACTGTCCCCCCATTATGTTGGGCTTTGTCCAGATTTCTTGTACTAAGAGATTCAGAACTATTGAAGCTTATACATGTTAAGCCCTGGTGATCATTGTGGCATTCCACGCAAATACAGTAACCAACTGGGCCCTGCTATAAACAGGATTGCCATCCATATTGCTTTACATGTTTTTCTGCCTGGCAACACTATTGCCAGCCATGAAAATGCACTTATTTATATTTAAACAAGGTGTGCAGCATGAATACATAATTAGCGTTGTGCATAAATGTAAACTCCATGTAGACTTAACTCAAAGCCTACACAGAGTTTACTGAATCCCAGTGAGGGTCTTTTCACACACAGACATAAAGTGGCATTGGCTTTCCTAAAGGAAAACAAAAAACAGTAAAAGAATAGAAAAAATTATAACTCATAATCAGATAGTTGGATGACCACAAGAAACACAGAATTAAATGTATCACATTTCTTTAGAACATATGACTAGTTTAATTCTGACCCTGGAAACTGCAAAATCTTTGGTCTGACTAGTCTCATCTGCAAAGCCATGAAACGTATCATAACTGACCTACTTAATAAGGACATAAAAATCTTATAAAGCTTGATCCCAAACAATTTAGCTTTGTTAAGATTAGATCCTATCTGATGAAACTAGTCAACTTCTTTGAGACAGTAACATAATCCGTGGACAGGGGAGATGCTGTCCATACAGCATATCTTGAGTTGGCTATGACTTTTGGTACCATACCTCATGCTTACATGATAAACAAGCTAAATCAGCTCCAAATTGGCCGCCTCTTCATTGTTAGTGAATAGCAGATTAGTTGAGGAATAGAACCCATGTAGTGAGGGTGGCAGGTGCGTCCTCGGTAAAGATGAAAGTAAACAGTTGAATCCCTTGGGGTTCTGTGATGAGAGCCCTGTAATTCAATCTAATTTACAAATCTCCATAGTACAAATGGGCTTGTCTGGCTGCAGGCACTGTCCCTTTATTCAGTGTCCTATACACTCCTTAGGGAAATATGTGACTTTTTCTTTCAGGCCTTTAGGGATCCAGTAGTCCAAGACTGCTTATATCTCTATAAATTAAATAATTCCACTAACAGTAGAGCTGGCAATCTAAATTTGATTCAGCCAATAAGCCAAACATGATGAGGAGACTCATTTGTCACTCAATGCTTACCCCTTCTTTGAGCAAACCTCTACTCCAAATTAAGCAGTGCAACACACAGTCTTCTTTCAAAAAGGAGTTAGACAACTGGATATGTATCCACAAATCCGCTCCTGGTGTGACTGGTCTCTTGCTTCTTGAAAAGGGAAGTAAGGTCTAAAGTTGGGTATCGACAATGTGTAAATGTCCATATGGCCAAAATGTCTAGCATTTTTCATGATTCTTTTACTCTAAGTATACATTTAATAAATCCAAGTGCACCTGAATACCAAAGTTTATGTCACATAGTTTTGCATATGCCAGTATTTCTTACACTAACATGTAAAGGTGCATAGATTGAAAGCTACCATTTCTCTTTGAAAGGCACATTCTGTTACAGGAATAGCTTAGAATGGCATTATCCTAAGGGATGCAATTCACAGCTTGCATCTCGGTTTGAAAACATGAGTATAATAAAGAGAAGCTTTTTAAAAATATTTATCATAACTTATGTTTTTATTTTTTACATGAAGTTATCTTTTTGTTTTTTACATAAATACCTAATGAACATTTTATCTGTCAGTGTGGTTTAAATATGAATAATATGATTTCTTATTCTACTAATGCTACCTAGTATATTGAACTGAATATTATCTATTAATAATAATGTAATGTAACCTTACACATATGTAAAAGTAATGTAATATAATTCTCTTGTAGAGCTTTTCTCCTTGGGCCTCCAATGAAAACGGGCCAACACACCCCAGTGGACTATCCCGGTCAACAAATGCAAATAAATAAATAAACAAATAAATAAGTTTGATGTCTTCTCCAAGCTTGTAGAGATTTGAAGTGTCAACTAATACTTATGTATCAATTTACATTAGTCATTTTTCAGATGAAATGGTGTTTTTTTTCCAAAAAATTAAAACAGTGCGAATCCATTGTTAGCTAAACTGAGATGAATTACTGTTCAAATAACATATGAGATTAATGTCCATGCATTCAGATTGCAGATGTATATAATAAATATGTGGACAGAGCTTGCCCTTTAAAAAGAAGTTATCTAATATTAAGAAAAGAAGAAATGTAAAATATACAGCAAGCTGAATAGGCTATTAAGACATTTTAAGCAATGGGTAAAAATTGCCAGTTTAAAATAGTTGAGTGGTGATCACTGCTAAAATCTTGCTGCTGTCACAGTGTATTGTCATGTGCTGCGGTCCTAAAGACAAGCTGCATTCATAGAGTCTTTGCACACAGAGACATAAAATGGCATTGGCTTTTCTGATGGAAAGAAAAAAAAAAGTAACTGAATAGAAACAATTATAACTCATCATCAGACACTGGGATGAAAACAAAGAAGAAACACAGAATTAACTGCATCATATTTCTTCAGAACATAAGACTAGTTTTATGCTGGCCTTGGAAACTGCAAAATTTTTAGTCTGACTAGTCTCATCTGCAAATCCATGAAACATATCATAACTGGCCTAGTTAATGTGGATAAAAAAACAGTTATAAAGCTTAGTTCCAAACAATTTGTCTTTGTTAGGATTAGATCCTATATAATGAAACTGGTCAACTTCTTCAACAGAGTAACATAATTTGTGGACATATCATAACTGATCAAATTAGTAAGGATATTAAAATCTTATAAAGCTTGATTCCAAACAATTTAGCTTTGTTAGGATTAGATCCTATCTAATGAAACTGGTAACTTCTTTGAGAGAGTAACATAATTCATGGACAGGGGACATGCTGTCCATATAGCATACCTTGATTTGGCTATGAGTTTTGATACCATACCATATGCTTACATGATCAGCTCCAAATTGACATCTTCATAGTTAGTGGATAACACGTTAGTTGAGGGATAGAACTCATATAGTGAGGGTAGCAGGTACATCCTCAGTAATCAAGAAAGCTTCTGTTGTCATCTTCAAACTTTGCTAGACAGACATCCCCATTTGTACTTTGGGGATCTGTGATTAGAGCATTGGTATTCAATATCTAGTTGACAGATCTCCAAAGTACAATGTCTGTCTAGCAAAGTTTGAAGATGACAGCAGAAGATTCAACTGGAGTTTTGAAGATGACAGCAGAAGCTTCAACTGGAGTTTACACATGTCAAAAACTGGTGCTCAAGATGTCATGATACATCTTAATGCTATAAAGTGTAGTATCATCACATTTGGTAAAGAATCCTTTCATCCAGCTTATAATATAGATAAAACCCCATTTCAAAATGAAGTGTGATGAGTGACCTTGAAATACGGGTAGATAATCTTCCTGTCTTTGACCATCACAATGGTTAGGAAGTCTTTTTACCTGGCACAGCTGACTGCAAAAGGTATTTCATCCAGATGCAAGCAAATTTATATTCCCTATATTCTCCATTGATTAAACTATTATCAAATGTAATATCCCTTGTGAGATGTACCTTACTAGGCATATAAATCAACTGGATGGACCCCATCAGTTTGTAACTAAAATGATCATGTGCTTAAAAGACAAGAGGTACCAAGAGTGTCTGGAGGCACTGTCCCTTTATTCAGTGTCCTATAGACTTCTTAGGGGTAATGAGATCTAAACCTGCTTCAGCTAATAAGCCAGACATGATGAGGAGACACATTGGATTTACCACTCAGTGCTTACCCTTCCTCAGCAATAAACTTCCACTCCAAATTAGTAAAGGGAACATATCATCTTCTTTCAGAAAGCAGTTAGACAACTGGATATGTATCCACAAATTCACCCTTGGTGTGACTGGCCTGTTGCTTCTTGAAAAAGAAGGTAAGGTCTAAAGATGGGTACTGACAAGGTGTAAACGGCCACATGACTGAGATGCCTTGTATTTTCCATGATTCTATTTTTCTAAACCCACATTTTATAAAATAAAGTGTACCTGAATAGCAGAGTTTATGTCACATATTACAGAACAGATGCAGCTACAATAGTGAGTAACTTATGTGTCCTGATCCAGTTCATTTTGTGCAATGTTTGCACTTACATCTCTCTTTGTGGTACAGTGCACTTTTTTGTTATTTGAATAAACTATCGCCTAGAGTAATAACACTGGTTTCAGTTTTGGACAACCAAGTAATGATATAACTGCTCTGACATAAGATTCATACAGTTTTGATATACTTTTATCAAATAATAAAGTGTACCTAACCAAAAGTAGTGTAATAAATGCTAAGGAAGTAAGACAAGATATGTTTCTTTCAATATCTAAATATCTGATGTCATTAGCTCTGACTTATACAAATAACACAAGCAACATGAGGGTGAAATACCATGGTAACAGCAAAGAAAAAAGTCATTCATTCTGTTGCCAAATTCTTCTATGCACTGAATACAACAATATTTTTATCAGACATAGTTTGTATTTTATAGTGGTTTAAAAAGACAAATCCACGAACTTAAATACTGACCATTTTCAAATTCAAATATTTGCAGATTTTGCAAACATGGTAAAATGTGCAGTTTAAAAGATTACTCTTTCTGACTCTGAATAGTAAATTTTGTGGTACTAAAGGGATCAAATCTCTCAGGAATAACTTCCATTTTCATTTTCTCTACAAAAGGGAAATGCTCAAGTACTAAACCTGTTTTATTCCAGAAACCACTGTCTTCAAAATAGACAGTTAGCCATTTTGGAAGTCAATTTACTTAAGACATACTCTTTCTTGGAAATCATAATATAAAAAAATAAAATAAAAAAATTTAAAAATTAAAAAAAAAAACATAAACTTAAAAAACTACAACCACTCTGCTACAGGCCCCATGAGGAGCTCAGTGTCTCTCCAACCTAACACCACTCTAAGTATTCAGCTGTGTACCACCTTTATCTTATATCCAACCGGCGGATACATTGTAATAAGAAAAGTGCAGTCCGGGTCTGAACTGTCTGTAAACAGAAACAGCTAAAGTTAACTTTGAGTATGTGTCTACCTGTTTGAGCTAATATTCATTATTCCCTGGAGAGCACTCTGCTTTGGCTTGTAAGCAGATACACACACACGCACACACGCACACACGCACACACACACACACACACACACACACACACACACACACACACACACACACACACACACACACTGAGAAATGGTTAAGAAATGACTTACAGTTTCAGGGCAGTCATTGGTCAATTCTGATTGTTTCTTAAACACAAACTTGCCTTTGCTTGATCTTTGCTCATTAGCAGCAGTACAAAGAACTGCCTGCTCACATCCTTGTGCTCTCCCTCCCCCTTCCCTGTTTATTACCTTAAGCCAATCCCAAAGTTAATAAATATTACCTGTGGCAGGCACCATTTTTAAAACTACAACCACCCTTTGAGCACTTTATGCTCAGCCCTGCCATAAAACTTACTAAAACTGCCTGAACTGGGGCACAGCTAACTGATATTTCGTGGAAATACAGGGTACCTACCCAAGTCTCCACATTCACTATCATATGTTCCTTTATCAGTTTACTCTGTTACCTGATTGTTTCCAGCCCCCTCATAACAGCAACTAACAGGGTTTCTGCCCACTTTTCTCCCTACCCTGCCCACAATTCCCTCCCACTCCCCAGTGGTCCTACCTTTATTACACACACAAACCTCTCCCATCTTTCCAATAGCCAACCACGACACTAAACCCAACATTACCTCCTCCATCTTCCCACTACTATCACTCTTCCTCAGCTAACATGTATAAGCATACCATACCTATGCTCACTGCATGCACTCTCCTTGCATATCTTACATCCTACCAAAACTCCATCATTCCCCCACTCAACCACTACCATTGTACTACTAATCACACCACCACTCATGTCTCACCCTCACTCAGCTCCCCTCCCATTAACTCAAGAACCATCCCCATGCACCCCCTACATATTCTATCAACTATATTACTCAAACAAAAAGCATCCCTACAACTTAACATAGTAACCCTCCCACCATACCTATTACCCAAAGAGCACAATCATAAAGTTTCCCTAATAAACACATTCAAAAACTGAGAAAACTAATAATCTCATGTATATTAAAACTAGCCCTAAGTGGAGATATCCACCCCAACCCTGGCCCCACCATCACCAACTCCACTCCTCATAATCAGACTAGAATCCACAACCTCTCCCAAATAACAGCCAATAGAAAGCCAAGTGACTTCCTTCTACTAAGCCTAAATATTAGAAGTATATCCAACAAGGTCCATGAACTCCATGCCACCATAGACTTGTACTCCCCAGATATAGTCATCCTGACAGAAACCTGGCTAAAACCTCACATTACCAGTGAGCAAATCCTCCCTACTGTTTACGGCATACTAAGAGTAGACCGGCTAAACAAGAAATGAGGCAGTATAGCTATACTATTTAAACAGCATCTAAACATCCAGATCTTAAAATCATCAGCTCCACAAATAGGCAATGAAGAAATAATATATACCAACCTCAAAATAAACCAAAATAAAACCATCAACATAATTGGATGCTACTTCCCACCTGGCCAGAACATCCCTCCACAAGAAAACCTCCTCAGCTGGTCTACCCACCATCTCCCCCAAGAAACTATAATTTTTGGTGATTTCAATATTGACTGGCAATCCTGTTCTGGCAACCATCCAACCCATCATCTAAACCTTCATGGCATCACCCAACTAGTCCAGTCGCCAACCAGGATAAATAAAAACTCCAACAAGCACAGTATCATGGACTGGATACTAGTCAGTAAGAGCCCCCAGTCATATATAACAGGCTGCTTATCAGATAGCCTCAGTGATCACTCCCCAACATTCTTACTCAAAAAACACCTATACCAAGCTAAACCTGTCATCTACCATCAAATACGTAAAAAACTAAACTTTAACCTACTCACATTCATCTCATCCCTCAAAGAATGTAACTGGCATCCTCTAAAGTACCTCAGTCTTGATGATGCAGTTGAATTTTTTACCTTCCTGAGCATCCTTAATTAGCATGCCCCCATAAGACTTTCCAGAACCAAAGCACAACCCTCCCCATGGCTACAGAAAACCACTAAGTCAGAAACGAAAAAAAAGGGATAAAGCCTGGGAGCACTGGCGCAAAACCAAAACCTCCTCAACTAGACAAAAATTCCTAGAGCTATGCAATAGAGTCAAAAAGCTAATAAAACAGGACAAATTCCAATACTACCAGTCTGCCCTAGACTCCTCCCAACACAACCCCACACAATTCTGGTCCTCCATACACTCCATCCTCGACCCAGGTAAAGTTAGTACCCCTCCTCCAAACATCCCTCACTCCTCCGAAAATATTGCTACCTCATTCAAAACACACTTCACACAAACCATGTTATCACTAGCTAGACAACACAAACCCCCTCCCCTCCAACCCACACCTTTAGTTAGTAATCTACCCACTGTTTTCTCTTTTTCTCCTGTTCCTACCTCCAACATAAAAACACTCTTAACTAAACTTAAGCCCACCAAATTAGCAGCAGACAACCTCTCAAGCAAATACCTCCAAATCGCAGCTGATGCTCTAGCCTACCCAGTATCCATCTTGATTAACTGATCTCTGTCAGAATGTTACGTTCCCACACTATGGAAAGTATCACATATAATTCCCCTCCACAAAGGCAGCCCCTCCACAAAACTAACCAATTATCACCCTATAGTTATTCTCTCTCCACTCTCCAAAAGAACTAGAGAGATGCATTCACTCTCAGGTCTCAGACTACCTCCTTACTAACAACCTCCTTTCCAATACTCAGCATGGTTTCCGACCAAACCATAGCACCACCACTGCCTTACTCTCCTTTACTAACACTATCTTTCAGCATAAAAACAATGGCTATCTCTCCTCTGCTACTTTCCTAGACCTATCTAAAGCATTTGACATGGTGCCACACAAACAACTTGTCTCTGTCCTCAATAACCTATCCTTCTCTCAATCAGTCACCAGCTGGTTTCAGAGTTACCTGTCTGACCACCAACAATCCATTGTATGGCAGAATGACATATCTCCCCAACTACCTGTCTCTATAGGGGTTCCCCAAGGATCCATCCTTGGACCCCTACTCATCTCTATTTTCACCAATAATCTAGCCTCTGCCACCAAACATGGCACACTCATATAATACACAGATGACTCAACCATCATCTGTTCAGCCCAGTCCCTACCCAAACTGCAAAAAGTCACACAGGAAGTCTTTTACTCTGTTGAAACTTGGTTATCCAATGCCCAATTAATACTCAACCCAAACAAAACTAAACTACTCATCTTCCAACCCAGCAAACATACTCAAAACAACTCTCACTTTAACATCACAGCAAAAGACAACACCACTATACACCCAACAGAACACACCAAATTGCTAGGAGTGGAAATTGACAATAAACTAAAATTTGACATTCACATATCCATGACCATAAAAACAGGGGATCCTATCAGTTCGTCAAAACTTCAGCAGTTCGAACACCATATGTTCGAACTGTGAAGTTCGAAAACTGATTATCACAAAGCTGCTGAACACCGAATTCTTTCCCAGGGAAAGAATTCAGTTGGCCGTTTCTGTGGCTTCATGATTTTCAGCACTGTGGTGGAAAGTTATGGGTCGGGTTCAGGTAAGTATGTGATTCTGCAGATGTTAGCGTTAGGGTGTGGGTTAGGTGAGTTAGGGTTAGGGCGCGGGTGAGGTGGGTGTGCGATAGTGACAGACTTTAGGGTTAGGGCAGGATAGATGAGTTAGGGTTAGGGCATGGATTAGGTGAGTTAGGGTTAGGGCGCGGGTGAGGTGGGTGTGCAATAGTGACAGACTTTAGGGTTAGGGCGGGATAAGTGAGTTAGGACGTGGGTCAGGTGAGTGTGCGATAGTGACGGACCTTAGGGTTTGGGTTAAGGTAAGTGGATAGATAGTAGTGTACAGTTTAGTCTAGGGTTAAATGTAGGATTTTAAATGTATGTGTGTGGATTGTTGTTTTTTTTTGATGTGCTTGTGTTGTATGTGTGTTTCTTGGAACAGCAATTTTTTTCCCAGGGGGAAAAAAATCGCTGTTCTAAGCCTTCAATGGTTTTGCACTTCAAGGTTAGAAGTTTGAACATATGGTGTTCAAACTTCTGCTGTTTCATCGACGTGATATAGACCCAAATAAAATCCACAAAAAAACTAGGAGCATTATACAGAAATAAGCAACTTCTCACCAAAGCAGCAAAGATTTTAGTAGCAAATTCCCACCTTATCTCCACCTTACTTTATGCCTGTCCAATATATACCAACCTAAGGCAATGCCATCTAAACAAGCTCAAGACCTGCTACAACAAAATCACCAAATTCACCACATGGGCATCCTACCATAGTCACCACTGTCTCTCACTTGCTGAACTGGGCTGGCTTGAACTCCCTCACCTCCTTCAATGGTATCAACTCACACTTGCTCACAAACAAGTGAACCATCCACTAAAAGTCCCATCCCTCCAGAATCTACTCCAACCCTATCGCACCACCAGACCACTAAGATCCAGCAACAAAAATCACTTACAGGTCACTAAAGCCAATATCTCTGCTAGAGAAGCACTATTCTCTTGTGCCATAGCCAAATTATGGAACTCCGTCCAACCCACAATTACCTCCATACCATCATGCACCCACTTCAAAACTTTACTAAAAGCCACCTAAAAACATGCTGGCTATGCCCTTGCAACTCCCCTCTAATATCACCCACCCCATTCACCCACTACCTTTCTTTCCACCCCACTAACTACCTTGATTATAGCAAGCTCGAATGCTAATAAGCCAAACTACTTATTATACAGCAGGAACTTCTTATTGTAACAATTGTTAATGTCTGTTACGTACTTTGCAGATGATAAAGATTCTAGTTGTCTACTGATGTACTATGTTCTTCATCTGTAACTATGTTTGTAATTGTAAATTGCTATGTTGATCAAATTGTTAATTGCTATGTAAATCCAATGTAACTACTGTCTGTATATTTTAATTGTGGAGCTTTTCTCCCTGGGCCTCTGCTGAAAATGGACTTGCATCCAGTCAGACACTCCCGGTCAACAAATGTAAATAAATAAATAAAAATAAATAAATAAATGGGGCTCACCAAGAAAACAAAACTTTTAAGGTTAAAAGGTCTGCTTTATTGTGGCGAAAATTCTGATTCCGACTTTTACAACTTGTCTTTTACTTTATTCATAATTTGCACCTCCACTGTTTTACATACATCTGATACATCATAAAATACACTGTCTACTTCCCCTGACCATAGAGGTACTCTTTGTTTCCCTTTACCTTGTTGAATGCAAAATGGACAAAATGTCAAATGTTTGAATTACACATTTAATTGTGTACTTGCTGATTATTGTCTGCTGTAAGAAATCAATACCACCATGGTATTTAACTGCCTGCCAGCAGAGATTTCTTTTTCATGACTTCCCTTTTCTTCATACTTGTATGACTGTAGAGATGGCATACATAAGTGCAGGAGGTACATGGGGTCTGCCAACTACAACAAGCAGAGTTTTTTTTCATTGGGTTGTATTCCCAAACATTTGTGCTCAGTGACTTAGTTCTTCATTTTATGAGTCATAGTGGATGTTATCATACCTCTCAATTGTCCAGATTTTCATAGAATGTCCAGACGTTTAACCCATATTTTTGGTCTCTTGCTCATAAAGTTCGGGATTTTCTGGATTTTTGTGGGATATCAGTGACGACTGACTTCACTAAATAATGGCAGGCTTTTGAGTGCCAGACTTCATATCCTTCAGCAAATGTATGGTGTGACAACCCAATACTGTACCAGTAATCGAGGAGCATCAATCCTTACCACTGGCAATGGTGGGGGATATAGACTGAAAGGATGACAAGCACAGACACACAGCTTTCTAGATGCAGCTCTCTGCATCAAGTGCAATTCCCCTTGCATCAAGTGCAATTTCCCTTAAGAGCACACAGAGATCACAGTCAGTCTGAGGCTGGTTTCTCCCTTTTTCCTCCAGACCCCCAATAAGACTACACATTGGCACACCTACAGAGTTGAGATCTCAGCTGAGTGGCCAAGCCAAGACATCCAGCACCCTCTCTGTCCAACCAATGTTTCCTTTCCCTGCCCAAATAGCTGACACACACACTTTGAGGTTTGATTTACATACACACACAGACAACACATATACACACACACTCACAGGCACACACACACACACACACACACACACACACACACCTGGGAAAGGCTGGCACAGGTTTACTAGGTATGCCCCCTTTTGCCAAGAATATAAGGTAGTTATCACTGCCAACAGCCAACTCCTTATCAGCTACTTTAAGGCCCTTAACAAAGGGTGTCTAATCTTACTGTGTAATGTTACTATTAATACAAATGGTAGTCTGACCAAGATCAAGGCTATTAGGAGTGGCATACACCATGTCACCAAATAAATATGCAAGTACTCTCAGAACTTAAATAACTCTACACAGATCAGCCAAAATGAAAGGTTTAAATATATTTAATAATAAATAAAAGAACAAGAAAATACTCAGTATATATTCACAGTGACATCAGAGTTCAAAACCACAGGAAATATTTAAAACCCATTGCAGGACAGTCTCAAATATATAAAAAAACTACTAAACTATGCTTTACTATATTCCTGACTGAATCAGAGAGAATTATTATACCCTAGTTAACTTACTTAAGAGCAAGGCAGATGTGGTGAATGGATCTTTGAGTTGTTGTCAGATCCAAGACAGAATACAGAATGCTGTGTCCCTCTAAGAGACTTCTTAAATTAATATCAATATATCTAACCAAAAATGGGTTGTAGCTATGTTTTAAATGTTAACTCACTTAGAACTTAAGTCACATTTTGTTCTTTTGTTATTGTTGAGTTTACCTAACCTGCAAAGGTCAAGTAATCCTCATGTTCTTCACTGTTAACTCTCTAAGTGCTTATTACATAATGTATTATTATTTTGTAATGTTTAATTGTTCTGTATGAACTCTTTGTTATTTCTTTGTAACATTTAATTTGGAATGTCTTGGAGCTTTTCTCCCCTGACCTCTACTGAAAAGGGGCTAATTGTGGCCCAGTGGACTTCCCCGGTCATCAAACTTAAAATAAATAAAAAAATAATAAATAATATCACAAATACTACTGCTGGGATAGCTTGCAGAATGATACCATTTCTTGTCATCTGACTCCATCCCAGGTGAAACCCCCACTGCTGTAAGCAAGCAGTATTTAGCAACTACCTGTGAAAATACACAGACCTCAGATCTTTGGCAGATGGTGGTAGTCATAAAACAATTACATCCCTTCACATTTCAAGACTAGTAATTATTTCACCTTAGCGACAATACAGAAAGCTCCCTAGTTTTAGACAGTGTGTCTCCTTGCTGCATTGAAACTGAAAGATATCATCCTTTATTATGTATCCATAAAGTAATTTAGTTTCAGCTATTTTTCTGAAGTTCTGCTGGACTGAAGTTAACCTCCTGTGTTCCAATTTCCACTGTTAAAATATATACATTTAAACAGTTACAATAGTGCATGCACATTTCTGTTCTGTTCTAGTAGGGTATGCTGTAGTGACATTTTAAGCACAAGCACTTTATAAAATATCTTTTCAACACACATGTCTATACAAACCTAGTTTGATATATACATGACATACAGTTCTAATACACTTGTAACACAAGCATCTTATAAGAAACATGTTGATATTCACAAGTGACATATAATTATTTACAAAATTCCAGATAGCTGGGCTGGTAATATCGCCTTTCATCACACTTCTTCTCCCCTCAAAGACGCAAGCTAGTTGTTCAAGTCACCCTTCAGAAACATTGCTTGAGAGGGATGAGCCTATCTGGGAATACATTCCCCCATTCCCTGACTTGCAGTGCTGCACTTTCATATCATATCATATCATATGCCTGCAACCCCAGGCTCCACCATAGTAACTTGGGATTTTGCTGGCTAGCTCCCAGAAGCCACAGATCTCCCTCAGACTTCTCATGCCTCCTACTGCAAATACTTAGCACCAGGGTCTCCCTATAATGATAACGTTTCATGCTAACATGGTACAATTTGCACCCCAGCCCCCCTGCATTGCGGTTCTACTATATAGTTAACATCACTGACCTTCCTTAGCACTTTGAAGGGGTCCTCCCAAGCTGCCTGCAGCTTGTTGTGTCTGATAGGAATGAGAACCATAACCTGCTTCCCAACAGCAAACTCTTGCTCAAATATTCCTGTCATATCGGACCTTTTTCTAAAGTTGGGCTTCTGCCAGGTTCACCTAGGTCAAGTCCATGAGTTTCCTGAGCCTTGTCCTGAGGTTTAGAATATATGCCACAACAGATGGAGAAAATACAAGGAAAATCAGGTATGTTTCTTCAGTTTTGAATAATTCATACTTCCAGACTGTCTGGATTTCAAATGTATTTATTTGTTTATTTAATAATTTATTTTTATTTTGTGTGTGTATATATATATATATATATATATATATATATATATATATACATATACATACTATATATATATATATATATATATATACATATACATATATATATATATATATATATATATATATACAAAATTTTTTTTTTTTTTTTTTGCAGTCAAAAAAAGCGAAAAAGTTACAGCATATATTAATAAAAGAAAGTCCAGATGACTGGACTTTTTCCTATTGATATATGCTTCCGTTTTTGAATGTTAGTAGCTAGTCATTGTATAATTATTATTATTTAACATACAACAGCAAAACGTAGGTTATAATTTGATGCATATCAAAAATAAAAAAAGTATTTTTCTCTGATAATGCATTTCTCCATTCTAATCTTACCTTGCATAATACAACTCCTTTAAAAAGATGTTTCGTGAAAATAATACAATCTATAACAAAAATAAATAGAACAGCACTAGTTGATATCAAAAATTATAGTAAAAAATAAAAACAAATAAAAATAATGAATGTTACACTGTTTCATTAATAAAGTAGTAGTCCATTTTCTAAGCACACTTTTGGCTCACATGCTGACCTGATATGACCTGACATACTGTGGAGCAAGATGTAATATCTGATTTGTCTGGCTACTTACAGCAGCTTACATTTTCTTTAAGTAAACTTTTTTTTTTCTTTAGCTGAGTCAGTATTGTTAAAAGTGGAGGGCAACACATTTATAATCAGTTTTGGTGGGAGGTAGGCTGTGTTATATAAGCTCTTGATTCTGGTTTGATCTGGTTTGTACATATCTTTTTTACTGACTGGACTTATATCCTGGTCTTTGTTTAATTAATTCTATATAGCATTGGGCCAAAACATTTTCCTGGTCATCTTGGTTCACATGGATACCTGGTATACTGTCGACAACAAGCTGTAGTATTTGATTTTTGTATGGGTTCTTACAACAGCTTAAATTCCCCTCCTATCCTTTTGCTGTTGTGGTTTTAAAAATAATGCCTGTGGCTTTCATCCCTTATGGTAATCTGACTCCCGACATTGCACCCTCCCCTTTGATTGCTACCTGTCGCTTGTGTAAGCTAGTAAAGTACTTTTTCCACCCATTATCTTGCATAGATCCATAAGACTGATAGCCTTCTCAGTAAACAAGTATTACTCTTGAGTTAACCTCCCTTACTACAAATAATTTTCACTGAGCTCCCATCTGATTAGTCCTGTGCCATCCTTTGTAGATAAGAGATTGATTTTACTGTTTTCCACTTTATTTAAATGCTTTGTCTGCTATTTTTTCACTTTAAATCATGTTAAAGTACCCTAAAATAGTATTGTTAGTTGATTGTGGTGAAATGTACTTCTAAGAAGCTTTACTGACAGTGTTACTAATTTGCTACTTTGTATTTTTTTGGTACATAATTGTTGTATTACTGCAATTTTGGCCCTGCTAAAGAAAGTTTACACAGTTTCTTGTGTTTTAAGAGCCTAAAAAAGTTGATGTATTTACAAGGCTCTTCGTGGACTCCCACAGAGTGCAGCAATGCTCTGTGTCTTTGCCTGTGCCTCTGAAATGATCTCCTTGCATCATGTGCCATTCAGACAAAAGCTAAGTAATTGCATTTAAAAATTGCACTTCCAAAAGCTATTTAAGTAATTAACTACTGATTTCTTGTTTTATTTGTGTATTTATCTTTATTGAAGGATGGAATTTACTGTATTTGCTCAAAATGTCTTGCTGTTGGTCTGATTGACTTGATATTTCCTTGTTGAGCTAGTTAGTTAATATTGCTTTGTGGTAACTTACACTCTCAAGCAATCTTTTTCATACTTTTAAATTAACAGGACTGTAATATTCCATGTAGTGGCAGTAGGTGGTGACTTGATCTATTTTATTTATTTACCAGGAAAGTTTGACTTGAAACAAAGTCAATTTTCAGTGGAGGCCCAGGGAGAAACATTCTAGATGCATGTCTTTCTAATGTGTGAGGAAACCAGATCCCCCAGAGAAAACCCACAAAAATGCAGGGAGGGCATACTGACCCCACACAGAAGGCACCCAGATGAGAATCAAACTACAGAACCTCCTGCAAGTTCATTTCCACAGAGCATAGAAAACTTTGTCATCTTTTTTGTTCTTCAAGAGGTGTTTCCACTAAATCCAGTGTTATCCAGACAAAGATAACTTCTTAAACTGAAATATACATATTTTTACATGTTTTATCATTTGTTATATGTTTTATGTCTTATTCATAAAATGCATGTTTTTCACTGCTTAAGTGACCTCTACTTGTATTTTGCAATTTACTGTACATTTCAAAGTATATTTTTGCTACAAATTGCCTTCTCTCTTCACTGTTTGGTACTTAAACTGTTTAGTCTTATAATCACATAGTAGATGAATGATTTAGCTAAGAAATAAGTTGTTTTTGCATTGCACTTTAAGGTCTTTGCTATGCTTTTACATTAAGAGGACGAAGTTCATCCATCTTATGATAGAAAGTGTTTGCCTGGTCCATCTGCTCTGGAAAGCACTTCAGAGATGCTCAAAGTATAATTGTGTATGATATATTTCACTTTCATTCTTGCTTCTATAAATTAAGCACTTTTGCACAGAGATGTTCTCTGCACAGCAAAGGTTGGTAGTGTCCTATACAGACACAAGTGCCTGAACAGTCAAGTTTACATATAAAACTAGTACTAGGACTGTAACCTGCAATTTAGTGATGCATCGCATGGAGTTAAGCTCAGGCCAACTAGCTTGTGCATCAGATAGCAGTAATATCATATCCTAGCACTATTCAGCTCTAGTCCTAGACAGACTCTAGGTGACCTCTTTAAAACACAGTCTTCAAACCCTAATAGCTCACCCTAATATAGGACTGTTGGACAAGATGGATATGGAATTTTCAAATGCCTTTATGGCTGGCTTGGTAGATTTTGGCATCTTGAGACAATGTAGCAATTGTCCCATGTTCAGAGACAGCCTTTGAATCCTTAAAGAATCCAACACAGTATACAAGAGATATACATACACAATTTTCTTGGAGGCATGCATACGAGCAAGCTTGTCAAGAATATACACACATTACATCCACCACACATATAGTGTCCACACCATCTTATGCTGAGGTACTAAAAAGCAACCCCCCCCCCCAAACCTCAAAGATGTACTAAGCCTGCAATCAACAACATCGGACTTCAGTAACCTTTAATGCACATACCAAAGGCAAAAATATACACAACACATAAGTCTACACCCAATGGACCTCCACAAACAATGCCAATAAGGCAAATAAACAATTTAGACAGGACTCTTGTCACAGGGGATCCCAGTGGATGACACATAGATGCCCCACTCACCAGACTGGAAAAGGAGAAGATTTCAGCCAGCTGCTTATCTGCAGCCAGGATCTACCAAGTTACACACACACACACACACACACACACACACACACACACACACGCGCACTCTCAAGCCATTGTAGCATGGGTATTAGTTTGATTCTATCATAGTCATTGCGAACATAAATGACCTGAGACATCATCATTCTGGACTATATAAAGAGAGACATTATCAACCTCTCTGCATATGTGCCTCAGACCATTATATGCTTTGCATTGAGCAGCATTCTATCTTCACCAAGGATGATGCCACAATATGCAGGAAAAAATAATTAACTTTAACAATTGGTTAAGTATCTGGTGTCAATCCAAGGGGACACAATATCTGTCAACCTAGGAGGACATGGTCAACAGGCCTGCAACTGTCCCCCACAGGCTTCTGAATTTTGGCTAAATCTTTATTCCCTTAAAGCCTATTTTAGTCACTGCCATAGTGACAAACCTATTGACTCAGCAAATAAAACCAAAGGAACCTAAAGGTGTTATTGTTCAATGCTAGGAGCCTTAACAAGAAACTCCACACCCTACAAGCTCTCCTCACGCTAGAGAATATAGACATCTGTGTTGTTATCAAGACATGGTCTAATGCTACAGAAAGTACTAAAGCAGTGTAAGACTACAGTGCCTTCCACACATTTCGACCATCAGCCACACAGACAGGGACTAATGGTCAGGGTATCTTGATGTATATTAGCAAGAAGTATACCTCAAGGATGGTTAAACATATTGATACCCTGGAGGTCATCCACATGTAATTCACCTTAGATAGAGTCGCAGTACCATATTTTAGTAAGTTATATAAGTCAACATCTATGTTGCAAGAGTCCCACAACTCTTATCTAGACCTACTGAAGACACTCTTCATCAAACCAAACATTCTAGCCATGGGAGACTTTAACTACCCCTCTAAAGACTGGGAAACATACACTGCCTCCAATTTGCAGGCACAATGTTTCCTGGACTTCATTAACACAAATGACCTTGATCAGTTAGTGGGAACCTCAACCAGAGGTTCAAACAGACTGGACCTTGTTCTTACCAATATGCAAGAGAGTTGTTGCACACACCCCCCCCCCCCCGATCACATTCTCATTGTTGAGTTCAGATCATAGTTGCCTTACTAGATATGAAAATCATCTTGGAAAACCTAGCAAAACCTGTTAAGGTTAGGAACTATTCTAAATTAAACTACATCCTATTAAGCAATAGTTTGTCAAAATTCAGTGCCCTGCTATCCCAGAGTTCATAACAGCCTATGCAGAATTATTCACTAAAGCACTATACAAACATGCAAATGGCTGCATAGAGGCAGTTGTACCTACCAGAAGTAGGCCCAGAACAAACCCAAAAATAAACCACACTGGTGGAATCCTAATCTTAACACGGTATATAACAAAGGAAAAAAGTCATGGCTAAAGTCAGAAAGAGCAACTCTCATAATGACAAGAGCTCACTAATTAGAATATACAGAAAACTAAGAGGACTAATTATATCCAACAAGGCCAATTAAAAGGTCAAGATGCCTTCTCAGGCTAAAGACAATCACAACCGCAAGGCCATCTACAACTATGTCTGAAATCTCAAAGGTAACACAGAACAGTATGCAAAACTGGTAGTAAATGGTGTGATGATAGGAGGTACTTCCAGCCATGCCAGGGAGAAATAGGACAGTGTATGTATGACTTTTGCCAGCACACCTATCTGGAATTTTGTAAATAATCGTATGTCATGAGTATATTAAACTGATCTGTACAGCTGCTTATGCTGAAAATGTATTTGTGAGCTTTGCTTGTCTTAATTGTGCTAAAATATATCAACAGTGCACCCTGCTGAAATGAAGAGAAATGTGCATGTATTTTGGTATCTGAATATAATGTATATGTTTTAATAGAGGACACTAGCACAGCAATGGTTAACCAGCTGGCTTATTGTAAGAAAAATAAGAGAAATGTAAATGAGCTGTTAAATCCTGAAATGGCACACCATAATATTGAGTAGAACCAGAGACTCTAGGTCTGGAAGCAGCCATTATCTTTTAGTTTTTGTAAAGAAGGGAGGGGAAAGTGCTGTAAATGTCTCCAGCTCCTAGGCATTGCCATAAAAGCTCTAAATGTATATTGTAGCACTCTGTTAAAGTCCTTTCTCATAGTTCAAAAGGAGATACTATGAGAACTTAGAGTCAGGTGACCAGATGAGGTAATTCTGCAATTCATCTTGGATATTATATTTTACAAGGAGTAATCTCAGAATATAGAGTATTCCACTTGGGAGTTTGACTAGAAAGACTGCTCAAGTATTTCATCTTCCCTTGCCCAAGTAAGTTATTAGGGAACAGCATAATTGTGAAGCTTAGTTTAGAGATTGTTTTTCTTTATTTGTATGAGTCTGTCCATCAATGTTGTTTTCAATATTTTCTCTGATTTGAGCTTTGTGGTTTACTGTGAATATATATTCAGTATTTTCATGTTCTTTTATTATTCCTCATTAAATATATTTAAAACTTTTATTGTGGTTGGTCCTTAGCATCTAACCATTGAGAGTAATTATATTGATTTGGTGACACTGTGTGGGCCACTCCGGAAGGCCTAGCCATCTTGCTGAACTACTACCATTTGTATTAGTAACTAATATTACACATTGTAATTAGACACCCTTTGTTAAGGGCCTTAGAGTAGCTAATTGTGGAGTGTCTGGTGGCAGTGGTAACTACCTGATAGTCTGGGCAGAAGGGGGCATAGCTAGTAGACCTGTGCCACCCTTTCCCAGGTGTGTGTGTGTGTGTGTGTGTGTGTGTGTGTGTGTGTGTGTGTGTGTGTGTGTAAATCAAATCTCTCAAAGTTTGTGTGTGTCAGCTACTTGGGGTAGGGACATGAAGCATTGAGTTTACAGAGAGGGTTCTGGAAGATTTGGGTTGGAAACTTGGCTGAGGACCTAAACCTACAGTTGTACCAGTGGGGAGTCTTACTGGGGACTTGGACAAAGACAGATAAAGAGAAATACAGACCCTGGGCTGAGTGTGCTCCCTGTGTGCTCTTAAGGGAAACTGTACTTGATGCCGAGAGGACTGCATCTGGAAATACTGAGTATATCCATTTGTATTCCAAGTGCACATCCCTCTCCAGTGTCAGTGGTGAGGTTTCAGGCTCCTTGATTACTGGCCCAGCATGGGCACGACACATATCGGTGCCCATCACATATTGGCAGTAGTAGTGGGTGTCACATTTTAATTGGTTGGCAGTGGAGGGATCATCACATGCTCACATATTGTTGAATAGTGGTGTGGATATTGAATTCCTGTTGCCTGTTAGCAGTAGTCACTAAAGAAGGTGTTTGTACTCTCAAGCAGCCACAAAGCAGACTTTCAGAGTTTCATATCACAATAGTTTTATTTATTTAGTTTTTGTTAGCTGAGATAGTCAGGGAGAGCAGGCAATGATATCAGCAAAGAATTATGGCAAGCTGACAAGGAACCAGTTGGCTGAGATATGCCAAGCCAAAGGACTGGGGCATGCCAACCTGACTAAAGGGGAAATGATTGCAGCCTTAATCACAGCTGCATCAAAGACCAGCACCCAAGAAGACAACCAGATTGGCATTGAGGATGTACACCTCCCACAAACAGGACAGTTCAACTTTTCCTCAGAGGACTTAAAAATCCACCTGGAGTTAAGGGGACTTGAACTGGAGGCCAAACATTTGGAAATAGAATCAGCTAAGAGACTGTGGCATTTGGAGGTTGAAGTAGAATCCCCAGAGACACTGCAGGGTTTGGAAGCCAAACAAAATGAGAGGCAGAGGCAACATGAAAAGGAAATGCTGACTTCACCAGGGTCGTGGAGGTAATGATGTTGGGAATAACTGTACCCCAGAAGCAATAAAAGTCAGTAAACTTCTCTCTCAGTACCAAGAAGGTGATAATTGTGATAGTTTTATTCACCTCTTTGAAAGAGTATGCAAATAGTATAATGTTGACTGAAGGCTCTGGGTACAGTTCCTAACCCCCTTACTCCATGGTAAAGTTGTAACTGTTGTTTCTAAATTGCCTGATACTGATTGTTTAGATTATGATCAAGTTAAGCACTGTTTATTAAATTGTTTTAAGTTAACACTACCTTAGACGCAAGGCAATTGAAAGTGTATCTGATTATATTGCTGAACTAACCACTTATTTTCATAGGGTGGCATGTGGGTGTCAGGCCACCACTTTTGAAAAGCTGGCAGAACTTTTGGTGAGGGAACAAGCCCTTAGCACTTCATAGGTTCATAGGTGTTTAAAAGGCTAACAAACACAAGGGTCTTTTGAAGCCTAGTCATGCAGTTCCGATACCCTTGATAAGTGTAAGCATGGGCCTGGGAGATGAAACATTTACAGGTTACCTGTGTTTATTAGAGACATAGGTGCCAAACCAGGGATGAATTTCTGGTTTCCTGTCCAATTTTCCAAGTTACACTTGAACTGGGTTAGGGAGGAATTCTGCTTTACATGGATGGGGAGTCTGTTCCATAGATAGAGTAGTCTCTGGGATACATACCTATCTCTCCAGCAGGTCCTATTTATATCACAGGCAAGGTTTAAGACTTTAGAATGGGTAATCCTGCTGTTGTTTGTTTTGTGGATATGCAGGAGGTCCATCAGAGGGGGGAGGACTGACAATTCCCTGCATGACAAGCATAGATCTCCCGTCAAAAGACTGTAGGAGATAGAATGCAGGGATAGAGCCTTGAGGAGGGTCTGCATAGGACATTTTACTTACGTCCTGTATTCTTTTAGTGAGGAACCTCTGTGGATTTCCAATTGTTGGATACGCTTGGTTAAGTACATACCAAAGGGAGCATTGTACTCAATGATAGGTCTGATGAATGCCAAATACAGTGGAACAATGACTTCCTTGGACTTAGGTGCCATACCTTTGTATATAAGTTGCACAGCTTTCCCTGATGACATGAAAATCTGGTTGGCAGACAAGAATGCAACTCTGCAGATGAGTTGGGGAAAAAGGAGACATATACCTAGCTAGCAGGGCTTCATTGTACAGGAAAGGGATGCTCAGTGTTGCACATGGATATAAGGGAACTCATGGTGGCCAGCCTAAACTGCCTCAACAGAGTCTACCAGCAAAAGGGAAGCCACTAGTTCAGGTACACAGCCAGGATCAAGGGGTAAATGTTTTAAATGTAACCAGTGAGGCTATCTAGCACATAGCTGTCCATGGAGGCAATGTGGGGAACAAAGGGTGGGGGAACCAGCAAGTGAGAATTACAGAATGCCAATGGTAAGTTGTCTGGAGACAACAGGAGTACCAAACTACTAGCAGAGTTTATATCCAACCTTGGTAGATGAAAAACAGGCCACTGCCAAGAGGGATACAGCCTCTGATGTAACAATTGTGAACCTGCAATGGTTAAAGAGGAGCAGTTCTTGCTTGGGCAGTCCACTCCAGTCAGAGCTTTAGGAGGGATCCCATTCCAAATGCCTTTGGCCAATGTTCACCTTGACTGGGATGGTGAAAAGGAAGCAAGCAAGTAGGTGTGTTTGAAGATATGCCTGCAGATGTATCGATAAGGAATTATTTTGATAATGCAGTATTTTGTGTGCATGCAGTGACACACAGTTAGGCTTGGAGACAGCATGTGGGTCTGGTAGCCTGGGGGGATCCAGACAGACCACACACCTAAAGCCAGAACTGGTGATGTGGCTACTTCAGTGAGGGAGCTATCCTGTAGCAGTGAGACTGAAGGTGAGCTAAAGCTGTTGGTGATTACTGATGTTCCCTTGCACAGAGTGACTGCAAGAACAGAGGTGAGAAGTAGTACTCAGGCTGACAGTGAGGCACCACTGTCAGAAGAGACAAGACTTCCTGTGTGTAAGGGGAGCTGGAAAGGGTTACAAGGATATAGCTGAGACAGGCTCAGCTGTCAGATGCTACACTGAGAGGCTTGAGGGAGGTAGCTATGGAGGCACCTGATTATCAAGGAAAAGGGGATTCTGTATAGTGGAACAAAGGGTTACTGTATAGAGAGTAGACTCCTGAGGGAGGGCTAGAAGGTGAGGTAATACAGCAGTTGGCTGTGCCCAGAGCCTAGTGTCTGGAACTTCTAGCCATGGCCTATGACATTTCCTTTGCAGGTCATATGGGCATAAAGCATACCAAGAGGTGCATTATGCAGAACCTTTATTGGTCTGAGATTTCCAGGGATTTGTCGGGGTAGTGCAGGACCCATGAGCAGTGCCAAAAAGTAGACAAGGCAGGAGACAAGGTCAAAATTAATTTAATGCCTTTGCCTTTGATTGAGGTGCAATTTTCAGAGGGTAGCTATGGATTTTCTGGGGCTGCTGAGTACCCCATGTTTCACAGGGAAGAAGTATATCCTAGTGGTAGTCGATTGTGCTATTAGATACCCTGAGGCAGTGGCTCTGTCCTCCATCGAGGCAGACAAGGTGGTAAATGCTTTGCTAGGGATTTTCAGCAGGGTAGGTTTCCCAACAGAAATATTGACTGACAGAGGTGCCAGCTTCATGTCAGACCTGCTGTCTTGTCTGTGGGAGCACTGTGGGGTGAAGCACCTAAAGACCACCCCCAGACTAATGGTCTTTTCTAGACGTTAACATCTACATTAAAGACCATACTATGGGAATATGCAGACCAGTTTAAGAGATAGTGGGACAAATATATGCTCTATCTGTTGTTTGCTTACAGAGAGGTACCCCAGAAATTCACATTTTTTTTACCCTTTGAGTTCCCATGTGGCCATAGGGTGAGGAGACATCTAGGCTTGATTTGTGATGAGTGGGAGGGTGTGTGAATCCCACAAGAAGTCTGCTGTGGCATATGTCCTAAACCTCAGGACAAGGCTTAGGGAGCTCATAGGCTTCATGAGAACCTGGCAGTAGTACAACAGTAGAAAAAGGTCTGGTATGACAGGAATGCTTGAGCCAGAGAGTATCCTATGTGGCAGCAGGTGATGGTTTTCATTCCTGTCAGACACAATAAACTGTAGGCAGCTTGGGAGGAACCCTTCAAGATGGTAAGGAAGGTCAGTAATTTTAACTACATGATATAATGGCTAGGCAGGAGGCAGGGGCACAAATTGTACCATGTTAACATGATGAAGCCTTACCATGACAGAGAGGCCCTTGTGGTGAGTATTTGCAGTGGATGGCAGGAGGAGTCTGAGGAGGTCTGGTGACTGATCTCTATAAGGCTTGGACTGACACCTCGGTGAAAGGGATAACTATGTCCCAGTGGCTAACCCTTACTCAGGTTTGAGAAATACAAGCAGTGTTATAGGACTTTGGGGACATGTTCACTGGGAATACAGGGTCCACCCACCTGGTGCAGCACTATGTGGACACAGGGCCCCAAAGACCTATAAAACAGGCCTCTTTCAGGGTGCCTGAGTGATTCAGGCAGAATCTGAGGGAGGAGATACAGGAGATGTTGGAACTGGGAGTTATCCAGAAATCCAGCAGTCCCTAGGCCTCCCCAGTGGTGCTGGTACCAAAGAAGGATTTCACCACCAGGTTCTGTGTGGACTACAGTAAACTAAATAGTCACACAGAGTCAGATGCTTACCCCAAACCTAGGACAGATGAAGCCCTAGCGCAGCTGGGTGGGGCTAGGTATCTGACCGCTATTGATCTTATCAAGGCCTACTGGCAGGTGCCCTTGACTCCCAACGCTAGAGAGAGGTCAGCCTTTGTGACTCCTTTCAGCTTGTATGAGTTCACAAAGATGCCATTTGGGATGAAAAATGCCCCTGCAACTTTCCAGAGGCTGGTAGATTGTATCCTAGCAGGAGCAGGAGATTATGACATTGCTTACCTGGATTATATTGCCATCTACAGCCACTCCTGGCAAGAGCACCTTCAGCATGTCAGGGAGGTGCTGGGCATACTACAGAAAGCAAGGTTGACCATTAAGCCTGGTAAATGTCAGGTGGGTGTGGCAGATGTCACCTACCTGGGGCATAGATTGGGGAGTGGTAAGATCAGGCCAGAACATGCCATTGTGGAAGACATTCAGGCATAGCCTGCCCCTGTTACCAAAAAGCAGGTGAGGGCATTCTTGGGGACAGCAGGGTACTATAGAAAGTTTGTCCCCAATTATAGTACCATAGCTGATCCCCTCACAGACCTGACAAGGAAAAACAGGCCAGATAGAGTAGTGCAGACCTCAGCATCTGAGCAAGCATTCCAGAAGCTTAAAGGAGCTTTAGGAGGACACCCTGTGTCATTATAGGTATAGACCACAATCCCTTAACATAGCTACATAAAGCCAGCCAGAAAAATTCCAAGTTATTAAGGTGGAGCTTAGGATTGTAGGCATGACAGTACAACACTGTAGTGTGGTTAGCAATGCCAATGCAGATGGGCTCTCAAGACAGGGAATGGGGTAACATATTCCCAGATAGGCTTATTTCTCTCAAACCATGTTTCTCAAGGGTCACTTGAAAAGCTAGCTTGTGTCTTCAAAGTGGGGAGAGATGTGACAATAGGCAGTGGATGCATGACTTGTAACTGCACAGCTAGCTGGAATTTTGTAAATAATTGCATGTCATTAGTATGTCAAACTGATCTGTACAGCTGCTTGTGCTGAAAATGTATCTGTGAGCTTTGCTTGTGTTAATTGTGCTAAAGTGTATCAACAGTGCACCCTGCTGAAATGTTGAGAAATGTGCATGTATTATGGTATCTGAATTAAATGTATATGTTTTAATAAAGGACACTGGCACAGCAATGGTTAAACAGATGGCTTATTTTAAGAAAAATACAGGAAATGTAAATGAGCTGTTAAATCATTAAATGGCACACCACAGGGATGAGTAGGACCAGAGATGCTAGGTCTGGGAGCAGCCATTACCTGTTAGCTTTTGTAAAGAAGGTAGAAAGTACTGTAAATGTTTGTATCTCCTAGGCATTGCCATAAAAGCTCTAAATATGTATTGTAGCAGTCTGCTAAAGTTCTGTCTCAAAGTTCAAAAGGATATATTGTGAGAACTTAGAGTCAGGTGACCAGATGAGGTTATTCTGAAAGTCATCTTGGATATTATATTTTACAGAGAGTAATCTTACAATATAGCGTATTCCTCTGGTGAGCCTGACTAGAAAGACTCCTGATGTATTTCATCTTGCTTTTCCCAGGTAAGTTATCAGGAATCAGTATAATTCACTTAGATTCAGTTAGTAATATAGTGAAGCTGAGTTTAGAGATTATTATTCTTTATTTGTATGAGTCTGCCCATCAATGTTGTATTCAATATTTTCTGTGATTTGAACTCTGTGGTTTACTGTGAACATATAGTCAGTATTTTCATGTTATTTTATTACTTATTATTAAATATATCTAAAACTTTTATTGTGACTGGTCTTTAGCATCTAACCTTTGAGAGTACTTATATATTTATTTGGTGACATTGTATGTGCCACTGCAGAAGGCCTAGACATCTTAGTGAAGCCTTCATTTGTATTAGTATTAATATTGCACAGTATAATTGGACACCCTTTCTTAAGGGCCATAGCATAGCTGATTGTGGAGTGTCTGGTGGTAGTGGTAACTACCTTATAGTCTGCGCAGAAGGGGGGTATAGCTAGTAGACCTGTCACAGCCTTTTCCAGGTGTGTGTGTGCATGTGCGTGTGTGTTTGCAAATCAAATCGCAAACTTTGTGTGTGCCAGTTACTTGGGGCAGGGACATGAAGCACTGGATTTACAGAGAAGGGACTAGAGAACTGGCTTAGACACTCAGCTGAGGACCTAACCCTACACCTGTACCAGTGGGGAGACTTACTCAGGATCTGGAGGGAGACAGATAAAGAGACATCCAGACCCTGGGCTGAGTGTGTTCCCTGTGTGCTCTTAAGGGAAATTGTACTTGATGCAGAGAGGTCTGCATCTGGAAATACTGAGTGTATTCATTTTTATTCCAAGTGCATATCCTTCTCCAGTGTCAGTGCTGAGGATTCAGGCTCCTTGACTGCACCAGCATGGGGACGACACATATTGGTGCTCATCACATATTGGCAGCAGTGGTGGGCATCACACATGGTAGCACCTTCACTGGGCATAGTGAATTTGATGTTTCACAAAATTCAGCTCAATCTTCACCCCCCCATCCCCCCGCCAACCTTCATGAAATCCCTACCAGCATAACCCCTCTCCCCAGCTATAGCAGGGAGCAGTTCATAGTAGCACTCACTAAGGTTAAAAACACAGTCTCAGTGGGGCCTGCAAATTTCCCAGGTTACTACCTAAATAGCCTTAAACATTACCTATCAGGACCATTTCAGTCACTTTTCAACTGCAGCCATAGAAGAGGCTACATATCAAGCAAATGGAGGATGGCAATGGTTATCCCCCTTCACAAGGGTGGACCATCAACTAACCCCAGAAACTAAAAACCCATTAGTCTGACTGGTCTAACATGCAAAGCCATGGAATGAATTATTATGGAAATGATTAACAAAGACATTGGCAACCTACAGACACTTGACCTATCCTAGTTCGGTCTTCTCAAAGGAAGGTCATACCTACTTAAACTGGCAGACTTCTTTGAGAAAGCAACCAAGGCAATGGATGAAGAGAAGACAGTGCATACCATCCACCTTGACCTGGTTAAGGCATTTAATTCAATGTAATATCCCACACAGGTATTGTGCACAAACTCATAAAACTAGGCATAAATCTAGCCATAAAACTCTGGATTTCCAGTTGGCTCACAGATAGGATCCAAGAAGTCAGGATTGATGTGTCCACCTCCACCAAAAGGCAGATCACTTGTGGAGTACCACAGGGCTCCATACAACCCACTCCTGTTTGACATCTACGTCTTGGAAGTCAAGGTTAATGTCAAAGGACTCTGGCTCACCAGCTGAAACACCTGATGTTCTTAAGGGTCATTTGCATATATCCCATTTGCCTTTGATACAAGAGGTTTGAGAGGTCACTCAGTGGAAGTTCTAGCTTGGCTGGAGTTTTCATTTAGTTTTTACTGATTGTTTTTTTTCTGTGTGAGCTTCTCACTCTTTGTTTTAAAACTATTACATGGGGGATAGAAAGAAAATACTTTTTAAACAAGAATAATATTCAGTCCTAACCCAAATAATGCAAATGTTAATAAATGATGTAGACCAACTTATCTTTTTGCCACAAAAAGCAAAGTCATTTGAAAAACACATGCAAACTTTAAGATTAGTTAAGTAGAGATAAACTAAGAATTTCCTCTGTAACTATTACAACATAGTTTACAAAAAAATCCAAATATTTAATAATAACTCAGGATCTCCAACTCCCAGTTATAACACTATGGGCCAGATTCCAAAAGTGTCTCCTGGTATAAGCTGTCCTCATTCTGAAAGACTTGCTTTAGTATAAAGCCTATCTATAAACAGGCATATACCAGAAGCCATATTCCCAAAGACCCGCTCTCAGCCTGCTCTCAGTGTAAGTGTCACTTACACTGAGAGCAGGACTTTTAGAATTGGGCCCTATGCAAAGACAAAATTATATGTTCAATTCTGGTTAATATTATTTGATGGACAATGAGCTTTACATTTCTTAGATGCTACCACTATTTTCTAGTTTCCTTTTTCTGATTGTCTCCTTAAGGATGACCAAGGCAAGTCCTTAGTATCTTCAGTAGGAATACATATTTTGTTTTTAAGAAAGAAAGTATTATGGGATTCAAAAAAGTTCAACAGTGCTCATGTAAACTGTTATAACCAAAATTAGCAATTTCTGAGAATGTGGAAATTCTTATTCAATGACATGATTAGCCACAATCAGGAAACCAGAGGTGTAGCTGGCTTGTCCAGCACCTCTACCCATGTTATGATCCGGTACCATGAGGAGCAAAAAAAAAACTCTCTGCAATCTTACTTGGTATGGTTTCCCACCCCCTTCCCTTCTTCCACAGCTGTAACAAAAAAAAAACTCTTATCTTTCTTTAAACCATACCTAACTTTTGTTACATTTGTAACAAACAGTTGAGACAGTTTGTACATCTGGAACTTTGGTTTAAACTGTAGTAAAATGCCTGTTGCAATGTAGCAAACAGATGCTACAGTTTATACCTTGCATAGAGCACTGCAGCACTTCAATTTATATTAACAAAAATAAATACATATTTTTCCCTTTAAATTGTAGCAAACTGCTTGCTACAAATGCTACAGTTTATACCATGAAGTCCTGCAGTATTCTAGTTTTATCTCAAAAAAGCTGTTTAGTTTTCTTTTAAACTATAACAATCTAGCAATTGCTGCATTTAGATCACATACAGCATGCTACAGTTCACATCCTTGCTTGCAAATGCACTACTGGCATTTAAAAGCTGATATGCACTGCTACTAAAGAGTAATTGGAATCACCTGATCAAAACCATCTAACACTTTGCACACATGGTAGCTGACTCAAGTCACCTCACACTTGCGCTACTGCAGGAAACACCTCATTATCAGCTAATTTAAATGCCTCTGAATTTTGAAATGTAATTGATAGTGTGCTGATTAATACTCTCCCATGGCATTCACCACAGATGGCCCATACATGGCATTGGCATAGGTACCCACCATTCCCTCTCAGATATACATGTGCACATTCACATACATGGGCACATGCGAGTTTGCATGTGTGTGCACATACACACACACATATGCATATACACAGACATCCCCCACACACATAGTCACTCAGCATGAAGATTACATTCAGTCAGCAATGCCAGACATTGCAGTGTTATACTTTTTATTGTTCACAAAGTGCATTATGATACAAAATCTATTAACTTTATGAGTAACTTACAGCAAAATAGTGTACCTGGTGTCATCTTGTGACTTTGTCCAGAAGTCTCGAGTGAGCTACAGCATCCACCAGACACATTCAGACATACACACCCACATATATTCAGACACACACACACACACACACACACACACACACACACACACACACACACAACTGACAGCACTCATACTTCTGTAGATATATACACATGCTGCCATATACATGCACACATTCAAAATTATCTCTGCTAAACTTAGTCTCTCCCATTAGAAGCAATGGAGGAAAGTGGCGCTTTGCCACATGAATTAACATGGCTGTCCATGCTAATTTAAGCACCTGAGCAATTATCTGAATTGCTTGGGTGTGTGAATCCCTTACAGTAGGCATTTTTAATATAGACTCCTCTTCTTCTCTTTCAGCTGTTTCCGTTGGGGATCACCACAGTGGATCATCTGTTTCCATTTCTTCCTGTCCTCTGCATATTGCTCTGTCACACCAACCACTTGCATGTCCTCTCCCACCACATCCATAAACCTTATCTTAGGCCTTCCTCTTTTCCTCTTACCTGGCAGCTACATCCTTAGCATCATTTTCCCAATATACCCAGCATCCCTCCTCAGCACATGTCCAAACCAATGCAATCTCGCCTCTCTGACTTTGTCTCTAAACCGTCCAATCTGAGCTGACCCTCTAATATACTGATTCCTAATCCTTGTCACACCCAGTGGAAATCTTAACATCTTTAACTCTGCAACTTCCAGCTCTGACTCCTGCATTATTGTCAATGCCACAGTTTCCAACTCATACAACATCGCTGGTCTCACTACCCTCTTGTAGACCTTCCCTTTCACTCTTACTGGTACCTGTCTGTCACAAATCACTACTGACACTCTTCTCCACCCATTCCACCCTGCCTGTACTCTCTCTTTCACCTCTCTTTCACACTCACCATTACACTGAACTGTTGATCCCAAGTACTTAAACTCATCCACCTTCACCAAGTCTACACCCTGCATCCTCACCATTCCTCTATCCTTCCTCACATTCATACACACATATGCTGTCTTAGTCCTGCTGACCTTCATTCCTCTCCTCTCTAGAGCATATCTCCACCTTGCCAGGGTCTCCTCAACCTGGTCCCTATTCTCACTACAGATCACAATGTCATCTGCAAACATCATAGTCCATGGGGCCTCCTGTCTGATCTCATCTGCCAACCTGTCCATCACCATTGCAAATAAGAAAGGGCTCAGAACTGATCCTTGATGTAATCCCACCTCCACCTTAAACACATCCGTCACTTCGACTGCAGACCTCACGGCTGTCACACTACCCTCGTACATATCCTGTACCACTTTTACATACTTCTCTGACACTCCCGACTTCCTCATACAATACCACAACTCTTGTGTAGGCACCCTGTCATATGCTTTATCTAAGTTCACAAAGACACAATGCAACTCCTTCTAACCTTCTCTGTACTTCTCCATCAACACTCTCAGAGCAAACATCACACCTGTAGTGCTCTTTCCTGGCATGAAACCATACTGCTGATCACTAATCATAACCTCCCTTCTTAACCTAGCTTCCACTACTCTTTCCCATAACTTCATGCTGTGACTGATCAATTTAATCCCTCTGCAGTTACTACAGCTCTGCAACTCACCCTTATTCTTAAAAATCGGTACCAAAACACCTTTTCTCCATTCCTCAGGCATCCTCTCACTTTCCAAGATTCCATTAAACAATCTAGTTAAAAAGCTCCACTGCCATTTCACCTAAACACCTCGTTGCTTCCACAGGTATGTCATCTGGACCAACAGCATTTCCATTCTTCATCCTCTTCATAGCTGTCCTTACTTCCTGCTTGCTAATCCGTTGTACTTCCTGATTCAATACCACCACATCATCCAACCTTCTCTCTCTCTCATTCTCTTCATTCATCAACCCCTCAAAGTACTCTTTCCATCTGCTCAATACACTCTCCTCGCTTGTGAGTACATTTCCCTCATTATCCTTTATCATCCTTACCTGCTGCACATCTTTACTAGCTTGGTCCCTCTGTCTAGCCAATCGGTACAGGTCCTTTTCTCCCTCCTTAGTGTCCAGCCTTTCAAACAACTCTTTATACGCCTTATCCTTAGCCTTCACCACCTCTGTCTTTGCCATGCACCTCATCTCCTTATACTCCTGTCTACTTTCTTAATCTCTCTGACAATCCCACTTCTTCTTCGCCAACTTCTTTCTCTGTATACTCTCCTGTATTTCCTCATTCCACCACTAGGTCTCCTTGTCCTCCTTCCTCTTTCCAGATGTCACACCAAGCACCTTTCTAGCCATCTCCCATACTAGCTCTGCTGTAGTTACCCAGCTATTTGGTAACTCTTCACTGCCACCCAGTGCCTGTCTTAACTCTTCCCTGAACTCCACCTCACAATTACCCTTTTTCATTTTCCACCATTTGATCCTTGGTGCTGCCCTCACACTCCTCCTCCTCTTCTTGATCACCAATGTCATCCTACAAACCACCATCCTATGCTGCCTAACTACACTTTCCCCAGCCACCACTTTACAGTCTCCAATCTCCTTCAGACTGGCCCTTCTACATAAGATATAATCCACCTGTGTGCATCTTCCTCCACTCTTGTATGTCACCCTATGCTCCTCCCGCTTGTTAAAATACGTATTCACCACAGCCATGCCCATCCTTTTCACAAACTCCACTGCCATCTGACCTTTGCTTAACACCATACTTACTCATCACTTCCTCATCACCTCTGTTCCTTTCACCAACATGCCCATTGAAATCTGCTCCAATCACCACTCTCTCACCTTTAGGTACAGTCATCACCACTTCATCCAACTCACTCCAAAATTTTTCTTTCTCATCCATCGCGCACTCAGCTTGTGGAGTATATGCACTAACAACATTTATCATTACACTATAAATTCCCAGCTTCATAAACATCACTCTATCTGACACTCTTTTCACCTCCAAAACACTCTTAGCATACTGTTCCTTCAGGATAACCCTTATGCCATTTCTCCTCCCATCCACACCATGATAAAACAATTTGAACCTACCTCTGATACACCTAGCCTTGCTCCCCTTCCATCTGGTCTCTTGCACACACAATATACCAGCCTTCCTTCTGTCCATCATATATAAGCTAGCTCTCTCCCTACACCAGTCAACATATGTCCATAACATGTAGTGGAGTCATACCTCAGCACCAATAGTCACAACCTCTTAGTGCAAGGAGATGTCATGTAAGTATTGGAGGTATAAATGTAGACTATTGCTACTGTAACAGGGGTTGTCTTAACAGAAATGTTGTGTGTGAAGTCACATGTGATATTGACGTGTAAGCCATCAGTTACTGACAGACATCATAAGATCATCATAGCACAATACCACACAAATCACAGTCATGATCCTGTGGAATACAGCAAAGATATGACCAATAAATTTGGACAGTCTGACACACACTGGTCAGTCCAGAGGTATACATAGAACCCCTTAGTGCAAGAAGTGTGGACCAAGCCTGACAAAGTGGATGTTACAGCCATGTAAATGGGGATATCATGAAAATACTGGAATAGATAAGCTCACACAGTTTATGCATTCACACACTCCTGTCTGTCCTGAAACATAACAACCGAAGGAGCAGAGGTCACAAGCTCACATACTACCCACTAGTTAGTAACATACATCTGTACAGCATCCCACTGTTTGTCAGAAATACACAGCAGTTATGGTGGTCTGGCAACCGTACATCTGACGAATATCTGAACATAACATCACACTGGGTAAATACACTGAGCTGCTAGGCATGTCACAAAGCAGTGTGCAAACTACAGTCAGACTGCCACAACACTGGGCTACATTTCTTATGGGGGAATATACATGTACCTGCAAATATAGCAAGCTCTACAGGCATGTAACAGCATGGAGTAACAGTCACCTGTGTGAAAGTGCATACCCACAACCAATCTGAACACAGCCACAGTCACATATGGTAATCATACTTAATATTACAATATATGGACTGTGTGAACAACACCATCCTCATATGTGCCACTCACACACTAACCTTACATATACTGGGTCAATACGCAGTGTATCACAATGCCTGACTGTGGTATGGGACATGTGTCGGTCTGGCCCTACAAACATGTACGCTGATAGGGTACCATACAATGGAGCAGCATGCAACATCACATAGAACAGGATGAAGAACAATGTCATCTACCACAGTTTGTACACAGGCCAAGTTATATATTCGCAATGCACACTCTCTCAACAATCACCATAAGTACACAGACCTCACTACTGTACACACTACAACAGAATATCCAGGTTTTGTCCTCAAATATACGACCTACTATACATAACATGTCTAGCAGTCTGATATCTCACTGGCTTGTTATCAGATATGATGTCAGTAAATAATGATGTACTGAACATATGCACCTCTTACTGCATGACATATGTACAAAGGTTGACAGAGTTGTAGCTGGAGGCACAAACACAGAGCCAATATTGACATGTTGCTGTGATTACTGGTGTAACATGGTTTGTTGTGACATAAGTCTTCTGAGGGATATGAAGTCAGTAACTCACAGGGCTGTCACCATGTACTGACTGCAATCCTCAGAGTATGCTACTGCATTTCTAAAGCTAGGAAATGTGTGAGTAACACAACACATGTAAGACTCCAAACACTGGCCATTCTGCAGATAGCTCTACAGGTGAGAGTTTCCTCAACTACATAACACTGTCATGACAGATATTAAATCATGTAGAACAGCCATATCCATAGAAACCCTGTTAAACCAACATTACTTCTAATGTAGAAAAGCAATACTTACATTCTGTCTTCATGTCTGGAACATCACCCCTCCTGTTTTTTGGCCTGTCTCCACAGTCTATATT
This sequence comes from Protopterus annectens, assembly GCF_019279795.1. Lineage (NCBI taxonomy): Eukaryota > Metazoa > Chordata > Ceratodontiformes > Protopteridae > Protopterus > Protopterus annectens. The sequence goes on along the minus strand of NC_056726.1, from coordinate 85,097,550 downwards.
GTAAGAGGTATATCCAACTACTCTCTGTGATGCTGTTTGTCAAACACCCACATGAAGTCCTCCTCACAGTGAAGGAAAAGGACCAACACCCACATGAAGTGCTTATTTATAGGTGTGTTTCCATGCAATTGGCTATAGGAATGATACCACAGCTGTTCCACATGCAATCAGCTAGTGGGGAACTGCAATTCATGCATAGGCCATCAGCTGATCATGAGCATCACTTACAAAACTCAAGCTGCTGCCTAAGCAAAGCAGGTGTACTTTTCCACATCCACCAGAGAGGGATTGAGAGAGACAGACAGAGACAAAGTAAGACAGGAAGGGAGTAGGAGAGTAAGAGCCAAGCACGTTTGTGTATGATCCATGGGTAGAGAGTGGTATCTGGCAATTATGACAGTTGCCTATATTATGTACTAATTCATACTGTCACATGGTAATTGCACATGGCTGTACACATTTATGGCTGAGGAGTGTCGACAAGAATCTCTACAATGTTTGGAAAATGTTGGTCTTGTAATGTTGACAATGGGACAGGTAGCTTCTCAATATAATGATGTAGCAAAACCCAAAGTGCAATGGACCCTGTCTTATACAGTCACCCCAACACCCACACGGGACACTGATAACACACACACTAAACAGTACCAAATTTCAAACTCCTCCCTGACTATGTATTGCTATTACATTGCTATGCAGTTATTGCACACGCCATGGAGCTTACATGTTGGAGAGCTGTCCAAAGGTATCTTTGAAGGTGAGTGACAGCAACAGTGATAAAGGAGGGATAAGGGAAGTGTCGCACATGTGACTGTCCACAAAAGCAGGTGTAAAGGAAAACACAACCACATTCTCTCAGGGAATCACACACTTTATCACAGTTGGCAGGGTCAAGATTAGAACTCTGACCTAACTAGTTTACTACACTACAGTATTACACAGTTATTGCATGTGCCACAGAGCTTATCAGGCTGATATATGGCCAAAGGGTTATTTCAAGGTGAATGACATCAGAAGGTGTGCTACAGTAGGGCAATGGGAGGTGTAGTGAGTGTAAATGGCTTCAAAATCATTAATCTCCACACACACACACACACACACACACACACACACACACACACACACACTTGCCAGTACTGACATGCATGGGTTCATTGCTTCACAGGTGTGTATTAGTTGACTGTACCAGAATGCTGTACAAGGCTAGGCAAAGGGAAAACCTTGGCATCAGGCCACATGACAATGGTCACCAGTGTGACTCAAGGGTGTAGTCCTTGGATTGGCCCACACAAGTTGGTATTGTATTCACCATCCACTCATCTGGATTACTACTGTGGGTGGCCAGTGCTGTGCAATGCTTGCCATGTATATGATCTATATTCCATAACATGGACAGTGTCTGGGTTGTGCACATGTCCCACATGCATGTTCTGTGATGTGTGGAAGTGTGCTTGGGGTCTCTGGGGCATGTTGTTTGGACAGATTGTTATCTGATGTGGCATTCCTGACCTCATGTGGTGAGACCTGGATATGGAACTGAGGTCATGCCTGCACCTACATTGACAGCATGATACAGGTATTCAGTGGAGTTAGTGGCATCTGTCCATACAGGGCATGTGTATAAGGCACAGTATTCCCTTTGTGGATTACATTTGCAGATTCTACAGTTGTTGCAGGCGGCCAGTGGGGAACATAGCAAAGGACCACTGTAAGCAATTATTTTCCTATTGTAGGGATGGAACAGGGTGCCATGTCCTTTTACTAGCTGGATAACACAAAGTCAGGAGATGTTACACATCACAGTACATTCTGATGTCAGTGGCAGTGTTGTGGTCGACAGGCATGTAGTGCACTGCACTCACACCATGATTACTCTCTGTGGGCAATATGCAGGGACGTACCAATATAGTGGTTGTTGCCTAGCCAAGTGTGTTTGTGTATGAGACATGGGTGGATAATACAAGGGTTGCCTATATTGTTTACTGATCCATAATGTCACATATAGGGCTAAGAATTTTCTACACCAGGATCTCTGCTGTTTGACATTTGTTGTCCTTGTAAGGTGGACAATGTGACATATAGTAGGTCCTCGATATAATAATTTAGCAAAACCCATTCCACAATGCATCCTGTAATTACACAATCACAGCAACCTCTACACAGGATGCTGATGACAGACACACACTTGCCAGTAATGAGATTCAATCCCCCTACCTACCTATGCATTGTTGCTATATGGTACAGCATTTATAGCACATGCCACAGAGTTTTTTGGATGGATGATGTCCTAATGTACTTCTAAGGTGAGGAACATCACCAGCCCTTGTAAATGCTGGTGTTGAGTGATGTAGTGGGTGAGAGATCCCAAAAACAATTCTACCCTAATTACACATTTACATTGGCGAGGGGTGAGATTCAAACCTCTATCTAATACCCTTCACAGACCATTATGTTACACATTTACCACATCCACCACTGCCCTGACATGATTTAGTCTTAGCAACAGATACTTGTAAGGTGGATGATATCTGAAGGACTGCTAAAGTCAGGCTCTGAGATGTGTACTGGCTGTAACTGGGGACAAAATCTTTGAGGTAAACACTTGTCACAGATGAGATTCAAACCCAAAGTTGTGTAGTTACTGCTACTACATTGTTCTGCATTTATGGTATGCACCACATAGTGTATAGGGCTACCCTTCTCTAAAGGTGCATTTCAAGGTAGATGACATCAGTAAGCTTGCTAAAGTAGGGCAACGGGAGATGTAGTGACTGTGAATGGCCTCAAAAGCATTACTCTGTACACACATAGAGTTTCATAGTTGTCATGTCTGGGATTAGAACTCCTACCTAACTAGTATGTCATACTACAGCATTACACAGTTATCGCATGCACCACAGAGCGTATAGGGTTAACCCTTATCCAAAGGGGTATTTCAAGGTGAATGACATCAGCAGGCTTGCTAAAGTAGGGCAATGGGAGGCGTAGTATCTGTGAATGGCATCAAAATCATTAGTGCCTACACACACAGTTTCACAGTCGCCATGTTTGGGATTAGAACTCCTATCTAAATAGCACATCACACTATAGCATTACACAGTTATTGCATGCACCACGGAGCTTACAGGGCTGAATCTTTTCCAAGGAGGTATTTCACAGTGACTGACATCAGCAGGCTTGCTAAAGTAGGGCAATGGGAGGTGTAGTGACTTGATCCCTACACACACAAACACACAAACACACATACACACAAACACACATACACACACACACACACACACACACACACACACACACACACACACACACACACACACACACACACAGTTTCCATGTTTGGGATTAAAACTCCTATCTAACTATTATGTCACATTATATCATTATGCAGTTATTGCACATCCACAGAGCTTATAGGAATGATCTTTGTCCAAAGGGCTTCTTCAAGGTGACTGACATCAGCAGGCTAGCTAAACCAAGGCAATGGGGAGAGCAGTGTGTGTAAATGGACCATAAACAATTCCTCTGGAAACACACACAAATACTCAGTCACAGACAACTTTACATTTGACAGGACTGTGTATATGACTGCTAGATGAATAATTAGTTGCACTGTCATATTACACAGTTATCACAAGCACCACAGACACTATAGTGATGAGGGCTACCAGAAGCAAATGTCTAGAGTGATGGACATCGGCACATCATGTGATATTGGCTAATTGGATTTGTGGTGGGTGGGACAGGCCTCATGATGAGAAGCTCTTTGTCTGTCTCTCTCTTCCCCACATCTCTGATTGTCTATGTTTGACCTATTATTGTGTGTTGTCCTTGGATATATGTGTATATTCCTATCCGATGTGTGTGCAAAGCATGACTGGTGTGCAGTGTGGTGTGTGTGCACATAAATCTGTGACTGACAGATATGTATAGTCTACTGTTGTTGCCAGACATGGGCTTCATTTCTGTAAGCGTGGGATCATGTCCAGTATGACCCTTCTGTATTTTGTTGTCAGACATGGGTTTCGTTTCTCTAATTGTGGGATCATGCCCAGTATGACCTTCTGTAATGAATGTGTGAATCCAGTCCAGGTAGGTTGTACTCCAGCGCAGGCATTTGTGTTCTACATCTACAGCTAGCAATCTGTTTCTGCAGGATATCTGTAGATAGGCTGACAATATGGAGTCACCATGAGCAAAGGATAGTGGGATACTACAATTGTGTCTATGCTGCTTGTGCTACATGGTTTTGGTGTTAGCAGACATATTCAGACATATGTATTGTTTTACACTGTGATGTATTATGTCATTAACTACCGACAGATATACTTATTTGCTCACAGTAATTTCCTGGGGAATACAAGATGAATGAACTGTGTCCAGTATTGTTGTCTGCAGCCTACATATTCTTGCACACTCATGCCATTCTGGAGGGGGAGCTGCAGGCACTTGCTGATGGGTCTGTGTAAATGGTCCAGCACCTTGGTACTGTGGTGGCTGAGGATCCCCTGCTTGTACATCCATTGATGTGACAGAATGGCCATACCCTGCTGTGGCCATACCTCACAGCTGTACAGATCCACACAGATTACCAAGAGGCAGGGCTCATATAGCTGGTCAGTTCCCCTACACATTGTGGTTTATGAGCAGGTTTTTAGTCACCCATTCCTGGGTTTGCAGGCAGAGATCGTATGGGCACACATCAGAGTTTTAGACTTCACACACTTCCTGGTGTCCATGCTTCTACCCCTCCCCTCTATTATTCAATCCTCTTCCTAACATTATGCAAACAATATCTGATAAGTATCCCTATAGTTATCCCTTCTTCCCAGTGGTATTTAGGGGTTGGTCCACAGTTCATGCAGTAGGACATGGTGAGCATGCTACTGGGATTTGTTGACATGGCCTTGCATTTGTGTTCTGTGGACTGTGTTATGTTGTTATTTGGGACTCCATGCGATAACATACATTGGCAGTATGGGTGAGGAACAGGCCTTTGACAGAGGACTGTTGGGCATTTGGAAGTGATGCAGGCCATCTGTAGCAGGCCAGTGCATTCTGTCACTTCTACATTCCCAGGCTGCAAGCCACTGGATTCCCCTGGGGTGACAGAGTTGGTGTGCAAGGTGTTAATGGCAATAGTTTCTGTCCTTATTAATCCATTGGTGTGGATCCTGGCAGGGTGCTGCTTACAGCTAGGGACACACCTGCATGTGAAACCTCTTCAGCATGCTGCATTCTGTGGGTATTCCCATACAGAAGTGGGGGTCATACTGTACTCATTCCCAACAGCAGGGATATGACCTGTGATTAAGCTGTGGCTGATGGAAGGGTAAACTGAGTGCATGTGTGCTATGGAAGCTTCTTGCAGCTGACTCACAGATATACATGGGGCAGTCCCCTTATGCTGGCTTGTGTGGTGACATCAGCAGTTTCTCAGTACTTCATAACTGTGCCTTTTCTGGTCTGCCAGTGTTTGCCCAGACTACATCAATATTCCATACAACACAGACAACTAATGTGCTGCTAACCTGTACATACAATTCCAAAGGTGTGTCCATTTGACAGTTACATTTTATATACTCTGTCTAGGGTACTTCCACCTGTGTACTGTGTGTATGTCTGGGTCCACATTCATGCAATGTCCATCTTTCAGATGGTGACAGATATTACATCAGAACAATTAGTATGGATTACTTCTGGATTGGGTCTTGCTGGAATGCATTGTGTTTGGCACTGCAGTTTTCGGAACTTGGCCATGTCATCAACACTACTGGCCATAGGCCATCGGGACACAACCCTCCATACATACATGCTGACCACTTCCACACAATACACAATAGAGGCCTGCATATTGTACACATGCAACAATCTATACTGGTAATTTGGCCAGCTCAGGTAATCTGTGCTCCACTGTTATTATACCCACACATACATGTTACTACATTTCTACATAGGATTGTGGGGGAGGGCACACCTGACAACTGTAAATATTTGCTATGACTTTACTGGTATTTCAGGTACTCTGTTGGCTTCCATTTCATTCTGTATTCTGACCTATCATGCAGAGTAGAGGCATATCAGTGTAGTACAGCTCTTAGGTTTTATTGACCTACATTTCAGTTTCAGGCTTCTTACCCTTCAGAACTAAAATCCAACTCCCTGACCTGTTGTAGTTTGTCTGTGTAGGTCTGGAGGGGGGCTGTTCTCTGTTGCCATCAACTGGAGGCCTTAGCACAGCCTTTCTTTGTGGTCATCTACACCTGCCCTACTGGCTCAAACTGTTGTTGGGTATGTGAGCCTCACTGACATGCATGTGTGTGTCCTATGGACACACATTTGGCCCACCACATGTCCTGCAGTGGGATTTGTCACCTTGTCTAGTACTACCTACTATGTTGACACCAGTATTTGTTATGGATTTCACGCTGCCCATATAGGTGTCTACTATTTGCTGCCACCCCATTCAGTCACCCAATTCCCTTGCATGCTCACATCCGTACCATAGATACAAGTAGCAGAACATACTAATCTATTCAGCAATTGATAGGGAGAGTGACCTACCTTGTGGCTGTGCCAGTATTGAGGATGGTGCTGGAGGGCTGACTATGTCGGATGCACATAGTACACTCCCTATAAATGGTTAAGCACAGGTAATGTCATGTTTGGCATCCCTTTTACTGTATGTGCGAGTCAGAGAGAGGTGTCATTCCCTGGGTTCCTACCGTGTCAGTGTATGGGCTATGCGTTGCCTCTTTGTCAAAGCCTGGGCATACTGGGCATGCCTCCTTCTGCTTACAGGGGCAGGCTCAGCTTGTTCCTCCTCTGAGTCAGTCTGGGCTTGTGCTGGCCTTGGCAATGGTGGGGGGAGGGGGGGCTGTGTGGCCCTGCCCCATGCTGTTCTAGCTGCAGCTGTTTCCGTAGGATCATATTGTGTAGCATGACACATACAATGAAAATTTGGGTACATGTAGCTGGAGAGTACTGAAAGGATCGATTGGATATGTTCAGGCACCGGAACCATGACTTGAGCATCCCAAACACACGCTCTATTACGATTCTGGTTTGTGTGTGTGCCTCATTATTGAGTTCTTGTTTAAGTGTGTCTGCATTTCTGATGGGTGTCATCAGCCATGGCTCCAGTGCATAACCAGCATTCCCCACTAGGTGGCCATATGGGATGTCCCCACTGGCAAATCTCTGGTACAGCTGCATCATATGCCAGATTCAAGGCTGCCAGCACACACATTCATTATAATGCCCTGGAGATTGCACATGACCTGGCAGTTGATGGAGGGGAAGCCCTTGTGGTTTATGTAGGCCCTATCCCGCTCACCAGGTGGTGCTTTGATGTGCATGTGCATGCAGTCTATAGCACCCACTACCTCAGGGTATTCTGCTATTTGATGGAAGAGATGCATATTGCTGGTCAATGCCTCACTGGTATTGTGGAAATATATGTGCTCACCAGCATGTGCTGACATGGCATCCAGGAAATGGTGGAGTACCCTGGATGCTGATTCCTGTGAGATCCCCATGATATCCCCAGTTGGCCTTTGGAAGGTACCTGTGGCTAGTATTCTTAAGCTTATGCATACCTTAGTATCCACTGGGATGGGTTCTCCTCTGTTGGTTCTGTGTGTGAGGCATGGTTGGCACAGCTCAACAATTTGCTGTAGGAGGTCTCTGTCCATGCTATAGCGCTCCACTTTTTCCAGCTCATGTAGCCCCTGGTAGGTTACCCTGGGACTGTGCATTCTTCTCCTTCCTCTCACTCTGGGTTGGTCATCAGCATTCTCATTCTCACCACCTTCAGCCTCTTCCACATATTGATTTATGAGAGAGAAAGCAGCCCCTATCATTTTGTGAGTTTTGTTAGGTAAAATTTCCCCGTTTGTGTACACCAGTGGTGTGGAGTTTGTGGGAAAAACCAGAGTGAAAGGTGTTTGCATAGTTTATAGTAGTGTGCTGGGCTAGGCTGCTGCCTGTGTAATTGGCTGATTCTGAAACATTTTACCTGCCAGTTATGCTGGTTCTCCTTGATTACCTTCCTACTGCTGTTTTCCCTTCCCATTGCCTTCCTGTTTAAGCCCAGAGGCGCGCCACGCAAACACCAGTACTCAGATGTGAACAGAGCTGCTATTTCCTGTTTTTTTTTTTGTTTTCTTTTTTGTTTAAAACCCGGTGCGCTGCACACACACCCATTTAGGCAATGTAAATACTGCTAGGCAGCTTCAGACACACTCCCTTCTTTGCTGTGCTTAGCTAAGGGCAAACACGGGCCACTGTGCTGCAATAAGCTTACAGCAGTCATGACACCCCCCCCCCCTCATGAGGTCATCTAGCTCTTAGGCTTAGACCATGCTGTTATTGCACGTACATGGTTGGGTGCAAGCTAGCACTGAGGGGAAATCTATGATTCAGTATCATTCCCCTCATTTTCATAGAACTAATTGCTAATGCATGGCTACAAAACCGACACTCAGCCTTCCCCCTTAGCAATTACTATTCCATGGTCTTGTGTTATGCATGCCATTGACTATTATGGCAAAATGATAATTTTAGTTTAAAAGCTTATTTCCAGCTTTTTTTCTTATTTTTGGGCCGATCCCGTTTGCGCACTGCTGCCCTATGCTTAAACGTCCAAAATCAGCAAAAAGAAAAGTTATTTTTTATAATTTTGCAACTAGTTTTCATGCCTATGGCCATATATTTGGCCATTGGCATGCCTAACCCTTATAATACATGTTTTTTATGAGCTATTGGCTGAATACATTTTTGCAGTCTACACTATTCCTGCACGGACACCTGCCTGCTTCCTGGATCACTAATTCACCTCATTTGCATGATTTTCACCAGCAAATGAGGTAATTAGCATACAGGGGCTGTGTCCATGCAGGAATAGTGCAGGAGTGCTCTTGCACATCCCTGGAGCTCATTCCTGGATCACACATCAGCCATATTGCCTGCAGCAGCTCTTGCAGTATTCCTGCACACCATGCAGAGCTTGTTGAATCCTGGGGTATATTCTTGCATATCAAAATAGTAATAAATTCAACATATATCACAATGACAATCTCCAGTTTTAAAAATCTTGTTTGTAGGATGCCTGAATAAGTAGCATGGATATTCTTGGTCTTCCCAATAGCATATACACAAAATAATATTATTACATTTAATACATTTTCAATGAGTAAACTCAAAGAAAAACAATTAATATTCTGGTTTCAACTTATAGACAGAAAAAGTTAACTCACTAGACATTATTGTAAGTAAATTTAACTTAGACAATGAAATGTGGCTTGATATACAAACTTGTAGATATGCAATGGAAAAGAGACTATCTTTAATGCAAACAACAGTCAAAAAGGAGGTGCCTACATTTATATAATACTTGATACTATCAATACATCAAAATGCTCCAGAGAAAGGTTAGCTTTCTAAAATTTATAAAATAGTTAAAAATAAAATAGAAATGTGCAATGATAAATACTGGGAATATTTAGTATCTAGCAATAATTATCACCCTGGTGATAATGAGAAAAAAATCATACTCACATCCTCTACTCTAGCCTCACCATCATTAAGATGGAAACTTTTCTCTAGGGAATTTCTACATAAAGCATTCATTACACCTCATAAAATACAATTGATATGTATAAAAATAAACTAGCTGCTGGAGATGTAATTTAGATACTGTGTCTAACTGGCAATATATGTTGTATGAATGTAATATAATTAAACCTTTTTGGAATTATGTCAATGTCTTTTATAGGCTATATTCAGTGATAATTCCATTCTGCGGTGCGCATTGTTACTTCACAGCAAGAGGTTCTCACGTTCGATTCTCGGCTTGGCTCGGGTGTGCCTTCTGTGTGGAGTCTGCATGTCCTCCCTGTGGTTGGGTAGCGTTCGAAAGAAATGCATGCGTAAATGGGCATGCCTTCATTGAAGGTTGGGCATCGAGCTGGCACCTCGGCGTTTCATAAAAATCTACTGCCAATCATTAGCGGACCGGAGTTCTGCTGTGGCGAACCCTTACCGGGAAAAAGCCAAAAGACAAACAACAACATTCAGTGATAATTCCAATCTAAATAAGTCATTAATCCTGTTTAATGTACCAGTACCCACGTGTTAAAAAAGTTGATTACTCTCTTCTCTGGACTCTTCTTAAAATCGCAAGGAAAGTGATACCAAAAATTTGGAAGTTTAATGTCATAGCAACTATGAAGGAATTCTGCAATATTGCAAGTGAAGCTTGCCAGATGGAGATTTGGACAATTAAATGAAAAAACAGTAGAACAACTACTACCTTAAATTCATGAATGAAACTTAAAAGAATATTGAACAAAATGACAATCACCTATGACACAAATTCTAGTTAAAATTGTGATTTATTACAAATATTATATATGTAGACACTTTGTACATAGTTGTTATAGTGTTAATCTTGTGTTTATTATTTATTGTTGAGTGTTATTTTTTGTCTGTCAATGCAATTTCTATATAAAATTAATGTGATATAAATGTTGCTAAATACTCTAATAAAAAAAACAAATAGTAAAATGTGCTAACAGAATGTAGAGTATGTTAAGTACAAACAGGCTTGGGAACCAAGGTTAAAGAGGTATGTAAATCTTGTAAGAAATTTACAAGGTTTTGGTATTATTTAGGAGAGATACTTCAGGCACTGAAGTGAGTTACTTAGGTTAGATTGATACTCAGAAAGTCATTGCAGTGCATTCTTCAGAAGTTTGGTATAGATATTTGAAAGTGAGTGCAGAACTCAAGTCAAATATCCTGCATTCCAAAATATTAATTATATTATCCAGAAAGAAATGAATAATTTTGTGTGTAATGAGTGCAAAAGCTATGGACATTATAATTCAGTCTAAAATAGTTTATCAGCACTGTTATTAGAGACAGTAAGATTTCACTTTCTAAGTACAGAATTTATGGACAGTATAATAAAAGAAGAAGCTACCAACATTATGGGCCAGACTCCAAAAGACTTACTGTCAGTGTAAGTGGCTTACATTAAAGTAGGACCTATAGCTATAAACAGACTTAATACTGGGACCTGATTCCAAAACACCTGCTCTCAGCCTGCTCGCAGTGTATGTGGTCATTTACACTGAGAGCAATTCTTTTGGAATCAGGGACTATAAGTCTATTTTAATTTAGCAGCACTGTTATAGGAGATAGTAAGATTTAATTTGGATACATTTACCTCCACTGTACATAATAAAATATTCTTAACCAAACTACAGTTTACACAGACTTTATTGCATAAAGGAGTGACTGGCACCATTTCAGCACAGTTCTGGGCAATTAACAGATAAAAACAGTAATTCTAGCCTCA
>NC_056726.1:84801191-85081191 GCF_019279795.1 Protopterus annectens | reverse complement strand
TGTTCTCAGCCCTAGGCCTGCCTCAGCTACTTTAATCCATCTTTCCACTTCTCATGTAAGAGAAGAAGAAGAAGAAGAGGAGGAGCTTTGCTCCTCATCATCCAATGAGTCAATCACTTACTCATCACAGATTGCCTCTCCACTGGAATACTGTTCCCCTGATGAGGAATCCATAGAAGAGTGCTCTCCCCCAGAGGACATTACCTTTGGGGAGACCATCACCAAAATGAAAGAATATTTCAAATGAGATACTTCCCAAATGACTGAAACTCAAAAGAGAGATTTTGAATTACTACAAGAAGAATCTCCATCTGCCATCCCACCAGTTATACCTGCTTATCTTGATGCATTTTCTTCAGCATCAAAAAATCCTGATTCACAGACACCTGCCCCTAAGAGACCTGACCGTTTCTACAAGGTGCCTGATGAACAGAAATTCCTGGTGAAACCCCCCTTGGCAAACCCGGCAGTGATTGCTGTATCCTCTGACAAGCAGTCCAGATGAATACCCTCTTTGTCCCTTTTACCTATTGACAAGGACAGTAAGAATATGGACAGGATAGGCAAGAAAATGTATACCTCCTCCACCGTAGCCTTCAGAACTATCAACTACCAAACTCATATGATAAAATATGCCCTGGACTTAGTATCTCAAGCCTCTACTCTCCTGTCCTCCTTGCCTGACTCACCTAACAAGACAAAGGTAGCTTCAAAACTGTCCCTGGCTTCTCAAGTACCCAGACATTCAATTAGATGCAGTTATGATGCAGCAGAGGCCTCTGCAAGGTCTGCTGCTTCCACATCAGTGCCACCCAGATATTCTTGGTTTCACATTCAACCCCTGCTGGAGGACTTCAAGTCCAAAATTCTTGATGTCCCTCTGAACCACAACCTCCTGTTTGGCAAACAGTTTGCAGAACTTTTTAAAAACCTTCAGGAGAAAAGCAAGGAGCTTCAAGATATAAAACACTTCTGGTGTCCCACATTCCTAAATACTACAACAATTACCCAGCCAAGACTACCTTTGTCAGGAGAACCCCCTCCTCTGCTACTACTTCCTCTTCCAGGCATAGGAAAGAAGTCAGGAGACAGGCCAGCTTCCTCTCAACCTACCCAAAAACAGCCTTTTCCTGACAGAAATGGCTCCAACAATGTTTGACTGCCTTGCCCACCTCCTCCTGTCAGCCCACCTCTCCCACTGCTTACCTCTTTGGAAAACTATTACCACAGACTACTGGGTTCTGGCAATAGTAGAAGAGGGATATTTCCTCTCTTGAAAAGAATGACCTCCTGCAAGGGGCATTCCATTCCCACCCAAGAATCAACTACACCTTATTTCCCAGATTCTACAGGATCTTCTGAACCACTGAACTATAGAACCTGCTCCTCCAGGACAAGAAGGAAAAGGGTTTTACTCAAGGTTATTTCTAGTACCAAAAAAGGACGGCCCTTGGAGGCCAATTTTGGATCTGTCCTTTCTAAACCTCTTCCTAAGATTTCCATCTTTCAGAATGTTATCCCTCCAGACCCTTCTTCTACTATTGCCAGCCCAGGCATTCATGGCCTTGCTAGATCTCAAGGAGGCCTATCTCTACATCCCCATAAAACCCTCCCACAGAAACTACCTACGTTTTACTGGGCCCTGTTCGCACTTCAATTTACAGGCTTGCCTTTTGGTTTATCTACTGCACTCAGGGTATTCACAAAATGCCTGGCCCCAGCAATAGCCTAAAGGCATTCAAATTTACCCCTTCCTAGATGACATCCTTATCCTTGCAGAAAAAGAGGACACCCTAAAAAAATCTGCAGTTCATCATGTCCCTGCTACAAGGTGTGGGGTTTACCCTCAACCTCCCCAAGTCATCCCAAACCTCAAAGCAGGACAAAATCATTCTGGGATGCAGGATCAGAACAGACCTGATGCAGGCATTCCTCCTTCAGGACAACGTTCTCTCCCTTATTGCCCACTTCTAGTACCTGATCCAGGTACAACAACTATCAGCAAGACAATTCCTGCATGTTCTGGGCCTTATGGCAACCACCATTCCTTTGCTGCCTTTAGCCAGGATGCATATAAGAAAACTGCAGTGGTACTTGAAGAATGCATGGTCCTAACACAAACCACCATCTAGAATTTCAGATCCCATTCTTACCCTGCCTCAAAGCAGCATTAAGATGGTGGGTACAACAAGTTCAAATGAACCCAGGACTTCCACTCCATCCCCCCACACCAGCTCAATACATGAGACAGATGCATCAGACAGGGGCTGGGAGGCCACTATGATGGGTCTCTTGGTGCAGGAGAACTAGCACCCTACCCTCCAAAAAAACATATCAATATCAGGGAGATGACAGCAGTCCTTTTGGCCCTGAAAGCCTTTCTCCCCATCCTGCAACCAGGCCCCCTTCCAATTTTCACAGACAATACCACAGTCATGTGGTACTTCAACAAACAAGGAGGGACCGAGTCCTATCTCCTATGCAGGATAGCATTACAGAGTTGGGACCTAGCGTCCAGAAACAACTTATCTCTACAGGCAGCCTACATCCCATCCCAAGACAAACAACAGACAGATGTTCTCAGTAGATCATCCTCTCTACAGCACGAGTGGATGTTGAACGGGGACATTTTTCTAAACATTGTCCACCAGTGGGGCACGCCTCAAGTAGATTAGCTTGCCTGCCCCCAGAACAGACAATTGAAAAAATTCAGCACCAAGGACCATAGCTCTCAACTTCCATCACCAAAATGAGGAACACTCGCCTTCATAATGTGGAACAAATGGGCAAAATGTGGAACACATACTAATGGCTTACTAACAACTTCAACTAGGAAGGTCATAGGATGGTTAAAATATGCTGTTTTCACTTATAAAGAAGATCCTTTAATGAATTAATATGATTAATGTCAATTTACCATGGATTTCACCTAAAAAATTCCTAACACTGAATGTGTAACAGACCCTTTCAATGTGGAACTTTGAGGAATTTCGAGGAGCATGACCCTTTTAAGACCCCAAATGAGGTACGTCCCTCATAACGAGGTACACTTGAGAGGTATGCCAAGGACCACTCACCACTAGCCTGTAGGGTGGATGCCTTCAACATTTCATGGAAGGGGCAGTTTCTATATGCATTTCCCCCCTTCCTCTCATTCCAAAAATCCTCCTGAAGATCAGGAAGGATAAAACAAAAATCTTGCTTGTAATCCCCTACTAGCCAAGGCAGCAGTGGTTCCCCTACTATTATCTATCACCAAGGGCAATCACCACAAGTTACCCCACAAGGTGGACCTACTCACACAACAGAAGGGAACACTCATTCATCCTCGCCTTCGGATGTTATGCGTAACACTACAGGTGATAATTTTAATTCCCTTCATACACCACTATTCTGAGAACATGCTTTCAGTCCTGAGGGAGGCCAGGAAACCTACTACCAGGAGATCCTACGTTTCAAAATAGGAAAGATTCTCCAAATGGTGTCTCAAAAAGCATAGGGATCCCTTTCTAGAGGATGTCCCTCTCATCCTAACTTATGTGCGTGAACTTATCAAGGCTGGCTTTTCATACTCTTCAGTGAAAGTCTCCCTATCAGCAATCTCTGCCTGCTTACCCCTAGACTCCTATCTGCTATCCAGGTTAGATGTTAAATTGTTCCTGAAAGGGGTCTTGCACAGCAGACCACCAAAAAAACCTGTCCCACTGCCTTGGGAGTTAAACTTTATCCTAGAAAAACTCACGCTGGCTCCATTTACACCAGCCAGCTCTGCAACACTTCAAATGTGAACATGGAAAACTGTTCTACTGGTGGCCCTTACCTCTGCTAGAATGGTGTCAGAGTTACAAGCTCTCATGGCCTGCCCACCCTACACTATTTTCCACAAGGACAGGGTGACCCTGTGCACCAACCCTTCTTTCATTCCCAAGGTGGTCAACAAACTGTCTTTAAACCAGTCCATTCATCTGCCCACCTTCTTAACCTCTCCCACTAATGACAGTGAGAGAATACTCCATTCCCTAGATGTGCACAGGCAAATGAGGTTTTATTTCGACAAAACTAAGTCCATCAGAAAATCCAACCAGCTCTGTGTATCCTTTCACACCAGAGCCTTGGGCAAGGCAGTCTCCAAACAAACCATTTCCTGCTGGATCAGAAAAACTATCCACTTCTGCTACTCCTACCATGGCAAGGACCTACTTTAGGGGGTAAAAGCTCACTCTACCAGGGCTGCAGCATCCTCCAAAGCCTTCTTCAAAGGCCTAGACACAGCCTCCATTCTGGAGGCAGCCACCTGATTCTCTATACATACCTTTACCAGACACTACAAATTGGACCACATCTCCAGAGCCAGAGTAGGGTTCGCTAGGGCAATCCTACAGGGCTTTCTAGCATCTGCTACCTCTACCTACACCCTTCCTTCTTCCTAAGCTGTGTCACTCTCCCACACTAAGAATACTGCAATATGGGAATAGAAGGACATAGAATAGTTGTGTAAAATCTTGCCATAAACATGGATGTCCTTCTCTTCCATGTTGCAGTATTCCATACCCCTACCTATCCCCCTTCATTCCTATTGACCTGTCTAGATGGCACCCTGGAGCACCAACTAGACTAGGGTCAGACTAGCCAGCAAATGGCACTTCACACTTCTTGTGGACATCATTTGGCTCATACTAATGGACTGTCCGACTGGGCAATTATGTTCTGAGGTCTGTGCGTGCAGACGCCACATTTAAGGTCCCTGGTTTATGGCCCTGCATGTGACGTTCCATGCACCTACAGTAATCAGGCTTAAGCTTTTGTATAGGAATGACATTTGGGTTACCTGAGGCGGAGAATCCCATACTAAGAATACTGCAACATGGAAGAGAAGGACATCTATGGTTATGGTAAGATTTTACACAACCATTCTTTCCAATTGTTTTCTGCAATTGGAGTTTTATAGTATTTCTCCTCTTTTTACACTTATTAAAGTGAACAAAACATTCAGACAGAGTTAGGAAGACAGATAATCCATGCTGCTTTGAGCAAAACTTGATATATAATGAGTTACTAGCAATATTATAGGCCTATGAGATGAGCAAGCAGTAAAAAAAGGCCGATAGCCTGACATTTGCTGTGTAGAAAAAAAGGGCAGCAATCAGATATAAAAAACTGATAATTGAATTGCTCTGAAGAAAATAGGATTCCTGATAGCAATCATTACTGATTTATGAAAGGCAAGTAATATCGTATGCATCTTATCATTTTTTAATTCCATAACACAAGCGGATATGAAAGCCCAGGCAGTCAGTCTTCTCTCCGGAATTTTGCTAAAACATTCAATTCCATCTTAGTACATGGCTAATAATTAAGGCAGGTGCCTTAAGGCTTAATATTGGCTAACATGACAACTGCAACTGTTATTTGCAATGCCTAATGAAGGGCCTCTGAACAGAATGTTTTATACCTGCAGTTAAATACCTTCAGAAATGATTAATGGACCTAGTCTAAAATTACCATTCTTTGTTTTGTTTATTATTTTCCAGTCTGCTAATGACCCAAACAACACAGGAGAGGGATAAAAAGAATTAACAAGTCAAAAAGACAGGTTTCTTGGTGCAGACATTACTAAATGCATTGCATGTAATTCTGTAAATTTTCTGCTAACTAATGCAATTTCTTCATGCTTTTTACAGTGGGTTCACAGTTTTTTATATGCATCTTAGAATTGCTACATGAAGCTACATTGTAAATATTCCACATTCGCCTTGTCTTGACTTCTAAGGGTACTATATGTTGTTGTGTCTTTCGGCTTTTCCTGGTGAGGGGTCGCCACAGCAGAACTCCAGTCCGCTAATGATTGGTAGTTGATTTTTACATGCCGAGTTACCAGCCCTGATGCACAACCTTCAACGAAGGTACACCCATTCACGCTTGTCTCCACGCAGAAGACGCTCTAGCTGAGAATCGAACCGGAGAGCGTGTACTATATAATATTTTAAAATCATACAAATCTGACCATGTTTCTCTGTAACTGCAACAAAATCAAACTCTTATCTCTTATTCAGAATGGAAATTTCTTTTACTAACTCCCATGCATTGTCAGCATTTATAAACCACTTTTCCTAACTGTATGCAGCCCTGCTTGTTCTGGCTTACCCTCCCTTCCCAGTTGTAATAGCACAATATTATTCATCTTGCCCATCACTTTTTTGCTACTTGTTTTCATTTCTCAGATTTATAATTATTACCAAAAGTTTATTTTCCAATAGTGACCATTGCCTGGATATTAGTTTTCAAGCCAATACAGCATGTAATCATTTTCCTAAGGAAGGGTGAAGGTGTTGAGAAACAGCAGTTTGCAAAATGATAAGATAAAAGTTCAAGAATCTCAGTAGTTATAACCATTACATTGCCAATGATTTCCTTTATGCTGTGAGAATAGTTTCAGTTTCTTTAAGTATGCTCCAGAGATCTATCTGCCCTTGTCACTCTTAAGTGAACTTTCCTGTCTTAAAACAGCAAAGAGTCACCTCTATTTAAAAATAAAGTCACTCAAGCTGGAAAAATACGAATGTCAAGATGAAAATTATATCAGCAGCTTTTAAACGCTACAAGATCTTCCATCATCTACTCTACTCTTCTCTAATACATTTTAAGGTAATGTTTGAACATTCATACCAGTTATTTAAAACATACTCTTCAATACAAATTAAGTCAGCTTGTCTGCACCCTTCCAACCCTTTCCATATAACCTATCTGCCAGGTGGTCACATTTACTAACAGTTCCAATGTACATTATAGCTGTTCAAACTGATATCAGGTTTGTTGGGTCACTATAACTGCATATGCAGAAGGCTCTGCAACATCTCTTCTTGGTTATACTAGAAGAAACATAAATATATGCACTTTATCTGAGAAAGAAAGTGAGATTTGTAACAGGTCATATTATAGTGTAGTGCTTGGATAAAGACTAAGACTTCAAAAAATGATGGAATAATCTAATTTATGACAGCTTACATTTAATTAAAAGAAATGCAAAGCTGTGCAGCTTTGAAGAAAAATGCCAGAGTTACACTACTTAATGTGAAGGGTGTGAAATGATTTCAGCAATACAACTAGAAAATACAATTAAATATTTATTTCAGTTGGCATGAGGGTGACCAAACATGAAAAGGCAAAATAATAGGTTAAAGGATTTGTAATTCAATGAGAGGGTGTCAGTTCCTATAAAAACTAAGCTATAAAGTCCCTTTATAAACAGCTAGAAAGCTGTTATCTTAACTAAACTATGCAGCTCTGAAGAACAAGTCTTAGAAACAATGCAAGGTTGAAGATGCCCATGGGAACACCACAAAGATTAAACAATCTTTGTTTCCTTGAAACTGCCCATAAGCATGGAAAATGCATTATAGAATAGATTTCAGGCACATCATTTCTATTCTTGTGGAGATTAATGTCTGCTTTGGCATCAGACTTGGTATGTTTTTCATTTTGCAGATTTTAGCCTCTTCTAGTGACTGTTCTGGAACATAGAGAGGTAAAACTCGACTAAGACCTAGTCTGTATAGTGACTTGAGCCTTGAAAGAGCTTGAGTGTGAGGTGATGGGAGAAAGTTGTCAGTGAGGCTCACCCATCTGGGGGTGAAGCAGGGGAGGTTCCATTAACTAATCACCACCATGCAAATGGAGGCTTCCCAGCACCATAACAGCCAAGACTGAAGACCTGTGCTTTGTAATCCCAGTATAGCCATGATAACATTTAAGCGTATAAGTGGTAGCATGTATGTGGCCAAGACAAGAGAAGGATGCCACACAGTGGCACAAGTGTTCATGTCAGCAATTAGGGGTGGGGATAAGACTTTATCAGAAAATTCTATGAATGCCAGGAAAGGAGAAAATCATCTCCATGAATAAAACAGCCCCTCTGTTTTTTTCATGCCTGTATGCTATCGATACCCAGTATGGAAAAATAAATGGGCTGAAAATTAATGGGTGGAGGCTGAATGGTCAGTAGGCATGAAGACAAAATTTTCAGGAAAAATTATAACCTCTTGCATAATGGCAGGCTGTCATCTGCCCAGACATATATTCCTCAGTTCAAGACTAAGCATATGTCTGCAAATGTTTAATTCTGTGGGTCTATGTTCACACATGGAATTATAAAATCTCTGAAAGGCTATTCATCAAATGCAATACATTGAAGTGCATTTCAGCGAACATGCACATCACCGATGTTGTAACACAGGGAATTTCATCAGTGGGGCAACATAAGGAATTTTGCCCTTTTCCCCACTCTAGTGCAATGCTGGAGTTAGTATATATATATATATATATATATATTGTTAGCTGTGGGTTTTAAGTATTACAGTTTGAATGATGGTCGGAGTGTTGACCGACTAATGAAATTCCCTGTGTTACAACTGCAATGAAGTGCATGTTCAATGAAATGCACCTTAATGTATTGCATTTGATGGATAGCCATTTGGGGATTTTATCATTCAACGGGTGAACATAGACCAAAATTCCACACCCATATGCTGTGTGGTAAGCACTCACGATTATTTCTGTATTTGACTGCTACCCATATACTGGGTGAAACAGGCAGTGAGAGGACACTGCACTGGAAACAGGTTGCTTACAATAAAGGACTAGAGGCATTTTCATATTTAGTGAAGTTTTTCTTTTTTTTTAATATAGGAGTGCAAGCTGATATACTTTTAATATAGAGGACTGCAACCACATAGAAGATAAAGTCAGTACACGTTGAAGACTGGAATAGAAATAGCAGCAAAAATGATCTGGGTCAATGAAGGAGATTGTTTTGTGATGAAAATTTCATACTATAGTTCAAAGAACTTTCTCTAAATGTGTGTGTGTGTGTGTGTGTGTGTGTGTGTGTGTGTGTGTGTGTGTGTGTGTGTGTGTGTGCGTGTGTGTCTATGCACGTATGTATGTGTGTGAAAGAATAAAGCTTTTGATTAAAAAGTACATACCACTAATATTGATATTCATAATTATTGCTAGCACTATTTTTATTACTGTTATTATTACTATTGTTAAAGTCTTTGTGTATACTGTTTTGTATTGTTTACATAATTCCACTGTTGTGTATTGATTGCATTTATTGATTCTTTCCTCATGTATTGATGTGTATTAACCTTGCCAATCTCCTGATATATATAGTGCCTCAGTGGGTAAGAAAGACATTGAAAACCAGTGCATGAAAGTTACGCTGCATAATCATCTTTGTTTCCTACCAGAAAGCTAGACCCCTCTGGCTATCTCCTCTGGTTATATCTGCTTAATTCTCAGCAAAAAAAAAAAAATTCAGACTAAATGGTGACATTACACATAAACAGAATGCTATCCTTCTGGAGAATATTAAAGTTTTAATTTCAAAAGGATAATAAAAATCGCAGGATGTGGAAGAAAGAAATTCACTCCCTCTTTTTTGTCAGAAAAATATTTTTGTCAAAGAACATTAAACTTCAGGCAGAGAGAGAGTTCCAAAGGCCTGACACTGAAAAAAGTTACGTGTCAACAGTTCAAATCAATCCACAGCAGAGAAAGAAAAAAGAATTCTCAAGTCTTCCCTCTCTTTTTTAATTGCCGTATACTGCAGATATATGTATGGTCAGGCATTAAGTCAGTCTTTTTTCTTCAGCCATACTTAGACAGTCCTACTTGGACATTCAGTTGTCAGATCTGCATAGCTACGGACAGAGTATGAAAAAGCTTGGCTTGGGTATATTACTGAAGACTGCTATACTTCCACAGACTCAGAAACTGAACTCCATCTTGCTAACTCCAGGTCCCTGGTCATCCACAAAAGCAAATCAGTTTGCAGTGAGGAAATGGGAAGTTTGCCTTGAAAGGTATCCAACATTGTCTACCAGCAGATGAACTGGATATTTTCCTAAAGAGGAGCCATAATTGATATATAAGGAATTAGTTCAGATTGTTTGGATCCTCCAGAAAGTGGACAATAAAATTAGAACTTTTTTCATTCCTCATACAGGACCAAGCACCCTTGAAAATGGTGTCTGTGGCTCTGTAGATCTGCACTTCTATTCTTCACAGATAGTGTCAATAAAGGTAAAGACTTAGGCTTTTGTATCACTTGTTTATTCCACAATCTCTTTTGACACAGTGCCACCCTAAACTACTACTACTATAACTATCCCCACCTGGGCTTTCACACTCCACTATCAATTGGTTCAATAGCTACCTAACCAATGTCCAGGACTGTGTGAAATGGCATGGCACTTTCTTTCCATATCTACTGGATCCTGCAGGTGTCAGTCTCTGTGTTAGTTTAATGCTCTAGAGTACTTTTGATTAGTACCTACTCATTCAGCTATTAATTTGTTTTAAACATTGTAATACATTTAATTTTATGCATATCATCCAGGTACATGTTAACTGTTTTAATTCTTAGCTTTATTTGAACCTAGAACAAAACTTTGGGAATGCAGAAAATAAGTGTTGAGCCAAATTATTTTCACCTATAGACAAACACGTAGATGAATAAATGACAAGATAAATGTTCCTTTTCTACCTATTTGTTCTGGTGTGTGTGTCTGTGTGTGTGTGTGTGTGTGTGTGTGTGTGTGTGTGTGTGTGTGTGTGCGTGTGTGCGTGTGTGCGTGTGTGTGTGTGTGTGTGTGTGTGTGTGTGTGTGTGTGTGTGTGTGTGCTTTTACTCTTTTAGACATAATACTGTGTAAATACAACAGTGTAAATGTATATGCATATTTTGTTCTCTCTATAATTTCTGGCATGGTATTTGTACATGACCTATTTTTTTGACAGTCTACAATAGGTGAGTTCAGATAAAAAGAACAAACAGTTTTGGTTTAACTGCATAGTGTGTTACAGTTTGTATTTTACAATATGCAGTGCCACAGATGAGTGAATTACAGGAAGAATTGGTCAACTTTAACAAGACATAAAGAAAGTTGCCTAAGGTTTTCTTTCTTTCTATTTTTGAGGTCTTTCAGAATTTTTATCAAGACAGTAGAATTTTTTACACAGAAAATTCTGAACCCTCTCCTTTTAAGTGAACTTCCTTGATTTATGTGTCCATCAATCTAAGTATACGAATGTCTCCATTTACTGGAAATGTTGGAGCAATATTTAAGAGTGCATCATCATAAGCTATATGTTTCTCATTCAGAATTTGTTTACTAAGCAAAACTACTAATCTTTTTATTTATATTCTATCGCATGGCACACTCCATGCAGTGATGGAAAGCTATGCATATTATAACAAGTTTCAGTTCAAAGTTTTATAAAGGTACCACTATCTGGGACTGAGAAACAGTTTTTGATTTGCAGTTGTTGAGTTTGTATGAAACCTGGCATTTTCCAGGTGGGGGCAATTCGAAACACACTAAACATAGGTGAAGAAAGCTGTGAAATACTATGCCTTGCAAAATATGCAAATGGAAGTACAATGAGATGGAAGTTATCTACAGTATTAAAATGAGGGTGACCCTGTATATAAATCAGGCTAAATGATATGGAAGAGTGATTCATAAAAGTATATATTTTTGCCAAGAGATGCAAATTCCACTATTCTTGACCATAGCAAAAACTGTACGCTATTCAAGACAAACCACTAGCATACAGCTGAATCACAAGCATAGAACATAATCACTAGCATAGAACTGAATAGAGCAGAATCACTAGCATGGAAATTACTCTAGTACTATTTTTGACCTTTGGAGCTTGTAGTACAGCTAATCTTTTGTCTAGAGAGGCCTAGCTGTTGCTCTGTGGGAGGGGGTTTCAGTTTGGTCTGATCTAGCTAGAGTTAATGTTGCAGGGCTCTGTTTAGGGTGTTTTGACTGGATAATTTGTACTTTGGCTGGTTCCTGATTCTCTGCCTTAAATAGGCAGTGTTTAAACCAGTTTGTGCTTGTTTGCTAAAAGCTGTAGTGAATTAGGCCTTCTGCCCTTACTCTGCTGTTTTCCCAAAACCTGATGTGAGAGTACACACTTGGTGGCTTTTGAGTGGCCTGCCTCTACTATAAATTTGATATTGGACAGTCCTCCCAGTCCTATTGCATCAGCTCATTCTACTGAGTACAGTGAGATCAGTTGTAAAGACTCACCCCTTTAGCTTCTTAACATTGAATTGCATTCTGTCTCCTCACTTCTACCTAAAAAAAAAAAAAAATATATATATATATATATATATATATATATATATATATATATATATATATATATATATATATATTGTGCCTCTTCCAACTTTATTTTGCTGCTTGTGCTTAGGTGTTCAACTGCATTTAGTTTGCCACATTTGTTACTGCTTGTTGGTAGCCTGATTAAATTGATGACAGTATTCTACTGAACTGCTGCTTTATTTGAGCTGTTTTTTACAGTTGTGATTGTGAATTAATTACTGATTAACTGCATTTCACTACCATTTAGCTGCATTTTACTGCATTTCATTACTAACTATATTTTTCATGCTGTGAGTTCCGTTTTTGTCTCTAAGTGGTTAATCTGTGCTTTTTTGTCAGTTTTACTGCATTCTTAACTCTTAAATTGAGTAGCATACACTGAATGCAGGTTTGCTGCATCCAGAACTGTTTGTTTTTGCCTTCTGTGTTTCTTGCAGCCATCTTGTATTTGTCTTCTGTGTTTCTGGCAGCCATCTTGTGTTGGTAGGGGCCTATCATCTCTGCTAGGAAGACTAGCAGGGCTGCCTGGATCTTGTCTGGCACAAGCTGATTGGTAAAGAAAGCAGGGGTTAACAGGACTGGCTAGATTCCTGTGTTACTAGAATCTTCTAATTTTTGTAGTATTTAAACTCCACATTTGAGCTGGTTTGGGCTTGTTTGCACATCATGCACTGCAGATGAACTGTTTTTAACCCATTGCAAGGTATTCCAGCTAAAGATTTTCCCTTAGTAGCACTTGTATGATCACCTAGTAGTACTCCTTTAAGAGCTTCCAACCTTTACTCCTTAGCTCTCTCTGGCCTCTCTCCCTCAGATTCTGACAAATATGGATGGACAATTTCCTACAGTTTGATATGGTCATCCTGAGACAGTGTAGCAACTGCCTCATGTACATGGACAAACCTCAACTACTACCTCCTAGGAACACAATTTGTTAGAGATGCAATTACATTAGAACCTAGAGTCTATGCTGTCTCCTTCACAAGCCAGTATATCTAGCACTGAGAAAGTTGTCAACGCAAACACCACACTTCAAATACCACATACACTTACACAACACACACTCACATATGCGGAGGTCTGCAATAAAATCATATCCAAACAAAAGAGACCTCCAAGGCAAAAACACACACAAACTCCACTGCCCACCACACCACACATCACACATAGTCCACACACGTGTGACTCACAGCCACTAAGGCCTAAACATAAACCTAACATATTTGTCATAGGAGACTCCATTGTGAGACACACAGATGTGCCATTCACCGGGCTGGATAAGGTGAAAGTCATGGTTAGTTGTTTGTCAGGTGCCAGAGTTCATCATATCAGCCATGCATTCAAGTGTCTCAACAACAGGTACTGTTATGACTCCACCATAGTCCATGTTGGCGTGAGTGACTTGAGATGTATGTCCCTGGACTATATGAAGACAGACATGATCGAGCTCACTGAATATGTGTCCCAGACAGGTATGCTCCTAGCCTTAAGCAGCATTCTACCATCACCCAGAATGATGCCTCAATACAAACAGAAAATGATTGACTTTAAAAATTGGCTTAGTTCATGGTGTCATTCCAAGGGGATCCAGTACGTGACAGCCCGGGAAGACATGATCGACAGACCAAAATGCTTTGGCAGAGATGGCCTGCATCTGTCTCCATTGGGCTTCAGGCTTCTGGCAGAGGCTCTTGCCTCCCTAATAGTACCTTTTTTAGGCAATGCCATGAGGTCAAAACTACCAACATGAAAATTTCATCAAAATGCAAATTAAAGGTCATGCTGCTAAATGCTAGTAGTCTAAACATGGAACTGCACTCATTGCAAACATTCTTAACCCTGGAAGATGTTGACATTTGTGCAGTCACAGAAACCTGGTTCAAAGCTTCAGAGTGCACCCCAGCCATATCAAGTTACTCATTCTAGCATACACTGAGAACCCAAACTGTGGGCAGCAAAGCAAAAGGAGGTGGAGTTTCAATATATATTAAAGACATAAACACCTTCAGGTTGGTCAAACAATATAATGCACAGGAGATACTCCAAGTGCAGTTGACCCTTGACAAGACCCCTATTCAAATCATAGCTAGCTACAGGCCCCCTCCTTTGACTCAAGATGCCCACTTCACCTCTCTGGACCTATTTGAATCTATCAAGATTCAACCCTTTACTCTGATCCTGAGTGACTTTAACTATCCAACCATAGAATAGAAGAACTACTCATGCTAAAACACAAATGCCCAGAGATTCCTTGATTTCGTCAATGCAAATGCCTTGGACCAGCTGGTTGACACCCCCACAACAGGGGATAATATCTTGGACTTGGTATTAACCAACATGAGTAACCACTGCAGCATCCCTACAGTGTCATCCTTCCTGGTAAGATCTGACCACAAAGTGATCACTTTCAAAGTCACCATCTCCCCTGACCCCCTTAGCTTCTCCAAAGCTGATTACATCCTCCTGAGGGAAGGTATAAACAGTTTCACAGCCCCCTCCCCCTCCATATGAACTGGTGCATATGTCCAAACCTACACCAAAGTACTATACAAGCATTTATATAGCTGCATGGAATCAGGAAAACCTGGAAGGACAAAATCCACCTCCTCAAGGAAGAGTAAAATTGTCTGGTAGACATCTGCAATAAATAAACCTTATAACAAAAGGAAAAAAAATTGCTGCCCAGGACCAAAAAAGAGCAGGTGCCTAATTGGAAGCAATCTCTCCTTAGCCTCATCAAAACAATAAGAGCACTAGTGAAATCCTCCAAAGCAAACAAGTCCAAACTGGCCACATCTACTAAAGACAATCATAAGGCCTTCTTCACATATTTCCACAATCTCAAAGGAAGCACTCAGATCTGCTCAAAACTGTTCGTCAAGGATACCACATACACAAATGCCATAGATATAGCCAACCTGCTAGCAGACAGGTTCAGTGAAAATTTCACCCCTCTGTCCCCCCCAGCAGTAAATCAGGGCATCCCCAGCACCAGCCCCCATCTCCTTAGGCTATTGGCTCTAAGGCCATTACAAGCCTAGCTAGGAATTTAGCCCATGTTCTGTCAAGTCAGCAGCCAATGCCCCTGTCCAGCAGGGACATAGGTGAAATCCCAGGGGTGGGTTTTCTGTTCCCTATCCAGTTATCCAGATTGTGCTTAAAAAGGGTTAATGAAGGACTCTGCTTGACGCAGAGAGGGAGTCTATTCCACGCAAATCTGTCCCACCAACAAGTCCTATTGATGTCACAGACCAGGTTGAGGTTGTGTGTGCGGGTTACTCGAGTGGAGCTTGATTGTGGATATGCAGCAGTCCCATCAAGGCAGAGAGATTGCTTTGTATGCCAGACAGAGGTCAACTCTGAGGAGTCTGTATGAGAATGAGTAGAGATACAGGACTTTTAGCCTATCTGTGTAGGGTAAGTCACTGGATTTTCCTAATGAGGAACCTCTGTGATATCTCCAGCTCCTGCATATGCTTTGTGAGGTAAATGTTCTCACAGGAAAAACTATTTACCAAAAACTAAGAATTTTCATTTAGGAATTCAAAATGCACTGTTAGCTTATTTTTCAAGAAAAGATAATCCTATGTTCATTTAATTGATCAGTGCTTAAATATCTTGCCAGGACGTTTTACCACAAATTATCATACCATTTAACAGCACTGTATAAACAGAAACAGGAAGGTGAAAACAGGCAGCTTTGATGTGGCAAGCTTTATTTGAGGGTTTAAATTAAATTTGCATAGGCATCAAAAATGCTGTTATACAAGCTTAGATTTTTAGAAGGAAGCTAGAAAATTAAGAAAGGAAAGATGGATTTTGTGCCTGCATAACAGTATTTATGTATGGGTATCCTTACAGAAAACAGACAATGACAGGTGTCAAATGATATTCTCTGATTAATTAGAGTAAAATCTGTCTTTGCACCTCTGGTCTCTCAAACAAGTTGCTCTTTGATGCACAAGAGGGACTGCGCCTGGAAAAGATGGCTAAGGACAAAATCCCCCACACACCTCCAAAACAGCAAAGAACTCCATAACTTCACCAAAAAACATGTAAACAGAGATAAGAAAAATTACTACCTTTAGCCTCAAACCAATCATCACAGGACTCCAAAACTTTTCTGGAACACCATTAATAAGATCTGACATCCAGGTACCCCAGTACACCTAACCCTTGCCCTAACAACACACCTGTTCAAACAACCTCAATTATAAACTCTTACTTCATTGACTACCTCAACAAATTAACACAGACAAACCTCACCTCCAACCTCTCTACTACTCCCCGTCCCTCTGGCCATAAAAACACCTTCACACTCACACCTGTTCTCACTGCATATATAAGATCTCTCCTTAATAAACTAAAGCCATATTCTCCCTCAGTAGATAACTTACCATCCCTCTTTCTAAAGTTTGTTGCTATTCAAGAATCCACTGCCCCCACTATCTGGAAAAATTCCATACTTTTCCAATCCATAAGGGAAGACATGCACAGATCTCTCAAACTACAGGCCCATAAGTATCCTGTCCCTCCTCTCTAAATTACTAGAAAAATGCATATGTGTACAATTCCTTGATTATCTTCTTCAGGAAAATCTGTTCATCCCTACCCAACATGGCTTTTGGCCTAATCACAGCATGACAACTGCTCTTATTTCCTTCACACAAACTATTTATTTAGCTAAAGACAGCAACAAGCTTGTTTCCTGCTTCTTTTTAGACCTTTCCAAAGCCTTCAACACTGTCACAAACTCATAACTTTGTTCACATTTTCCAATCTTAGTCTGTCTAACCCCACTCTTAAATGGTTCTCTAGCTACCACTCAAAGAGAGAGTAGTCTGTCAAATGGCTCTCCTCCTTCTCTCCCTTCGTCCAGGAGTATCTCAGGACTCCATTATCAGACCACTACTATTTAACATCTTCACTAACTGTCTGCACACTTCCTGCTCTATCTCTTCTCTCATATAATATGCAAATGATTCAACTATCATCTCCATCTCTGGCAATCTCTCTCACCTCCACACACTAACCCAAACCTCCTTCCACTCTGTTGACACCTGGCTAACTGACAACCAACTCATACTTAATCCCAAGAAAACAAAAGTTCTCCTTTATCTTCCAAAATATCTTTCTCATCATAGATCTTCCTTCACCATCACATCACTTAGTAATACAGTCATAAATGTCACAACACACACCAAACTCTTGAGAACTACCATTGATGACCAACTTTGGATGATGCAGTGGTGGAGCGGTAGCATTGTCACCTCACAGCAAGAGATTCTCTGGTTTGATTCTCAGCTAGGGTGCCTTCTGTGTGGAATCTGCATGCCCTTCCTGCATTCGTGTGGGTTTCATCCCACATTTCAAAGACATTGGTCTGCAGCGTTTCTCCTAAGGCATGTGCTGAAAATTGTCTTCATTCCAAGTCAGACATTCCCAGTAAGCAAATAATAAATAAACTTAAATTTGATCTAAACATCCATAACTGTATAAAACAGACTCATCAGAAGCTGGGATTGCTCTATTGCAACAAAATTTTTCTCACCTATGACTCTAGACTCTCTCTTGCCCAAGCCTACCTTCTTCCCAGTCTTCTCTATGCCTCTCCAATCTTAACTAACCTGCAATCCTCTTTAAAGACTAAGCTCAAACTCGCCGATAACAAAATTGCTAGATTCACTGCAAATCAACCTTAGAACACCCACCACTGCCTTTGCCTCAAATCCTTAAGCTGGCTTGAATTCCCCCCACCAGCTACTACTACCTCAACTGCACCTTATATGCTCTGTCCTCTACAAACCTACCTCCTGTACCCCCATCACATTCTTCATCGCCTTTTATTTTCCAAAGCATCCTCTCTGGAGCTCTGACCAGCTTCTTCTAGAAATATATAACCCCAAACAATAAATAGGCCATTATCTATAAAGTAACAATGTTGCCTTGGCATTGAACAAACTCCCTCTGTCTATCAGAACCATCTCCATACCTCAGAACGTCCATAAAGCTTTAAAAGATACTGTAGTACACTCACGGAAATGCTCATGCCTTAGCCCAAACTAATTCCACAGCTGTTTGTCTTTTCATTCCCTCTGCCATCCACTGTAATCTTCTCTCAATTTCTTAGCACATCACTAGCTTCTGTTCTGATGTCCCTTCTATGTTGCCGTTGTACTGCCCTCGTCCTCTCTCCTTGGCTGTAACTTCTTTTGTATATTACACTTTCTACTACCAACTTCTGTATCCTGTCCTACCATACACTATATCTGGTAGCCTACATATGATACCACAATCTCCACTGGCCTCCTGTATCAAATACCCCACTGCCTACTACTTCACATTATTTACATATTGTATCTATGATTTATTTTTTGGTATCAACTGTTACATCTGTACTTAAGTATTCTATTGTAATTGTAACTTTTCTCTTAATTTCTGTGTCCTGTTACATGTTTATTTGAGTATTCAATTGTTATTGTAACTTTTCTCTTAATTTCTGTCTTACTAAGCAGTTCCAGCAATACTTCTCTCCTTTTGCTGATTTTATCATCTTTCCATTCGAACCCCTATAATTATATTACTATAGTCCACGTTCAGGTCATTAAGAACATTGATATTACCTGTCTAAGCTGGAGGACTTGTATGACCCAGATATTGACTGGACCAGTTTTAGTGGTAATAGTGTCTACTTCTAAAGAATTCATAACTATATTATCATATCATGGTCTTTTACCTTTACTTTCCAGTTACTCCCAAGGGAATAACTTATTACCAATTGATTTCCCAAGAATTATACCTAAGTATCTACTAGTCAAACCTGAGGAACTTATGATTCAAACCTGATGATGTTTTGATTATGACTCAAGTTTGAAGCTGAGATTCTCTCATTAAAAGTAATTTAACCTAAGCAGTCAAATTGTGGTAAGATAAATTTTGATGAACTATACAGTATCTCTTACAAAACTGATTAATTAATGAAGTACTTCTCAGTAATTTTAACTTTGGCTATTGTACACTTAAAAAAAATTAGGACATGGTGTAGTAAATGCTATACATATAAGTATAAACTGCCCTTCTGGAAGAGATAGGACTTAATTAAAAAACTATAAGAAAAATAAAAAAGGGTGTTCAGGTTTATAAGAAATTCTCAAACAATGGAAATAATAGGGTACTGAAAAGCAAAATCAGACTTGAGAAGGTAGCTATAAGACAAGATTAGCTATGAACAAAACCAACAAAAACATTACTATATATATATATATATATATATATATATATATATATATATATATATATATATTTATATATACAAATAAAACTAGCAAACCAAAATACCATTTAAGTACCATATTAATCAATAATGTCATAACCAGCAATACAATTGTAATGAGGCATTGGTAGGGAAGGTTGGGTGTGCAATCCTGGGGGATGGAGTAACATTTATCTTGACATTCCCCTAAAGAGAGGCATGGTTCATAAAGGAGAATAGCAGTCTGATGGTTTTATAAGTTGAGCATAGGGAAGGGGGAGGGACAAATGAGGGTAGGCCATGACAAAAAGTAGTAGTAGCCAGAAAGATCCCCCCACCACCATGACGCCTTTAAGTTCTACTCTGGCCCCAGCCTGGAAATAAAGTTAGTCTGGAGAGTAGAAGGAGGAGCTGGTAGACATGGTGATGGGAAGGTATGATGCAATGAGAGAGACGCCAAAAAATAATCAGAGCTCTGATTAAAGTTAATAAATCAATATTTCTGGAACTGGATATCATTCAGGCTACACATTTTAAAAGACTGTATTATCTTGCACCAATATTGAAGAATATTTTCAATATTTTTTTCTATTATGAAGAAGTTCCTTTATACCATAAAGGATTAAAGGGCAAAGAGGGTCATAGAAACAGTGTTAAGAATTACAGGCCAATCAGCCTATCCTGTATCCTTATCAAATGTTTTAAAAGGTGCATTATTGAATCAATGAATGATAACAATAAAATGGTACTACTGGATTTGCACCAGCATAGTTTATTTAAGGGTAGATCAACCCTCACTAATAGGGTCTATGTCATATAATCGAACTTCCAAAATTTTGAACACCATATGTTCGAATTTGGAAGTTCGAAATATGACAACGAAACCTCAGAACAGCAAATTTTTTCCCAGGGAAAAAATTTGCTGTTCCAAAATACACACACATAACACAAGCACACCAAAATCCTAATAAACCTACACTACACCTTACATACACAACTATCTATGCACTAACTTTAACCCAAGCCCTAACCCTAAGGTCTGTCACTGTCACACACTTACCTCACCCGCACCCTAACCCTAAAGTCAGTCACTATCGCACACTTACCTTACCCGTGCCCTAACCCTAAAGTCTGTCACTATAGCACACTTACCTTACCCATGCCCTAACCCTAAAGTCCGTCACTATCGCACATTTACCTTACCCGCACCCTAACCCTAAAGTCTGTCGCTATCACACACTTACCTTAACCGCGCCCTAACCCTAAAGTCCATCGCTATCGCACGCTTACCTTACCTGCACCCTAACCCTAATGTCTGTCACACTCACACACTTACCTTAACCCAATCCGTAACTTTCACACCACTGTACAGAAAATGTCAAAGCTGTGGAAACAGCCAACCAAATTCTTTCCCTGGGACATTTCTATTTTTCGATCTTCCCCATTTGATCTTCCAATACTCGACATTTAGGATGGTCAATTAAATAACAGGTATCCCACTAATCTTGCAGAGTTGTATGATTACATTACTATGATGTGTAACCTTAGAACATCTTCTAGTGAAATATATCTAGATTTAGCCAAGGCCTTCCCTTTTCCAGCAGTATAGAATGCTATGTGTTTTGCTAAGTTTAACCCACACATTATTAAACAGATTTCTTTATGACTAGATGGATAACCACAAGATGAAATCATAAATTGTTCCAAACCACACTACTTATCAATTGCATCTGGTATTCTTCAGGGCTTTGCATTAGGACCTAGATTATTTAATATACTTTTCACATTCATTCAAAAGAATACACACTTCTGGTTGGGCAAATATGCTAATGACAGTACAACTGATTTCAACATCACAAGTTATAATGCCTTTGTCCCATTTAATTCTACGTGGATGAGATTATTACTTGAGCCAGGCAATAGGTCTTAAATTAAGTTCACATAAATGCTATGTACTTTGGTAAAATGCTACCAGCTATATTCCAAGAGGCCAGACATTCTAAAAGATTTAAGAATTATTCTGTCTGACAGTTTCTCTTTTAATTTACATGCTGGTATTTTAATCTGCATTACATTATTATGATTAAAAGCACTGTGACCAGAGACATTACTTGTTTAACATCAATATATAAGATATATATCAGACCCACCCCGGAACACGATAACATATTCTGTATTTATACAAACCTGCAGTTCAAGAAGCTAGAATCTGTTCAAAGCAAACTCACAAATAAAATCCTTAATTTGTGTACACAAAGATATGGATACACAGGAGGGAACCCCTCTTTGCATATAAATACTTTAACTAATACAGAAATTTCTGAGAATAATTTAAAATTAAGGAACAGGCGACTGTAATTAATTTTGCCAAAGTTTTAAAAAGTGTGAGATATTCCTGTCTAATATTTGGAGGCCATGCATTATAGAACAAGTTATCAACCACAATTAGGAAGTCCAAAACCTTGTTAATTTTCAGGAATGCCATTGATGCATTGATAGATTATTTGGCCTTTGACCCTGACATGAGGGAATCAGTGCTCCTTAATGGTCTTCAGACTAGAATAGTACAGTTCAACTTCTGAACCTATGGACTCATAAGGGGTCCCATTCTATTGACTGCCATGTGGTCCATAATGAAGAGGATACAATATACATTGTGTCTGCATATCATATCAAAAGCCTGGATGTATCTGGTGCTGTACTGCAGTATGACCCTGCAATATGCAGTAACATATTTGCAGTCTGTGCAATGTTACACAACATCCTGATATGGAAAGAGTGACAAGCAGGGCAGAGACATTTTGGAGGAAAAAGTTACAGTCAGAAGTGGAGAAAATGCTTGATGAGGAGCCTGTGAAGGAACCAGCTGCAAGGGTTGATTATTCAAGATAAAAGCAGGTGCAGTATGCTGTGGCACTGGATAAGAAGCAGCATCTGGTTCATACATATGTGTTATTCAAAATTAAAACTGGTGAACGTACACCTACACTCAAACTGGTGCTATACTGTGTAAAGAGTGTTAACATTGTGCAGCAGACATAGGTCACCCAAATAAGAGTACTGAGTGTAAAATTCCACTGTCAACAACCCATGTATCAGACACTCCTCTGTTAGCCATTGTGTTTTATGTTTGTTTGTGTGCCCCTGTTTCCAACCACTACTGTCTTTCCATCCCCACAATTGCCCTTATATCCTTACCCATCATCCCTGGGAACAAAATTATGATCACCTGTACCTCAAAAAAATACCTTCCTTCCCCTCCCTGTTTCTAGTCTTTCTACCCCTCCATCCTTGTGTATATTCTTCTGCTTGTTCTACTGCTATTCATACTTTAAAATATATCTATTTCTACAACTGTTATTTAATACCAGTAAATATAGATATTGCTGCAGGCCATTTACTGTGGCTTCCAATCATTCTCATAGTGTCACTATGTAGTACATGTGCAAGTGTTTAGGTGTGTACCTGTTAACTGCTCAATGCATGTCTTTGCAGCATTCCTGGCCACAGTCAAGAGAAACAATCTCTCTTCACTAAAGTAATCATCTCTGTTGGTGAATTTTTGATTAGTAGTTACATAGGCCATAAAATTCCAGCTAGATAATTGTTAACTACCTTTGGGCCATGTCATGCAGCTCAGGATCTCTATGGTAGCCTTAATGTGATTGGGTAAAGCATGTTTCTGAATTCCAGCATATGTTAAAAAATAGGAAACTATTTATTTATTTATTTTATTTTACATTTGTTAACCAGGCTAGTCTAGCTAGATATATTTCCATTTTCAGTAGAGGCCCGGGGAGAAAAGCTCCAAACAGATATAAAAAGTAAAAAATATTGTTACATGGTAAATAAAGGATTAATAAAAATACAAGTAATTATTACATACAAAAGATAATAACACTTGAGAAAAGCAGCAGTAAAAAATATTAACACTTAAGAAAGCAACAAACAAATGTAACACAGTAAGAATCATGTGCAATTGTTCACATCAGGTAGAAAATTTCAGCAGTAAGTTCATTAGAGTTTAAACAGTAACAGTTTTGCTTACAAGACTAAGTATTAAAATGCTTGGAAGTTTGTTTGGAAGAGGAAGAAACAGTGGCAAAGAGGGTGGTTAGTCAGGGTTACTATAAGGGCATAACCAGTGCGTTTGGAGGTGTTTTTTAAGTTTTTGTTTAAAGAGTGGCAAGGATGTGGTTAGAGATCTAGTTAATTGGGTAGCAGGTTCCAATTTTTTCCTGCTGCGTTAGTAAACGGAGAGTCACCAGCCATATTATTAGACTTGGTTATGCTAGCGAGGAGTTTGTTAGAAGAACGTAGGGAATTCAGATTTTTATAGGGGATTAAGAGATTGGAGAGTATAGGGGTGTTGTTGGGTTGGTAAAATATCTTGTGGGCAATTGTGAATTGGGGCATTATCAGATGGTTTTGGAATTCCAGCCAGTCTAGTTGCCTAAAATTAAAACAGTGGTGGGCTCTAAAGGGATTGCCAGTAGCGAATCTGGCAATGTTATTATAGGAAGTTGCTAGTTTGTTAAGGTTAGATTTCTTCAGGTTGGTATAAATAGGTGAAGCGTACAGAAGAGTCGAGATTAGATGGGAATGAGCAATCTTGGTTCTGGCTGCTGGGGTTAGGAAAGGTTTTATTCTATATAAGGAGCCTATTTTTCTGTTGACTGTTTTAATGGTGTCATTTATATGGTAATCAAATGTGATGTTATTGTCAATGGATATTCCTAACAGTTTAGTGGTAGAGCCTGGGAGAATAATAGTGCTATTATTTGAAGAGACTGAGAAGTCTATGAGGGAGGACTTGGTAGTGGGGGTAAAGAGAAGGAGGTTTTTTTTGGCATTAAGAAGGAGGCAGCATTTTGTAAACCATGTTTCTACAGTGTTGAAAACATTTTGAGTAAGAGAATAAAGTTCTGATGGAAAGATTGCTGAGCATATTAGTATGGAATCATCTGCATATTGAATGCAGGTGGCTTGTGGAATTGCTACATGGAGATCATTGATAAATAATGAGAAAAGAAGTGGTCCAAGAATAGAGCCCTGAGGGACTCCGATGGTGACTGGCAGAAAGGATGAAATTTGATTTTCCAAGATAACTGCCTGTTGCCTGTTGCTGAGGTAGGATCTGAACCATTTAACAGCCTGAGAGTCAAAGGAAAGGGAATCAAGAATATTGATTAGAAGGGTGTGGTTTACCATGTCGAAAGCTTTAGAGAGGTCAATAAAGAGTGCATATGAGAATATGTTTTTATTACAGTTTCTATTGATGGTATCTATAAAGGATAGAAGGGCAGTAGTGGTGCTATGTGATGGCCTAAAGCCATGCTGACAGTTTGCTATTATGTTATGTTGAGATAAATGATGTAAAAGTTGTTGGTGAATGCATTTTTCCATAATTTTTGCTAAGGGTGATAAGAGAGCTATTGGCCGATAATTACAGTAGTCATTGAAGTTCCCACCTTTATGTAAGGGGATAATGTGGGAGATTTTCCAAATATCTGGAATGGTTCCTTCTTGGATTGTCCTATTTATAAGGATGGATATAGAATAGGCAATTACTCTGGCTGCTTTTTGGAGATATTGGGAAGGTAGATGGTCAGCAGAAGGAGTACATGGCTTGAGTTTTTGAATAAATTTGTAGATGAGAGTAGTAGAGATGGGTTGTCGTTTGAATTTAGGAAGAGAGTCTGGTGAGGTGGTGAAAAGGCTTGAGTTATCTAGGATAAGTTGACTAGCTAGAGATTGTATGGTGTCAGTGAAGAAAGAGTTAAAGGTATTGGCAGTTTGATGGGGGGTATTTGGATCTGCATCAAGTGGGGTGGGTGTTCGAGAGTTTCCTGGGGAAAGGAACTTATTGATACTAGACCAGAACTTCTGAGGGTTATTTTTGTGAGTTTTTTGTAGTTTACAGTAGTAGTTTTTTTTATCTGTAAGTATTGCCTTTTCTGTACTATTTCTGAGCTGCCTATAATTTAGATGATCAGAGATATTTCTGTTAGCTCTCCACTTAGCCCAAACTTTGTTCCTAAGCAATATTTGATGTCTGGTTTCTTTAGAAAGCCATGCGGCAGGGTTAGACTTCATTCTAATGGAAGGTTTAGGTGCATGCTTATCCAGGATAGATAAGAATTTAGAGTTAAGATACTTTACAACCTCTTCAAGTGGAAGGGTTTTTAAAGGGTTCCAGTCGCAGGCTTTAAGCTCAGTTTTAAATCATTCTGAGTTAAAGTGTTTGGCAGAGCGTGCTATCCTAAAGGAGGGGAGGTTGGGAAGATCCTTCTTTTCTCTTATGATGTAGGTCAAAAAGTGATCACTTACATCATCTGGCAGTGTTCCTACCTTGTAAGATTGTTTCTGTTTGTTTATGAGTATCCAGTCTAAGGTGCTCTCTTTCTTATTTGGTTTATTAATTCTGGTTGTAGAGGCTATGGTTTGGCTAAAGCCATGGAGGTTAATATGAGAGGTGGGATTTTCAGCACTAACACTTTTCCAGTCAATATTAAAGTTGCCTAATATTATTGTTTCTTGGGGGTAAGTGGAAGACACTCAGCTTAGTATAGCCTCTATTGAAGTGATATTATTTCCGGGTGGTATGTAGATGCAGATAATGTATAAAGATTTGTTTGTGTTGATTTGAAGTTTGGTAATGAGGACTTCTGCATTATTATCCTGGGTTAGATTATATGGTAGGGTGGAGATATGAAGTCCATCTTTAAATAGAACTGCTACTCCACCCCCTTTGCATTTTGTTCGGTCTTGTCTCACTATGTTGTAACCTTGGGGAATTATTTCATTGTCTTTAGTTTCTGGTTTCAACCAAGTTTCAGTGAGGTAGAGGATATCAAAGGAGTGAATGTCTAGGAGGGCATGGAGGTGGGCTACTTTATTATTAGTGCTTTGGATATTTAGATGCCCTATTAGGAGAGAGTTATTGAGTTTAGGGTGGGTTGTTTGAATAGTAGGGTTGGTAGGGCCAGGGTTGGGGTGGATGTCACCGTCTTTTAAGGAGGGATTATTTAGTTCTGTTACTAAATTATATCTAAGGTTAGTTTGAATTTTCACTTTCTTTATTGAGGGTAAATTATGTTTAATGTGGGAGAGTCCATGGTATTTAGGTAGTAGGTAACTGGGAATGGAAGTTATGTTAGTATGACTATTAAAGGGTATCCGTGTGTGAATTGCTGTTTGTTTTAAGGAGTGGTAAAGATGAAAATAGTGCAGTTTTTCAAAGGAGGTTAGAAGGTAGGTTGAGGTGAGGACAGCTGAAAGTATAACAGCGAGTGTTAGCTTGGTTAGATTAGCCAGAGACATCTTAAAGAGATTATAAAAAAAGAGGAGTGATGAATTAGGGAGTGAAAAGTAGAGGAAAAGAAGATAAAAGGATAATGGAAGTGAAGAGAGAAGGGCAGTAATATGTATTAGTTAAGAGTAGGATGATATGGTAAGGTACTCTAAGCAGTGGCTTATTATGAGTGATTGTTAGAAGGTAGGGGTGTGGCTAATTGTGTGGGATGAGGTGAAGTATGGGATTGGTTGGAAGAGAGAGAGAGTGTGTGGTTAGGGAAGTATAAGTTTAGGACCTCTGGGGGTGTGTGGGAATTGGGGGTGGGGTAGGGGAGCGGAGTGAGCCCGTAGGGTGAATGGAGCGGGTCACAGCTGAGAGAGGCTGAGAGGCAATCAGTTATGCAGAGAGACTGAGTTCTACAGGCATAGGAGAGGTAAGAGACATTTTCTGTAGCTAATTATCAGAAAAATGGTGAACAAAGGTATAGCTGTGCAGGGGAGAAAGTTATGAAAAAACAGTTCTATAACAGAGGGAAAAGATATTTATAAAAAGTGCTAAGGCAGGAAAGGAGGTTTAAACAGAGAGTTAATTGAGGGGGGGCAGTAGCTATAGTAGTAATTGACAAAAAAGCTTTCTAGTTATTAAAACTCCCAGACTTAACCAGGATCATTCCCTTTTCAAACTTTTTCAAGGGTGGGGGGTAAGTACTTGAATAGAAAGTACAAGTAGGGATAGCAGAGTCTAGCTGGTCTGCAGAGCTAGTGGATTTCTACATCCAGTGAAAGATGGCTTTCCATAGCTTGAGGTCTGCTGCCCTCTAGTGGTAAATGTGGGGAAAACACTAACTCCACTAGGATAGTAGGAGGGGGGGGGGGTAAGATAGTAAAGAGATGGTTGGAGGGGTAGGTCTGCGGGTGTGCTGGCCCTTACAAATGAATTTAATTTTAATGAACTCACAAGTAATTTTAAATTAACGCACTCACAAGTTTATAGTTAAATCCTAAATATACTGTAGGATAACACCTACGCTATGAGGCTGAATGCAGAGAGTCTAGATAGATCTTGCGGGGCTTCTAGGTTGTGTTTCCCTTCGGTTCAGTTGGATTTCATTAGCCTTACAGGGTTTCTGATAGAGGGAAAGGCTGTATCTCAACACAGGGCTTGGAAGGCTATGAGGCTGAATGCAGGGAGTCTAGATAGATCTTTTGGGGCTTCTAGGTTGTGTTTCCCTTCTGTTCAGTTGGATTTCATTAGCCTTACAGGGTTTCTGATAGAGGGACAGGCTGTGTCTCAACACAGGACTTGGAAGAAGTTTATAGCTAAATCCTAAATATACTGTAGGATAACACCTACGCTATGAGGCTGAATTCAGAGAGTCTAGATAGATCTTGTGGGGCTTCTAGGTTGTGTTTCCCTTCTGTTCAGCTAGATTTCATTAGCCTTACAGGGTTTCTAATAGAGGAACAGGCTGTGTCTCAACACAGGGCTTGGAAGCTACGGACCGCACACCGCCCGGAGAGCAAGGGGCTGTTGGCTGGAGCAGAGGGATTTAAAAATCTTCCTGCACAGAAGCCTATCCAGTAACCTTGCATGTATATATGTGTGTGTGTGTGTGTGTGTGTGTGTGTGTGTGTGTGTGTGTGTGTGTGTGTGTGTGCGTGTGTGCGTGTGCGTGTGTGTGTGTGTGTGTGTGTGTGTGTGTGTGTGTGTGTGTGTGTGTGGCTCTGTGCTTGTATTTAGGGATTAGTATGTGTCTCTTTGTATGTATGATTTATCATTAAAACTTATATCTTTATCCACTGTTTCCATCTCACACCATATTGCAATAACTTAAAATATACCAGGTAATATCTTATTCCTGGAGATTATGTGGCAGAGTAGGGCAAATATTCATAGTTGCAGGGTGAAACAGCTACAGTTTAATGGAATAATTTCATGAGATACTATTCCTGGTAGGATAATGTTAATGTCCAAGTATGAATACACATATAATTTCATTTATTTTTAATGCATATAATGTCATTACCATTTTTATATGCATAAATAAGTCAGCTGTGCTAAAATCATTGTGTGTAACCATTTCATTAGTCAACAAAACTGAAGCTATTTTTGAAATACTACTACTTATATGCATTTAAGATATGATAAAAAAATCTAGTGATAATTACAAATTTGCCTGTTCTGTTTCAGTGTCTGTCACTAACTGCATTCTGCCTAATCACACAATATCTTGGCATTGAACTCTGATTGCAGTGTAATAACAGACAAGTTAATCTATATTTTTATACATTTTAGCTATTTTTAAAACAGGTTCAGGATAAAATATT
Source organism: Protopterus annectens (assembly GCF_019279795.1). Classification (NCBI taxonomy): domain Eukaryota; kingdom Metazoa; phylum Chordata; order Ceratodontiformes; family Protopteridae; genus Protopterus; species Protopterus annectens. The sequence continues at coordinate 85,052,134 of NC_056726.1, read as the reverse complement.
CACTTAGTAGTGCTAAGGTACTAATGAAACGTCTATCCCAAATAACTGCAAAATGACCACACACTAAAGACAGAAGTGGGTGCTGCCATGTTGCTAACCGCAGTGTACAGTCTTTCTTCATGGAAGCACACCATGGCTATCAGATGCATGACACTTCAAAATCTAACAAACTACAATTCTTTTGAAAAATCATTAAGCAGGGAAAATACCTGTGTGTATGTGGGGTGAGTGGGGGTGAAACTGTCAATCAACAAAAAAAGGAAAAAAAATCAAATACCAGAACTAGACATCTCCAACTTAAACATTACCATATCTATATTAAAAAATGAAGAAATGGAACAAAGCAGGCTTCAGAACTGTGACACTTATTAAACAGACCTTCCATTAACAAAAGCACTAACAATTTAAATTCAAGTACAGTACCTAGGAAGGGAATGTCCAATACATTCAAAATGGGCACAAAAAGATAATCTCCTGAAGAAATGGAAAGCATAAGCTCAAGAAATCAAAAATAAAGCAGCGCAGGAAGACACATACACAAATGCAGCAAAAATACTGCCAGTTATTTTTGACATACTAGGTAAATAAATTTAAAGGTGCAGTACACAAATGTAAAACACTGCATAAATACGAATATACATTAAACAAGAAGTGAAATAAAATTACCATGTAATCCCAGTTAAACAATGGCAAGTATATCATCATCTAAACAAACTTATGAAAATGATGTGGGTTGGAGATAGCACTACTGCTCACATGTTTCAGTTCTTGGGAGTTGCTGCCAGAATGATTACCTGTGTGTATATTTTAGGATACAATAAGCATGTCATCACCTAAATCAACTCAAATATGATGGAGGAAGTATTATTACTTGCATATGTGTGTCTTTCAGTACACAGAGTTGCCACCAAAATGAATACTCGTGAATATTTTTGAGACTGTGTTACCTGGGAATCAGTGTACACATTTACGAATCACTGTGGTACTGATATGTAAGTCTCCTAAGTCATACTCATTTTCCTGCCACGCTTAAGGTTAGCAGCACCTGTTTATAAACTGCACTATACAAAACCACACAACAATTCGACAGACTTGTAACTACACTGAATTTCAGGTCAAAAATCCACACACTTAAAAGGTTGTAATGCTGTAATGCTATCAATTTTTTTAAATGGGTGGCAGATCATCTCACATCAGAATGTACTACAGGCTATGTAATATCATACATAAACTACTAAACGTAGAATTCAAACTACAAAAAATGCAGATGCCCATCTTATAAGAACAATATTATAGGTTCATAGGTAGGTACTAGGCTATTGACCCTAGGGCCTGTACAAGCCTAGAAAAAAGGTACCCTGGCTTTTGCCACCCAAGAAAATTATTTTCCTGTGCCCCTGTCAAGCAGAACCACAGAAGTGATCCCCAGGGTGAATTTCCTATTACCCATCCAATCATCAAGATTTTTCTTGAATAGTGCTAATGAGGAGTTCTGTTTGACATAGATAGGTAGTCTGTTCCAGAGTATGGGAAGTCTCTGGGACAGGAATTTATCCATCCAGCATGTTCTGTTTATTGTGGTGACAAGGTTTAGGTCCCTAGAGCGTGTAGCTTGGAGCGATTCGGATTTTTTTAAGTGGAGCATGTCCAACAGCTCAGGGTTTGACATAGCTTTGTATGTTAGGCAGAGATCACCTCTGAGTGGTCGATATGTGATGGAGTAAAGCTGGAGTTTTCTGAGACGGTCTGTGTAAGGCATCTGTTTGAGGCCAGTAATCCTCTTTGTGGGGTATTTTTGCGGCCTTTCCAGTTATTGTAGATGTCTTGTGATGTACATACCAAAAGGGACGTTGTACTCTATAATGGGTCTAATGAGTGTTAAGCAGAGGGGAACAATGACTTCTTTTTTTCTGGATGAGAAACCTTTTGTGATGAGGTGTGCCACGTAGAAGGATTTCCTGACCACTGTGGTGATGTGATTATCAAAGGAGAGACTACTGTCCACCTGTGTCCCAAGGTCTCTTATCATGCTTTCAGTGTTAAGTAGACTACCGCCTATGTGGTAGTTCATGGGTACAGAGTTTTTACCAAAGGGGATGACAATGCACTTTTTGGCATTAAGCTTGAGACCATGTCTTTGACACCAGGCATCTGTCTCAGTGAGGCCCGTTTGTAGGATGTCCACATCATTAGGAGTTTCGGTTATGGCTCCTAGTTTGCAGCCATCTGTGAATTTAGTTAGCCAAAGACCTTCTGTGTTAGCCTGTACTTTAGAGAAGTAGATACCAAACAGGAGAGGACCCAGGACTGAACCCTGTGGTACTCCACTTGTCACTGGTCTAAAGTCTGATTTGGAGTCTGCTACTTTCACAGTGTGGGTTTTGTCAGTAAGCCAGTTGGCAACCCATCTTGTGACATAGGGATTTATACCTAGTTTTGTGAGTTTATCTATAATTCCAGAGTGAGGGATGGTATTGAATGCCTTGGCGAGATCTAGATAGGCTGTGTGAGCCACCTTGCCCTCATCTATGGCTTTGGTGACTACTTCAAAGAAGTCTATCAGGTTTAGGAGACATGATCTGCCTTTTACAAACCCAAACTGTGTGGGGTCCAGAGTTTGGAGATTTCCAATGTCTTTGTTTATAAGTTCCATGATGATACGTTCCATGGCTTTGCAGACTAGGCTCATCAGGCTAATGGGGCAGTAGTTCCCAGGGTCTGTTGTGGCCCCCCCTTTGTGGAGTGGGATAACTGTCGCGGTGCACCATTCAATGGGCACAAAGCCTGAGGTGAGGCTATGACTGAACATGGTACTTAGGTGAGGTGCCAGTTCATGTAGAAGGCAGCCTGGGATGTTGTCATGTCCCATGGATGCTGTGTTCTTGGCTTTGGAGAGTGAGGTTTTTACCTGCACACTCTGGTGTGTGCATGCTACTTATATTACTACAAGCCCAAGGATTGTAAGGCACTTGTCTTTGCCCTTTGAGTTAGTGCCTCACAACAACCCTGAGTATGTTCATTTGGTGGAATATGTGATGGTCAATTTTAACTGATTCTGCATTACAGTGAACTGATTTGGTCAATGTATGTAGAATCAGTTGAAAACTGGAGATCTGCGTCTGTGTTTGAATGTGTGTTTTTGCCAGTTTGAATGTGTCAGTATGTATAAATGTCAGTATGTATAAATATGCAACTGTATTTAAAAGTATATGTGTTTGGGGTGTTTGTGGATGTCTTCACTTATTTGGGGCTGGGAATAATTTGGGTGCCACATGAGATACTGGGCTTTAGTCTGAAATTGCTAACAGTGGGGTAAGGAATATTCCCTATTGCCCACTGTTGTGCGATCTCAGAGTTAGTATATATTATTAGTGGGTTGAGGGGGGGTGGTGCAGGGACACTTACCCCACTACACACACACTGATTTTATTCAGTTTCATTGTTTTGAGATGTCTGATGATTCAGTTCACTGTATTTAAATGCTAAATTACCAAATTGTGATGTTTCAATCTAGGGCATAGATCAATACAGATATCTATATATATATATAGACATATAGACAAATAGATAGATTGATATAGATAGACAGATGAATGGTTGTAAACAAGAGTGAATGCTCAGAAGAGTGAATATTTTTTTTTCAGCCTGCTAGATACTTTCCCTACAAGGTTGAGTTACAGCAGGGTTTTGGAATCCACTGTTGTGCAATTGAGGACCTGGCATATATAATTAGTAAGGGGATGTGAGGTGTAGGGGCGCTTGCCAGCTCCTGTAAAAAATATTTTTTCTTTTGCTTTTTTTGTTTTTGATCATTTTGGATTTGTTCTGAAAATTATTGCTGTTTTCTGTTTAGTTTTTGAAGTATTTACTATTTATTTATTAATGTAGTTATTTTATTTTAAAATAGTTATCCATAGTAGAGCACTGATCCCATTGGACCTCACTCGGTCTCATCCTGGGGAAAAAACTGATACATGCCATTACATACAGAGTGAATATCAAAATGTGCCATATAAATATATTTATATACAACGTGAATATTACAGCTGACTTGAAGGTATAAAGGAAATAGATACTACAGATTGACTGACAAACACAATATATATGCATTTTATACAGAGATGATATCGGAATTGCCATATTCATCAACTAGATCATCATATATCAGTACATCTCAAGTCTATTCTGATGTTACGAGTGCATTGCCAGCTACTCCTCACTTGCCAGATCTGGTCTTTTTGCTCCAAAACTGTCTCTGCCTAGGATTCTGTAGCCTACTGCCATCCCCTTTACAGCCCAAGGCACTAATTATCCCGACTGCCCCTTTGTGGCATTTGGAATTATTAATGCAAATATGAACAAACAACATTTGATGCCTTGAGATGTCAGTAGGATGTTACTGCAAAAATGCCTGGAGACGTCACTAGGTTGTAACTCCTTCCATATGAGGAAATATTCTACTTGGCTGAACATAGTAGTCTTAAATTTACATGGCATCAGAATTAAACATTTATACATGTACCTATAAAAATGACTGCTTCTGTCACTGGAAATAGTTTATACAGAAATCATAATACTGATGGAATCAGAGTTGCCTACATTACTTCTAACAAGACTTGTCCACAAGGCCTCACACATGGAATAAAGATCTAGATGCAGTGCAAATCTGAACAACCAGGTACAACTCTGAAAATTACACAATGAAATATTAAAACCTTTTTGAGTTACCGTCTCATATCTTAATTAATTAATTGGTGGTCTGCATTGTTCTTATAGCATAGCCATCTTAAAGATGAAAAGTATGCTTATTTCTAAACCAGAGCTCTTTTACTTTGGCTTAACAAGATATATATATATATATATATATATATATATATATATATATATATATATATATATATATATATATATATATATATATATATATATATATACAGATATATTTATCAGCAAAAGTAGTATTATTTTCTGTCTGTGGATTTATGGATATCATATAAAAACTGATAAGGGAAACATCACCCACAAATTGCACTGCATGCTAAAGTAGTAAAATATAATTCCTAATATTTTCTAAGAAATGTCCAAATGTGCCTCAGATATTGCCTTGTATGTATGTGCATCCAGTCATGGTTTGCATCTACCTTTAATAGTGACACACAGTAAAACTCCACAATGTTTTGTTTGTGACGTGAATTGGTATATAACTTTTCTTCAGTGTATGCACAGAACATATCTATATAGAGATGGTATAACATTAGAATTAAATCTTATATATATATATATATATATATATATATATAATAAAAGTGCCTCATAATATTAAATAGAAAACACAGGAAATAATAGTTTTGATAGAATATTATTATATAAACATAAGAAATGATTATATAGTTATTAAATGTTCTGTATATATTGCCCATAGTTATACTGTTCAATCATTTAAATATTAACTTAAGCATTTTATGAATCAATAAATATAATGATTGTAAATTCTATCAAATTTAATTAAAGAAAAAATAAAGTTCCTCATATATATTTATCTATAAATGTGCCATCATTTGTCTTTTAAAATGCGCCAACACAGAACATTTCAGCATAGGGATACACTGAGCCACATAACTTCATCCTAAAGCTATTGTCTTTTATACCTGGTGTCACAATCAACATGCTGCATTTTCATGAATTCCATCATAACTCTCCTTCATTTTTCTAGGAAATGTCAAACAGTACGCGTTATTTAGAAACACATAATGCTCTGTGCAGTTCTGTTTCCAGCAGGATTGTTTAATGCATTATGAAGGGAAAATGTCATGATTGCTGCAGTGTTACAGCAGATTTAATGGATAAAACTGCATGAAATCGTAGCTGTCCAGGGGCATGGCTAAAGTAAATTAGCTATGCACTCTGCCCCGGAGACATGCACCAGGATCAAAATAGCATGGCACAGAGATTCAAACAAAAGCTTTAGTGCAGTATTTAAGAACAGAGCAGTGACAACTAAACAAAGCAGTTTTGCAATTAATATGGCAGCTACATAAACACTGTAAGGATGTGTGTGTGTGCCTCCTGTGCAACTGCAATGTGTGGTTTAAAGGAGGCAGCTATCCCTTGGCATTAAGTGTTCAGTTCAGAGATATGCAACATGCAAATCAGTGCATAATGTACTTTTGCATCATGCACCTCTGTGCAACTCTTTTACATCTCTGAATCACTAGTTACCTCTGTAGCAGTGCTACATCATGATACTGAAGCACTATTAGTGCTACTGACATAAGGCCTCTGAATACCACCCAGTGTTTAAGATTTTGACCATGTAAGTATCCACCAAATGTATCCTTAAAAAATAATATTTTTTTTCTCTGCAATTATGCCCGCCTGCAAAAAACACAGATATGAAACGGCAAAATTCCCACATAATTTGAGCACAGAGCTGATCACAAGTCACATCAAATGATATCATTCATACATACTGTACTAGCATATATAAGTATAGTTCCAGTGTGTCATGCATGTGTCCAGCAGAGCTCAGTAATATATAGTTTGTGTAAAGCATGTACACATGAATGTTAGAGAGCACAAATGCAGTTTATATCTATAGCATAGATATAAGAAAATAACATAGCTCAGAACTAAAATGCATACAGTATATCACAATGAAAGTGACATTTGAAGTCACTGCAATATGCCAACAGAAAAGTTTGTAATTCTGGCACGGGGTTAAAAAAAGCAGAATATAAAGCCTTGACAGATAGGTATGTCAGTACATATAGAATCACAATCTAAATGTATATTATGCCTAAGTATCCAAGTATAAATGACTGAAAAAATTGCTAAGAATGCAGGCCTCTACAGGTCTCTTATTGTGACAGACTGAAAAGCTCTAAAATGTTTGGTCTCTGAAAAGGGTATATGACTTGTATTCAGGGGGAAATGCAATTTATGGGGCAGTGTTCATAGTCTTTTACAGAAATGCCTGTAGGCAACTACAATGTCTGGGAATGATCACAACCGAGCTGCAATTCATAAAGACCATTTGCGCAAATGCATGATGACCTCTAAGGAGCCTATGCAAATGTCTTAATAATGAGATGTAAATGAGGAATGAGGCAACTCAGCCTATGCTAATGAAGTATTTTCTACATCGTTTGCATTTCACAGTAAAATTGTCACATACAAAGGAAAGTCACACCAAATCTTATTGAGTTGCAAGCCACAACAATGCTGTCAATTGCTGCTAGTTTTTGCTATTTCCAGGGGGAGTTGCTTGTCTTTGCTGGGCCAAAACTGTTTGCACTCTGTGGCCCTTGCTGACCAAAAAGATAAAAATATAAACAAAGGATAATTCATTATAATTATGACAACCAGGAAATCCTTGACAGGATCAGAGTGGACAGGGACATTATAAGGATCTTAGTGGGTATGTTTGACCACCATGGGGTACTGAAGAAATGCATAGACTTCCTATCCCTGTGGATACTAAGGCATGCATAGCCCTTACTGTACATGCCATGGGAACCTTCCAGAGACAGACAAGGCACACATTTGGGATGTCACAGGCTTCTACCTTGAGAAAAATGCAACAGTTCTTGGATGTACTCGACACATTTGGATCAGTGCATCTGTTTCTGGTGTTACCTCAGGATAGAACAAGGACTATGTGTGCCTTTTATGGGGTGGCATGTTTCTCTGAGTTACTAGGTGTGATAGATTGTACCCATGTTTCTATTTGTGCCACTTCTGGTCCACAAGGAAAGTGTTACCACAATAGAAAGGGCTACCAGTCAATCATGTATCACAAATGTCTCTGTCCAGCATCGTGGCAGTGCACATGATCACCATATCTGGCTCTGCACTCCTTTACATACAAGGTAGGATGCCCAGTGATCATCTAGTTGGTAAGGGGAAAAATAATTTTCTTTTTATATTGTGTTTAAATAATTATTCATGTTAAAATGTATTGCTGAATACTAACCTTTTTTTTTTGCTTTGTACCTCTCTATTTTTTTCTTTCCTTTTTTTGTCAGGTGATGCTGGATATACACTGGAGCCATGGCCCATGACACCATTGAAAAATCCAAGTGGAGCTGTAGAAGAGATCTATAACACATCTCTGTCCCAGATCCATTTTGTCATTAGGAGGGTCTTCAGCCTCCTTGATAAGTCTGGGGGCACCCTTCAGTATCCTATTGTCTGTTGCATTGTGTATAACATGATCATGTACCAGTCTGTTGGTGAAGTGGCCCATGGATTCAGTGCAGCTCCAATTTCTAGTCCTACTATGATTCATATAATGACCAGCTGGCAGCAGTAGCAAGGGACCCCATGCAGCAGGTTCATGCACTGCATATAGCTATAGAGACAAAAAAGCAGCATATAGTCCAGAGCTATGGTCATGACATCCAGGATAGTGTTTCCTTTCTTGTAAAAAACACATAGAGTATAATTGATACATGTAGTGATATCTGTGGGCTATGCTGTGTGCTGTATGATCTGCTGTCACTGTTCAACTAACAACTCTCTCATCTTATTTTTTTTTCTTTTACAAAACTTACACATTACTGTCAGTTAAAGTTATGCCTGAGTGCTCATTGACTTCTGTTCAGTGAAGTTGTAAGACATCATATGAATAATAATATATTTTTTTTGTTTTGATGAATAAGTTTTACTGTAGTGCTTTACATAAGTATAAAAGTACCAAATGTCTCTAACTTTTCAATATTTCATGAGTTAATGTATTGCAATTCAATGAAAATGCACTATATTTTTTTATATTATACAATTTCTTTCCAGAGTCTTTCTGTGGTACTGTACATCAGATTATTTTTATATTGTCATGCAAAATAATTTGTGACTTCAGAGACATAAAAATATCTTCATTTCTGCAGTGGGGAGGGTGAAGTAGCAGCGATGTAAGTTTACATGGCAGAGTAATTATTTTAATCTGTTATTGTCTTATTAAATTTGTTCTGAAAATTTTTGTGTATTAATATTTTTTTATTGTAGGCAACTGCTACCTGTAACAATGGCAATACATATAGCATCACATTTAATGACCGCAATGACATGTCATACAGATGTTTTTCACCTTCTCTTCATGATTTACGTAGGTGGATTTGACAGATGAAATGCATGCATTTGCTAAATGAGTCCCCCCAACTCATATATTTTTTTATTGTAGGCAACTGCTACCTGTAACAATGGCAATACATATAGCATCACATTTAATGACCGCAATGACATGTCATACAGATGTTTTTCACCTTCTCTTCATGATTTACGTAGGTGGATTTGACAGATGAAATGCATGCATTTGCTAAATGAGTCCCCCCAACTCATATATTTTTTTGTTTGTCCCCCTTCAAGTTAAACATTCAGCAGTCTCTTTGAAGGTAAAAGGGTAAAGTTACAGAATTTAAGAGAACTCCAAAAACCAAAATGAACCACAAACAGAACCAGTCTTGCAACACAAATCCAAAGACCACACTATGACAGTGTATTTTTAGTGCTGTCATCCACTTTTTATTATGTGAACTTCTTCAAAAAAAACAATTTGCCCTGCCCAAACTTCCTTTTATATCTTGTCTCTAATAACATACAGGAAATGACATCAAATAAATTTAAACTAAAAATTTGCATAAATAAATAAATACATCTGTGTATCCTTGATTTTATAAAATACATTTTTTTTTATTTTTCTTTATAGTTAAAAAGTTGTTTTGTATGAATGAATATATAAAATGTATACATATGACTTTACCTGCATAATAAAAAACATTTCAAATGTATCGATTCATTTAATCTGGGTGCACTATCTGCACTTAAATACAACTGCCAAAATGCTTCTTTGCACTCTAAAATGTTGTTGAGATTACCTTCAAACAAAACTTTGTTCATCTTCTCTAAGACAAAGAATACGTTTTTTTTTTAAATCAGGACAAATGAGCGCATGTCTAGCAAGAGAATTTGTTTTTTTCTTTCTTTTTGATAGCCAAATTATGCTTGTATATTCTGCGTTTTAAACTTCTTACAGTTTTTCCGATGTAATAACATTCGCAAGACATGCATGTAACAATGTATACAACATAATCACTATTACAATTGTAATAGTTTTTCACCCAAAGAGTTTTGTTTGGGTGACTGAGAGTCACAAAGGAAAAGTTGCTAATGAACCTGCATTGTTCGCAGTTTCTACAAGCATAAGTACCCTTTTTGTTGCATCCAGTGATACTAGAGGTTGTGTTGTTTCCAAATTCTACCATGTTCTTAATATTAGTTACCTTCTTATATGTGAATCTGGGTGCTAATCCTAATGTCACCACTAACTCTTTATTCCCAAGTATAACTTTCCAATTGTTCTCTATGATTTTTTAATGTGCCACATTACATTAACTATAGGTATAGGAAAAGCACTCATGTACTTCAGTGATTTATTTTCCAGTTCACCTAATGTGCTGTCCTTCACTGGACCTACCATTATATCAGTGGAGTGCAAAATAGGAGAAGCCAGCCCCCCTTCTTAATACCATAACTTCATTTTCTATCTTTTTAACCACTCCTGAGTATAACCTCTAGAAATGAAAAGTGATCTCAAAAAAAGGACTTCTTCTGAATAAATGTCATTGTCAGAAGTTCGTCTACTTAGTCTGATGATTTGTCCTTTTGTGACTCCCCTTTTCATGTGTTGTGGATGTAAACTGTCTTTGTGTAAGTATTGATTAGCCAGTACTGGTTTTCTGTAAACCTTACTCACAAACTTTTTTCTGTCCATGTCTATACTTAAATGTGAATCTAGATAGTTAATGGATTCCCCAAATCCACTGATTTTAAAATCCAAAAAATCTGTAGTGGAATTGAGGTCCCTTACCAAATCCACAAATTCCTCATAGTGTCCATTCCAGATAAATAACAAATCATCTATATATCTATAGTAGACTTGAACTTTGTTGAAACTAGGATGTTGATTTAGAAACTTCAGTTCCCAGTTAGCCATAACTAAGTTTGCAAACACAGGTGCTACCCTTGCCCCCATTGCTATTCCGGAAACTTGTTTGTACAAAAGTTTGTTGAATTTGAAAAAGTTGTTGTTTAAAACCAAATCCATCAAACTGCAAACAGTGTTAACTTTTTCACCAGTGAAGTTAGTATTGGTAGTTAAGTACTCTCTAAGATATTCAATACCCCTTTCTTGATCGATCAAAGTATATAGGGACTTAACATCTAAAGTACCAAAATAAATTTGTCTTTCTGTTATGTTGTAATCTCTCTGAATTTCTAACAAATGCCATGAATCTCTGAGATAATATTTTGATTTCTGAGCAATGGGAATAAGGATGTAATGTAACCAAACTGATATATTTTCTGTTTTTGAATGTTTAGCCAAAATGATCGGTCTAAATGGAGGATTTTTTTGGTTAGTTTGAATTTTTGAATGCCAAAAAAAGAAGCCATTTTTGGATGTTCAACCAATAAATAATTGCAATTTTTATTGTCAATTTCACCTTGACTAAACATGTCAAAAAGTGTAACATCCAACTTTTTGTAACTCATATTGGCTTCTTCGCAACTGACCCTTTTGTGTCTGTGTCTTCTAACATAACCTCCATAGAACTTTCATAATCTTTCGTATTCATGATGACTATTTTCCCACCTTTGTCTGCTCTCATAGTTATAATATCTGGGTTTTTACTTAAGCTATGTAATGCATTATGCTCATCTTTAGTAAGATTATTTTTATAATCTCCATAACTAATCTTCCTAAATTTACTCTCACATATACTCTGAAAAACATGGAGAGTAGTTTGTAGGGGAGGGTTGAAAGTGCTAGGCTTACTTGGCCTGTCATCTAGATTTTTGTTATTTGTTATACTAGTCTGCTTTAGTACATCCTGCATAATGTAACTTAGATTCAACTTTCTCAAATATAATCTGAAATCTATTAAAGGTTTTCCTATGTTCATGTTACCAGCAGGAATAAAAGAAAAAAAACTTTTTTCAACACACTTTCTAATTCCAATGACAAATAAATATTAGATAGATTAAGAATGTCAAGACAATAGTTTTGTACACCTTTTTGGTTTACCAATTTTTCCTGTTTTTCAATCTCACATTGTATTACAATAGTATTTTAGTGATGGGTTACAGAACAACATCACATATATCTGGTCATCTGACTTATGGTTCCCATGCTACCTTCTTGGCTAGAAGCTGCCAGGATTTAACACATATGTGTCAATAATACACACACATGGAGCTTGCTAAGATCTGTTCCAGCTTCTGGAAGTCTTAAAACCATAAAACACTTCCACTTTTCCAGAGTAGCAATTAGTTCCATGTTAGAGACAATACAGAAGGCTTCCTAGTACTTGTTTTCCCATTTATTTTGTTTCTGGCTGCAATCAGAACTGTAAGATACAATCCTTATGGCCTAACGTAAGTAATTTAATTTCTTACTATTTTTCAAAGTTAGCTGGGCTGAGATTAACCTCTTTTCTCCCAGTATTTTCTGTTAAAACATATACATTTAATCAGTTACAATACAGTCAAGGCCCACTGTTAGTACATTTTTTTCACACAAGCAGCTTTACAAATACATTTTTCAACACAAGCATCTGTATAAAGCAGTTTAATATACAAATAACATATAATTATTTACAAAATTCCAGCATGCTGTACTGGCATATGTTACACATCCACTGTCCTACTTTTCCTGGCATAGCTGGCAATACCTCACATTGTCATGTCATGTATAACTGGCTTTCAGGTGTAATACACCAAAAAAATTACTTTATGCAGTGACCAGCAGCAGTAGAAATTGAAAATCATATACCTAACAATTATTCAATATATTTCATTTTTTCCAGCATATAAGTGAAATGCAACTGGTTTTCTTTATGAAAAAACAAACATCTGCCAAAGCATTTTTAGTTATACCATATTTGCCAATAATATCAATATCTGGTGTATTTGCCCTGCTACTTAATGGAGTCTGGTTAAGGTGAAATCACGTCCAGAAGGGAGTGGCTCTGAACATCTGAACTACAGCCCTGCTCTTGCTGTCTTCATTCAGGTTCTGGCAGTTTGTGTTGTGTCATGACCTGTGAAGGCATGTGGCTGTGCTCCAAGCTAGGCTGACAAAGAGACCGTTATTATGTTCTACCTTCTAAAGGAGTAATATCAGGAAAAGATTGAGGCATGCACAAAAACTACCAGCTGGAAAAATATCGATGTCTGTTAGGAGTTGATTGACCACCTGGCATCCATGACAGGTATCAACGACTCTGGCCAACAATGCTGTCACTGATATGATGACTTGCTGAAGTATAGGCCTAACCAGCTGGCCAAGTGTATAGACCAAGTAGTAAGCATAACATCAGAGTTCTACAGTAAGTATTTTTTTTACTGGTCACTATTTTATTGGGTCATATTCAACACAGAAAAAGTATTACAAGTTTACATTTACTGATAAAAATATGTGTAACTGCAAATATTATTTACAATGCTATTATGTTAATCAAGGGAGGTAAGAAACAAAAGCATACACTTGCATGTATCTTTTTAAAAGATATGTTTGTTATGTAGTAATATAATGTTCTGAACAAATGCAAATGAAACATATGCATATGCAATTAATATGCTGCATACATATCTCTGTAAATGAAAGGCATACATGTGCAGAATTAGAAGAAGTACTCACTCATGTATCTATACAGACTAAAGAAAAAAGTTTGTGTTTACACATAATAATGTAATTATCATTGCATAAATTGAATTACTATTTATTATATGCAGCCAGTTTTGGTAAATAAATTATTGTTTGTGCAGGGCACAGAATTATTGCTATAACAGTTGTTTGTTCAAAAATAATGTAAGTACACATACAATATGGCTGAAGTCTTAGTCAGACAGCATATTGTAGTCAAACTGGAGATTGGGGGAGGGAGCGGGGTTGCTGTGCCACGTAAATGACCAGGACATGCTTTACTCAGAATTTATTAGTTCTTCAATAGCTATCATATCATTTTCATTTGCACAGCAAAGAAAATGCAGACTTCCATGAATTGTTACAGTTGCCTGTGTATGAATAACATCTTCTTGTACACAGTGTCACATTCACACTATAGTATTTGGGTATTTTGAAAATGACATTCCACCCACATTGCATACATTAACAGTCATTCATATGTAAATAAAATAAAATAAATTAAGTACAACATTGAATGCATTGCTTTATATATACAGAAAAAAAAACATTTGAAGTACAGGTAAACAAGAATTGTCTTATGTCTTCTCTTTACAGCTGAGGAAGAAACAACATATTGCAAAAGGCAGTAGGAAAGAAGAGTAGCTTGGCTTACTAAATCTGCTTGTATGTTTTGCCTACAGTTTCATACAATAATATTTGTTTAACTGATTTCATTGCGCATTACATTAATCTTAACTGGGTCAGTAGTGTACATTCATTACATTACTGAAACCAAGACTGATAGGGTCTATATTATGTAGTTGAACAACTGAAATGTCGACTAACCATTAATCCACACATATGTGTCGAACCTGCACTTCAGCGAATGGCCAAATCATGGATTTCTTTCTAAGGGAAAGAAATTCCTAGGCCAACTATGCACGTCACATTATAACAAACACTATGAAGTGGGGGCTGTGCCCCTCACACACCCCCTAACTAAATATACTAACTCTGAGATCGCACTACAGTTGGGTAAAGGGCAGATTTAAAAGAACGGCCAAATGATTTCTTTCCTTTGGAAAGAAATCAGTGAGTTTGCCATTCCCTGAAATGCAGGTTCGACACATATGTGACGATGAAACATTAGTCGACATTTTGGTTGTTCGACTAGATAATATAGACCCGACTGATATACATGTCAGTACACAAGTGCAGTATTCTGTCTTAAACTATTTTGCCTTAAAAAAATGCAGTGAAATGATTGTGTTGCATTACTGAAACAAGACTGACAGATATATGAGTTTATAACTGCAGTAGTTTGTTTTAAACTGTTTACTTTAGTGGTTATAAGGAAGTATTTTTAGAGCATTGTACCTGAAAGAACTGCAGTGAAATACATTACTGCAAGCAAATGTAATAGATATGTCAATGTAAATTACATTATTTTTTGTTTAAGTGATTATCTGTAATAGTTATAATTGATGTGTATCCTGAATAGCAGACACAGAAAAATGTATAGAACTTCAGAGGAACACACTGCCCTTCAAAGTACTCACAATAACTTCTCATATGAATTAATCTGAAGTATGCATAAACACTACTCATATCATGCTTCCCAAGTATACATACACTTTTCAAATGAGTACTCCCATTGCATGCATATGTACTTCCCCTACACAAGTTTTACTTCAGTAAAGATTTAACTATAATGTAAAACTGTTGTTAAGAAATCAAATGCCATGTAACGATATGTGAATTTACTATGTATTTTCTATTTGTCTCTCCCCCTCCCCAGCTTTTTTCTCTGTTTTTATTATTTCAATTATGCATTTCTTTCTCTTTACTATTTTGTTTCTCTCCCATTTATTTTACTTTATTTACAGATTCAGTTCCCTCAGGAGTGGTCCAGGCATGTAACTCCCAGGTTGGGAAATATTTACCTTCTGCATGTCTAGGCATGTCCTAACAAGGTTGAGGCGGGTCCTGCAGGCACCCTGGCACATGGCAGCCTGGAAAGCCTCATTTCACAGAGGGCTGTGGAACCTGGTAGAAGATATACTGGAGCAGATAGTGGACAGACAGATTCAGACTGTCAAAACCTCTCTTCAGATGCTCTCATAGTTGGTGCAAACCACAGTACCACCACAGGATTTTATACTCTTAACACTGGAGTCCTCCACTGCACCACCATCTGGCAGAAGTGTACGAGGCTCTGTGAAATGGGCACTCCTATACCATATTTCCTTAGCTCTTCTTCCCTTATCCTTTGTCCATTACTCTCTTACCTATTATCCACCTACACTACCATATTACAAAAATACGTAAAAAATAGGGGGTCTATCACATGACAAAAACACAGTTCCCCTCTTCTTCCACCTGCTCCAGCACTAACCTTCTTGATGTTTTCCTTTTGTGCTCTCTGCTTTGTTTGTGTTCCTTTTTTTCAATCTTTTCTATCTTCCCCTTTCAATTTTTTAATAAAAACATTAGGGTGTCTTCATAAGGATAACCCTATATAAAACATAATAAATCTTTTTATTTAAAAAAAATCAATTAAAAATGCTGCACAGCCTGCCACTTGCCTTATACCTTCCAAGTGAGAGTTCACCTAGCCACACGCGCCCATGATATTCGAAAACAAATGAAGTAATACAAAGTCTCAGGCTTTTATGCACTGATTCACAAGTTCCTAATGATGAATTTTGCATACTTTATGCTTTTGCCAAAAATGGGTATTTTTAAAACGAGATTTGCTTATGGTCATTCATTACAAATGACCTGCTCTGCCTTATTTATATAGCTGTCTAGTCGCACTACTCATAGATAACTGCTAGGCATCTGTAAAGTTCCAGCCTATGTCTGCAACAGATCAGACATGGCTTGGGTTGGCATAACATAAGAACTAAAATCACATATTTATAAATGTCTAGAAAAGTGACATTTTCTGTCAATTGTGAAATATTCCAAAAAAAAACTCACATTACTGGCAAAGTCAAAATGGCACATACAGCTTCAGTACAGAACTATCTGAGAGTCATTATACCTGGAGTGTCCATATAAGTGCAACCTTTATCTCTCCAGCAGATACAATTCTCTAAATTTATTAAGATATCTTGCAAATATAGGAGCACACACTATCCCCATATCATTTTCTTTCCACTCTGTGATTAACTCCACCACTTTTGTTTATTCAAAACGTAACAGCATACTTATATATTTCTATAACAGTCACGTATTGTTTATTTTCCAATCACTGTGCATTTTTTATTTAACAAAGTATTACATGTATTTTTTTTATTTCTGAAGTAAAATCTAGATAAACATTAATGTAGCCTATATACTATCTCAATGGGAAAATTTGCATATAATGCTGTTATGCCTGCCTATGTTAATTTTCAAATGTTATTGTTTTTCTTGTAAGTACTTAAAAAGGGGTTGAAATCAATTCCCGACCCTGATAAACAATTTCAAATAAAAATTGAATAAATAAAATGGTTTTTAACCATATATTTTTGTGTGCTTGAGGGAGTACAGTTTTAGTAGGTGAGCCATTTATTCACTTATTTTTCCTCTGTTGACCAGATTAGTCCCACTAGGATAGTAGCCTCATTAAAGACAGACACAATGTGGTATTTATAGTCTGCATGTCCTCCCCGCGGGTTGAGTGGCGTTCTGAAAGACATGCGTGAACGGGTGTGCCTTCATTGAAGATTGGGCATCGAGCTGGCAACTCGGCACCATGAAAATCTACTGCTAATCATTAGCGGACCGGAGTTCCACTGTCGCGACCCCTAGCCAGGAAAACCGAAAAACAACAACAAAGGAAATCTTGCCAGTGTATGTGGGAACTTCCCCTACTCTTTTCATATGGAGACACGGTTAGTAGCAACACTTCCTGCTTCTGGTCTGAGTGCAAAGGCAGCTCAGAGAAGCAGGGACCAGCATAGAGAGTACTGGTGTGTATGATAGTCATGTGGAAATAAGAGAAGATGATGCCAGGGAAAGCAGGAGGCAGTCAAGCCTTTGCAAGACAGCTTTCTACTGGAAGATGTATTAAATAAAATGGAGGAGATAAAGGAGAAAAGAGATGAGATGGTGGATAAGCAGAAGGAGTCACTAGTGAAGGAGGTCGAACCTTCAAGGACACAGAAATGTTGCTTCAGTTAAAGTTTAATGAGGAAGAGGCCGAATTGCAGTCAGAGTCTATTGTTACAACCCTCCAGTCTGGAGGGTTGCAAGATGTCTACTTGAAAGAGTTAATTGAGCAGAGTGAGCCAGAAAGTGAGAAAGCAGTGTCATGGGGTGAGATAATAGAGAGAATACAAGAATAATACAAGAATACTGCATGTTAGTAGCCTGATTAAATTGTAATTGTTATTCTAAGGCCTTCGGTTTAAACACTTGGGCTTCAAACAGTTGTTTTACATTAAGAAGGTTTGTGGTCTGCACTGTTTTACCAGGACAGGTAGCATACATCCTTCCAAGTTGGGAACTGCTGATTGAAGGCTCAGTGTCTCTTATTCTAAAAGTGTATTAGTTCTGGGTTAAGCACTTGGGCTTCAGGACAGTTATTTTACATTAACAAGGTTTGTGGTATGCACTCTTGTGGGAGGAGAGGCTAGATTCTGCCCTTCTGAGCTGGGAATTTCTGGTTAAAGGCTTACTGCATATGCTTACTTGAACTGCTTCTTTAGGAAATCAGTATGCCTTGTTTGCTGTAGCACAGACTAGATTCAGGCCTAATGGATCTAGCTTTGTTTTTATAACTTGTGCACTGATCCAGACCGTCTTTTTTGGAGAAGGTTTCTCTGTACCCTAGTGGCAGGAGTCTGCAGTTAGAACTTGTCTGATTGAAGACTGGTGGAACAGGGCTCAGTTTTGATCTTTTTAACTGGTTAATTGGGTAAAGTGTTGTTTTGATTGTATCTGCTCTATTTTCTGAAAAAATATATATATAATTGCTTCTCACCTTTTTGAACTAGTATAGTCCAGTTTTCAGGTCACTGCTGAATCCAGGGCTGTGTTACAAGTTTCTGTGTTGCCCATACCTTACTTGGATAGAAGGAAGTTTCATTGTTCACCTGTGAGAGAGGGGAGCTTTGAGCAGCCTATCTGTCCCTGGAGAAGTGGTTTCAGCCCACAAGTTAGTAGTTTATTGACCATTTTGGGCTAATTTCTATCTCTTTCACGTCCCTGCTATAAAAACCGCATTTGCGCAGTTTTTGTGCTTGTATTCCACTCAGCAAGTGCCTTCCAGGTGTTCTGCAGAGTCTACAGCAGCAGAGAGACAAAAGAGAGACTTTGGATTGATTAAGTATAATTTTTCTGCTTTTCTTGCTGTCTTAACTAATTCCGCCTAAAACTTCAGTTTTTTTAGCGAATCTGTGATTTAAAAAGTTTGTTATTGCTGCATACTGTACTTACTTGCTGCCTGCACTTGAATTAAGTTATTTTTGTGTTTAAATAATCTGTTTAACTGTTGTAGGCTACACACTAAAGTGCAATAGCATTTTCTGTGCATTTAAAGTGTTGTTTTGATTGTATCTGCTCTATTTTCTGAAAAAAAAAACAAAAAAAAAAACAAATAAAATACTTGTTCCCGCCTTTCTGAACTAGTATAGTCTAGTTTTCAGGTTATTGCTGAATCCAGGGCTGTGTTACAAGTTTCTGTGTTGCCCATACCTTACTTGGATAGAAGGACGTTTCTCTGTTCACCTGTGAGAGGAGAGAGCTTTGAGCAGCCTATCTGTACCTGGAGGAGTGGTTTCAGCGCAGAAGTTAGTAGTTTATTAGCCATTTTGGGCTAATTGTGATTGTATCTGCTCAATTTTCTGAAAAAAAATCAAAAAAACAAAAAATATATACTTTTTCCCGCCTTTCTGAACTAGTATAGTCCAGTTTTCAGGTTATTGCTGAATCCAGGGCTTCTTTACAAGTTTCTGTGTTGCCCATACCTTACTTGGATAGAAGGAAGTTTCTCTGAACACCTGTGAGAGAGGGGAGCTTTGAGCAGCCTATCTGTCCCTGGAGGAGTGGTTTCAGCCCAGAAGTTAGTAGTTTATTGGCCATTTGGGGCTAATTTATATCTTTTTCACTTCCCTGCTATAAAAACTGCATTTGCTCGGTTTTGTGCACCGGGCAGGGCCGGTTAGCTAGAGTTAAACTATTCTCGGCTCCACAAAGTCTACTCTTCAATTTTTCCCTTGGAACTAGACAAACCTTCAACTTTAGCACTCAAAACATTCATTTCACAGTCAAGCACTTGCTTAAAACTTATAACAAGCACTAATTAACCCTAGCACTAAACCCCCCCTATACTGTCCAGAAGGATAAGGCTCTCTATTCGTCCCCCCAGCCAATCAGAAAAACAGCTTACTCTACCTATTCAGGCATGTCCAAAGGGCAGTTTCCGGTGTACTCTCCAGTCCAACTGGTGAATCTGGGCATTTTGAGGCAATGTTACAACTGCCTCATGTACACAGACAACCCTCTCCTCCTACCACCAAACACTAATATATATGAGAGATGCAATTATACAGCCAAACTGGAGGCAAAGCTCTCTCAACCCAAGACTGGAACTGACAGTCAAGAGGAGAAGGGTAATACTTGCAACACACCAGTCTCACATAGACCTAATAAACCAACACCGGCAAATAACAAACATGAATGCATGAAAACATACTCGGAGGCTTTAAATAAAAATCTGCAAAAGCAACAGAGACCTCCAAAGCAGACATCCAAGCAACCTCCACACCCCATCACCAACCATGAAACACATACTTCACATAATCAGTGTGCCATGCAATCACAGCCATTAAGGCAAAATAACATACCCAACACACTAGTAATAGGTGACTCTATAGTCCTACTAACTAGACTGGACAAGGAGAATGTTACAGTTAGCTGCCTGTTGGGCACCAGGATCCGCCACATAACACAAGCACTCAGGTCACTCTAGAACAAGTACAAATATGACTCTGTCATTGTCCATGTTGGTGTGAATGACCTCAGACGTACCTCTCTGGACTACATGAAAAGAGACATGGAAGAGCTCTCTGATCAAGTAGCTCAGGCTGGTATGACCCTGACCCAGAGTAGCATCTTGCCCTCACCAAGAATGATGCCACAGTATAAAGAAAAAAATTATCAATTTCAACAATTGGCTAAGTTTCTGGTGTCATTCAAAGGGGATCCAGTATCTGTCCACCTGGGATGACATGCTCGACAAGCCACATTGCTTCCCAAGAGATGGCTTGCACCTGCCACCCTTAGGTTTTCAAATACTGGCCAACGCTCTTGCCACCCCCATAGTGCCTTTTTTAGGCAAGGCTCAAAAGACAAACCCACCACCATAAATAGCACAAGTAACCCAAAACTGAGGGTAATGCTACTCAACGCCAGAAGTCTAAACCTCAAAATGCATGCACTCGAGGCACTCCTCAGTATGGAGAACATCGACATCTGTGCAGTAACAGAAACCTGGTTTAAGGCTGCTGAGAGCACCCCAGCAGTACTAGGCTATAACTCATACCATACCTTTTGGCCACAGAACCAGGACCGAAACACAAAAGGGGGGTGTATCCATATTCATCAAGGATCCCCAAACCTACAGGTTAGTGGTGCAGCACAATGCATCAGAGATCATCCATGTGCAACTAACAGTGCTGGTCAGACCATAGACTAATCACTCTGGATATCCACATTCTGCCCCCACCCCCAATCAAGGAAATCACTGTGAAAAGCTTTTCAAAAGCAAACTTCACATTACTTAAGACCAAGGTGGAAAGGTTCACAGCCCCCATGCTAAAGGACAATGCTGTCCAAGCTGCTGAAACCTTTACAAAGGCATTCTATGAGCATCTGCAGGAATACATGGATCATGCTATCCCAAGTAAAACCAAGACTCACTTCTCCAAGAAAAGGAAACCAGTCTGGTGGACCCCTGCCATAAACAAGCTATACAATTGAAGGAGGAAACTAGTACAGAAAAGAGTAAAATCCCAAGAAGCAAAGACATCCCTGATCAGTATCAGCAAGAAACTATGATCCGTCATTAAATCATCCAAGGCTAGTTTCGAAAGAAAAATTGTCAATGACTCCAAAGATAACCACAAAGCATTCTTTAGCTATGTCAAGAACCTAAGTGGAAACTCTCAGATCTGCTCTGAGTTAGTGCAGAATGGCACAAAATACACTGAACTGACTGATATTGCCAACATTCTGGCAGACAGGTTTAGTGCAAACTTCACCCCAAAGGGCTCATAACCATACCAGAAGAATGTAGGGACCCATCAATCACTGACACATAGGTTAAAATAGCCCTATCCAAAGCCAAAAACACAGCTTCAATGGGACCAGATGGTGTCCCAGGCTGTGTCTTACAAGAGCTCCAAAATGAACTAACCCTTCACCTAAACACACTGTTCATACTCAGCCTCTCTACAGGCTACGTACCCACAGAGTGGCACACAGCAACAGTTATCTCGCTTCACAAAGGTGGAGCCACAACGGACCCCGGGAACTATCACCCTATTAGCAGAGACAGTGGGAACTTCCAAACCTTGGACCCTACCCAGATTGGCTTTGTTAAGGGTAGATCATGCCTCCTAAACCTGGTGGACTTCTTTCAGACAGTTACCAAGGCATTAGATGAGGGAAAGGAGGTCCACACAGCCTATCTAGACCTCGCAAAGGCTTTTGATACCATTCCCCATTCTAATATTATAGACAAACTCACCACCTTGAACATAAACCCTTATGTCACGAGATGGGTTACCAACTGGCTCATGGATAGAACCCACATGGTGAGAGTTGCAGGCCCTATGTCCAACTCTAAACCAGTTACAAGTGGCATCCCCCAGGGCTCAGTCCTAGGACCCCTCCTGTTTGATATATACTTCTCAGAGGTACAGGTACGCATAGGAGGACTATGGCTGACCAAGTTGGCAGACGACTACAAACTAGAGGCCATAACTGATTCTCCGGATGATACAGACACCCTCCAGAAGGGTCTCACTGAGATGGATACCTGGTGTCAAAATCATGGCCTCAAGCTAAATGTCAAAAAGTACATAGTCATCCCCTTTGGAAAAAATAAAGTACCCGCAAACTACCACATAGGTGGTAGTCCCCTGAATACAGAAAATGTAATAAGAGATCTGGGGACCCAAGTAGATAGTAATCTCTACTTTGATAATCATATTGCCAAGGTGGTTAGAAAATCCTTCTATATGGCCCACCTAATCACAAAAGGGTTCACATCTAGAACAAAAGAGGTTATTATGCCTCTCTACTCATCACTCATTAGACCCATCATAGAATACAATGCCCCATTTGGGATTACAAGACACCTGCAACAGCTGGAAAGATCACAAAAAGTACCTCACCAAGAGGATTAATGGCCTCAAACAAATGCCCTATACAGCCCGACTCAAGCAACTCCAGCTGTACTCAGTTGCATACCGCTTACTCAGAGGTGATCTCTGCCTGACATACAAGGCCACGTCCAACCCAGAATTGATGGACATGCTCCACCTAAAAAAAAAAAACAAATCCCAGAGAGCCATACACTCTAGATATATAAACCTCACCGCAATGATAAATAGGACATGCTGGAGGGATAGATTCCTGTCCCAGAGACTCCCCATGCTTTGGAACAGGATTCCAATATACATCATGCAGATCCCCTCACAAACGCTCTTCAAGAGAAACCTTGATGGTTGGATGGGAAACAGAAAATTTACCCCGGGGATCACTGCAGTGGCTCTGCTGGACAGAGGCACAGGGAACTAATCTAAGGGGGTGGCGAAAGCCAACACATTCTAGCTAGGCTTATAAATGCCTTCAGGCAGATAGCCTAGTACTTACGTATGAACCTATGAACTTAAGAAGAAGTAGAAGACATAAGAAGAGAAAAAATGAAGTCATAAGTGCAAACCATAAGAAAATGCGAAAAGAGGAAGAGAAGAATACAGAAATGAAAGGGAATTATCATGTAAGAATAAGCAGTAAGAAGAAAAGGGAACTTAAGGGGTATGAACTATGGGACAAGGTGATTTCACTACTGGGTAACTCGTCCAGAGAGGTAAGGGTGTTTATTCATATTAATAAAGACTCATTTTGTGACATTTTTTAAACTGAACAGCATATGGAAGAATTCCTACAACAATATGAAAAAAATGATAAACCTTGGAATTTATATGCTATACAAGCATTTAATATAGAGGGTGAAAAAATGTTTGTTCAATTTCATACTGAAGTAGAAAAAGAGACTTTGAGACACTATTTAAAGTCTACGCAAAGGTGTTGAGAACATTTTAAAAAATTATGACAATACATGTTTATGGACTGGGGGCTGATAATGTGGTGTTTTGAAAATGAAAACTGAAAACATAAAACATGAACCTCATATAATTAATGTAGATGGAAATAAAGGGTTCATGAAATATTGGGGTCAACCAAAGACATGCATTTTTGTGGTAAGAATGATCATTTGATTAGTAATTGTGATAACAGAAAGTGCTTTATTTGTGGAAAAACAGGTCATAGTGCAAAAAGATGTGAACAAAAATGTATAACAATGTGAACAGACATGGCATTTGTGGATGGATTGTGATGTAAATGGAAAAGAAACAAGAGAAAGAAAAGGAGACCAAGTCAAAGAAAATGTTACAGAGCATAATTTAAAAACAGGATAAGATGATATGAAAAATAAAGATATAATGGTATAGGTCAAAGAGTTAAGAATAAATGAGGGGTGAGAAAGGTGTGTTAAACAAAAGGAAGATGAGATTAGTAATTTGAGTGAAGGGGGAGGCAAAGTAGGTAATGATTAAAAGTAAAAGAAATTCCATGGGAAAAATAGTTAAGGATAGAAAATGTAAATTTAAAAGTATAGATTTTGGAGAGAATAAAAAAATAAAAGGACGAAAATAATATAATACTTGTTTCAGAAAGTGAAAATCAATGCAGATAGTATAAAGAATGCTAAAAGAAGGTTAGAAAGGTGTGTGTTACTTGATATGGATAATATAACATTATTAGACATGAGAACTATAGCAGAAGCAGAGAAGAGACAAGTGAACAAATTATAGGAAGGTATAGTTATATGGAATATAGTAGATAAGTGCTCAGGTATAACAATTTTAAGTAAAAATCAATAGAAATATTGGATTATACATTAGTGATATTAAGGAAAATGACAATATTAGATATAAGATGGAAGAACCAAGTATACAGAATTATTGTAATATATGCATATGTGTTACAGAAACAAAGGGAGATAAAGTTTAGTAAGATCCTTAATTATGTTAGTATTAATATGCAAATAGTATTGGTAGGACAATAAAAAGTGGAAAGTTGTATTTATGGGACAATAAACACTGGACATATAAAGGAGGCAATTTGAGATCAGAAATTGATTATTTTATGAGTTCAGATAGTTTAAAAATGATAGACAAAGGCATAAAAATAATACAGTTTTCAAATCATGTAGCAATATAAATAGAAATCAAAGAAGTATATGTAAAATAGGTAGAGGCATTAAATGAATAAATGAAATGGAATTAAATCAACAAGCAAGAAAAACGAGTATAAAACTATGGATAGATCATATAGAGATGACAATATTTTATAAGGAATGGAAAAGTCTGTGCATAAGTTTGAAAGAAACATATAAGAAAGAGATGTTAGAATGACAAAAGATAAAAAGATCACAAGATAAGTATAATTGTAATGGTATGAGTTATCAAGCATTTAAAGATATGACATGTAAAAAGAAAGATTTATGATAAAAGGAAAAGAGTTATATGAAATGAATAAAAAAAAATAAAAACTATTATTTAAACATATTCTTTACAATGAAAGAAAGAGGAAGTTGCACCATACCTAAGTAAATTGGTAAAAGAAAATAGGAAAATAATAAGAGAATTAAAGAATGAAAAGGAAAGATAGTGACTACACAGAAGGAAATAATGAATGTAATAAAAGAACATATTTTGAATACATTTTCTGAATGTAAAACTAATACAGGACATAAGTAGCATTTAAAGAAATTAACTGAAGAAGATAATAAAGCAATAGGAAAAAAGATATCAATGGAAGAATTGTTAAATGTTTTGAAGACAATACATGTAGAATCAGCTACAGGATTGGATGGAATTGAATATGTAATGTATAACATATGTTAGAATGGCAAAAAAATATTTTCCAGTAGTATTAAATGAATGGTTAGAGAAAGAAATCGAAGATGAAAGAATATGTATGAGAGCGATGAAATTCATATGAAAAAAGGTGAAAAAATAGATATTAAAAATTAGAGATCAGTAGTGTTAAATAATGTAGATTAAAGATAGTCATGAAAATAATAGAGAAAGGAATAGAAAACAAGGTAATAAGTTATTAAATGATAGAATATTTGGAACAAAAGGAAAAGGGAATCAGGAACTTTTAACAATAATAAGGGAAGTGGACCATGATGTGATAAATAGAAATGCGCTCAGAATCTTCACAGGAGATGTGAGCAAAGCATTTGATAAGATACAATATGAAATGTTATGGGAGATTTTAAAAGAATATAACTTAAGTAAAAAAGTAATTAATATATTTGTTTCAGTATACAATAAGAATAAAGTGAGATTACTCATAAATGGTTGGTTAAGTGAGGAAATAGAAATAGGAAGTAGTATAAGACAGGGATGTCCAGCAAATAGTATCTTATTTTCATTAATTATGAAAGTAGTGGTTAACAAAATAAAGTTAAATTTAGGAGATCTGAATATTGCACAGTAGAAAGAATGCAAGTGCCAGTAATGTTTTCTTTTGTGGATAATATTGTATTAATTATGAAAAAGGAAGAATGGATGAAAATAGCTACTGGAAATCTTCTTTGAGTTTTAAAAGAGATATGTTTAAGGATTTACAAAGAAAGAGTAAAGGACTAGAGACACTAAAAATAGAAGGTATTCAGTTTGATAAAGAAGAGACAGAAATTTCAGGCATAAAACGTGGTAAGGAACAACAGAGATTAATACAATAGAAGAATATGATTGACAAAATAAGAAATATTTGTATGTTTTTGTTTTACAGAATGTATAAATTGATGCACAGGAAAAAAATCATATTTAATTAACTCTGTTATATTGGGAAAAATATAGTATTTAGCAAGTGCGTTTACAGTGCCAACAGAGTATGAGAAAGAATTAATATTGGTGTTGTTTTCATTTATATGGGAATCAAGATTAAATCAGTTAAAAGAGAAATGCTGTGTGTTAAAAAAACACAAAGGAGGATTGGGGTTATTTTATTCAATTGTACATATAGTATCATATAATTTATATAAAATATTGGCATGGTTAAAGGAAAAAGAAGCTAGATTGATAATGAGGATAATGAAAGAAAAATATAAAGAAAGTTTGGAGTTTTTAAAAAAGAGGGAAAGGATATTTAAGTGCAGAAATAAAATATATCAAGAGAAAACGTTATCATGGAAAATCAGTATGGATAATGTAGAGAAAAAAGAAATGGTTTATAAATACAATAAATAAATAATATTATGTTTTTTCATGGTGATATTTGGGAGAATAAAAATAGAAGCTATAAAAGCAAGATTAGAAAGATATGAGAGATATTTTGATTGTATTGATTTTTTGTGGAGATTAATGATAAAGAAGCTTCCAGTAAAGGCAAATATGCCATATAAAAAAAATAAAACAAAGAATATGTATTTATTGTGGTAAGGTAGAAACTACAGAACATGTTTTTAGGATGTGAAAGAGTAACTCAATTATGTAAAAAATATATGGAAAGGAAAACATAAAAGGTATGAAAAGTATAAAACAATATATATTTGGACATGATAGACTATGGGTATTATGCAGTGGTGACTGGTGACTTCAAATTAAAGAGGAGCTGTAGGAGACAGGTGAATGGGTGGGGCCAAAGGGAAGGGATGTGAGCAACTAGAAAGGGGTGGAACTATGCTAAAAACCGCAACAGCTGGAACTTTAATTAAATACACTGCCCTGGGTGCCAAACCATCATTACGAGCGTCCAATCAAGACAAAATGAAATGTAGAAGAAAAAATATTCCAATGGATTGGCTACATGACAGCTTACTTAATATCTAGATGGAAACACAAAGGTTGTGAGGCATGAAAAAATAAATTACTTTTTAAATACATTGCTGGAAGGCCAGTCAAAATCAAGTATAAAAAAACAAGCAGCACTCAACTCAAACCACTTCTCCTTGCACTGCAGTTCTAATTATAATTTATATTCAACTTTATAAAATTATCAAGTAACATGCTGAAAGCAGCAATCTCTGTGATTCCTCCACTTGTAAAAATGTTTCTTATCCAAAAAAGACCTGCTGCCTGACAACAACTATTTACTTGTTTCATGGGAAAGACATGATCAAAGTAAAAAAATGAACAGCAAACAAGAAACAAGCTCAAGATAAATTGCTTAAAAGATTACTGCACAAGTTATGAACCACACATGATAGATTGGCATTCTGTTTAGTTTATGGGTAAAGCCTGCAAAGAGGACTGCAAGTCTCCAACAAATGTAATTTGCCTCTGAAAATACTGCAGTCCTGTCCTTTATTACAAATACTGTCATATGCTTTTCAATACCTAAGGCTTATACGTTATCTATTAGTTAAATATTTTCTGCACGGCAACAACAACAAGGCTTTCAATGTTGGTAATTCTTTAATAGTATGCTTATTAAAGCTTACTTCCATTTTACAATCTTCAGCAAGCTTACCTGATGGTCATTAAAGCATTGCTACTTAAACAGAGAGCAACAGAGCACTGCGACAGCATGCATTTTCTGAATAATAAGAAGCATAAATCAACAGTATAAAAATATGACAGAAAACCAGAACATTCTGCAAAATCAAGGACAGATGAAAAGACACTGTTGTATTTTTGTCTACCTTGGAATGGGGAATACTCTGCACACTTACACTGCATAACTGTTCCTTGCCTTCTTTGGACACATCCAGAGTCCCTACATGGGTGAGTGGGGTGCAACAAGTATGTCACAATTTGAAATGTCTCTGGCTGACAGTGATGGCACCGGCACTCATACCTCTCAACCTCAGAGCAAGAAATCTGGACAAAGCCATACACAGAAATGGGACACAAGCCCAGAAATAAGGACAATGTTTAAATATTGCTCTTATAAACTTAGAAATACAATAGAATACTAGTAGATCTTGTATTAGTATAAATTTTCTTAAGGATATGAAATCTGAAACTCAAATGTCAGCCATTATTTTCTAACTTCAGTCTTTAATGATTTGTCACTAGTTTGTCAAAAAAAAAACTATAATTTTATGAAAAACGGACCAAAAATGTGATGCAAAAATATAAAATTGCCACACAATGGGAACCTGTCAAAGAAGGGACACTCTTTTAATATTAGTACTGTTAACTTGAGCAGCTGACAAAAAAAGAGAATCTACATGCATTTCTGAAATAAAAGTAATCTATAACTCTGATCATTACAGTTATTTATAATTGTAAACCTTCCATGTTTTCTTCCAAAACTGCCATTTTTTGGAGGGATTATTAGGGGGAGTGCAACATTTTGAGCCAAAATTTGGACAGTTGAGAGGTTTGGATATTCCTAATTCTATAAAGTGATTTATTTGCATGTACCTCTCAACCTCTTAATGCGGGAAATCTGGACAAGGCCATATATATTGGGGAAGCATACAAACAGTACTAAAAATTGCTCTTGTATAAACTTAAGACAGTTGATAGAATAGCAGGTCTTGCTTTAGCATGCATTTTTCTGAAGGTTGTGATGTCTGAAACTCAATATCTGTCATTATTTAGTGACGCCATTCCTAAATGATTTGCCAGAAAACCACAAATTTTATGAGGAACAAACCATAAATAAGGAGCAAAAATGTATTCATTCTGCAAAAATCTGGACAGTTGAGAGTTATAGTTCAGCCGGGACTGTCTTTGAGTTTGCTGCCCTTCCCACTTTCAAAATCATGGTTGAATGGAGCCTCCCCCCTGCACCCATTCCAATGTCCCATTCCTTGGTTATTTCCCACATTTACCATAAACACTGTAATGTGCATACTGCTTTACTTCTGCAATGATTTGGATTTCATTTGAAAGTTTTATTTTGCATTTTACAGCACAAACACTGATAGATATTTGCTAAACAAAGCAATGCAGTCTCACAATGAAAATAGACTTGGCATTAAAACTTCTCTGCCCTTGAAACTTACATTCATTGAAACAGCTTTGAAACCCAAATTCAAAGAAAATACATTTTGTCAGTGGCAGATTAAGATTAACTTTGGGCTGTTTTCAAATCATAGGCCCCTTGCACACGAAACATACATGTGCTCTTTGATACACCTTCCTGATTGTATTAAATTATATTCCTTATACAATACAGTACAGTTATTAGGGGGCATTTTAAATTTATTGTTTTGAACATTTTTTCCAGTAAAGAATGAAACAAAATGTATGCATCAATAATGACAAAACTGCCCAATTCAGAACATTTCCATCATAGAAGTCTACTCAAACTTCTACAATCCACCAGTATCAGTAAATATGCACAATCTGTGAAGAAGTAAAAGTCATCTAAATAATTCCACATTAAAGAAATCTGTAAATAATGAAGAGGTTGCTGCTAGCAAAAAACATTATATTTCATTGTTTCATCTACAAATAAAGTACCTGTTGCCCTGGAGGAATAAATTGCCTATGTTGCATTAAAAAAGGATAAGCTAGTAATATTGCAATAGGGAATGGATGGCAAACTGATAACAGGTTCATAGTTACTAGGTATCTTCACCAAAAAGGATTGCAGCATCCACGCTCTTTACAACACAGTACAGTATCAACAATGCATCTACCTACTGTGGGAATAGAACCCACAGCCTTCTGCATCAAAAGCAAGTACACTACCTGTTGTGCTATTAACAAAGCAAGCAGACTCAGCATAAGCAGTACTAAACTTTTGTTCCCCTGCAGCTCTCAGCTCCTCATAAAAACTACTCGACACTCAGCTGTATCGCTGAACATTGCAGCACAAGAAATCTGGAAAAAGCCGAAATTTATTGGGGGGGACAAAAACCCAAAAAACAGGGACACATTTTAAGCATTGCTTGTATAATGTTGGAAAGTTGGTAGAATAAAATCCTGTATTACCACCATACATTTCACTGCCAAGACTTGAACCCAGGACCTTGTACAAAACAGTCAGAGCACCATACCACTATGCCAAATCAGCTGTTTTGTGAAAGCAAGGAAGACTGAAACTTAAATGGCTGCCATTTAGTGAATTCAGTTCTCACCATAGCTGTCAACCTCTTAGCACAAAACACCTGAACAAAGCCAATAATGGGGCAATACAGCCCCCAAACATATTCAGTGAATTCAGTTCTCACCATAGCTCTCAACCTCTTAGCAAGAAACACCTGGACAAAGCCAGTAATGGGAGAATACAGCCTCCCAAACATATTCAGTGAATTCAGTTCTCACCATAGCTCTCACTCTTAGCACAAAAAACCTGGATGAAGCCAACAATGGGGGAATACAGTCCCAAAATAGGGACAAATTTCAAATATCTATCTTATAAATTTAGAAAATTGCTAGAATAAAAGGTTTTGTGTTACCATGTACTTTCTGAAGAATATGAAGTCTGAAATTCAAATGTCTGTTATTTTTATTTATTAACATTTGCTAACCAGGAAAGTCTGACTTGGAACAAAACCCAATTTTAAATTTGTTAACCAGGAAAGTCTGATTTGGAACAAAAGCCAATTTTCAGCAGAGGCCGAGGGAGAAACACTCCAGACACATGTCTTCGTAAGATGGGAGAACATGCAAACTCCACACAGAAGGCACCCCAGCCAAGAATCAAACCAGAGTACCTGTAGCTGTCAGGCAACAATGCTACCACTGTACCACTGCACTACTGACTGTGTAATGAAACAAAAATACAGAAACCACAAATTTTATGAGGAACAGAACAGAAAAAATATGAGGCATAAATCTGCAAAATTTTTACAAATGGTGGTGGGTAGGGAATTCAGGCCCTTGCCCCCTGCACCCAAGGTACAGGGTTCAAGCCTGAGGTATTCTCTACCCACCATCATGTGTTCTCTCTAGCCACCAGTATATAGCAACTGGGGCATTACACACACACACACACACCCTTCTCAGTCATAGTTCATAGTTTAGTACTAAGCTAACTGCCCTTGCGGGCCATTTTAAGCCTAAACAATTATCCCTTGTGAGACTCAAACTCTGCACCTTGTGTTTGTGAGGTAAACACCTTAGCCATTAAGCCACCCTCCCACCCATTCAAAGCTAATGGCTACACATAGTACCTGAATTTAGTGTATTCTCAGTCCCATTCAGAGTTCCCATCCCATGCAAGCTTGTTCTCAGTCTGTTCCAGTCTCCTCAGTCCTGTCCTATGCAAGCTGATGGCTGGTTTCCCTTTCCCCATGAGAGTAGGCTCCAGACTGCAGATGATGCAGTCTGGAGTTCTTCCATTCTATGAGGTCATCACTGCACAGACTTCTGGGCATCTGCAGGGCAGAGATGGCTTTCCTTCTATCCGGACTGCTGACACAGCAGTCTGAAGTTCTGTGAGTTCCAGGAACTCCAAGCACACATGCGCAGTGTCTCAGGACTTCACAATTTGTTTTGTTTTCTTTCTTTCTACAGGTGCAGGGGCTGCAGTCTTATAGCACAAGCCGCCCCTGGTATTATGGTGATAAATAAGGAGATGCCCATAACGTAGATAAAAATGTATTGTGTAGTATGGATAATTTGAAATGACAGTATAAATGAGATAAAATATAATTAAAATGTATAATTTGGTTGTGGAAAAAAGAGTGAGGGGGCCAAGAAGGTGAAGGAGAAATGTTAATGTACTGAAAAAAAGGTGTTGCTAATTAGCTAAAACATGTAAATATTTGTAAATAATTGTAAATAACTTGTATAAGTTTTATATATAATGTGTCTAATGGATTTTAATAAAGGACTCCTACTCTTTGAAGGAGATTATGTGAAGCACTCTCTGGCCTCTAGGTGGGTGATGTAGGGCTTTTACTGCAGTTCAGGGAATATCATGATGGAGGAGAGACCATCAGAGTTGGAAAGAGGAGCAAGAGAAAACCTACAGAAGGAAGGAGAAGGAGATGAAATAACTTATACAGAGCAGGAAAATTGAGGACTGAAGACTTCTGCTAAATTTGATAAACTAGGCATAGTCAAAGGAAGGATAAGAGGTTACATGGAGTGATATGGTGAAGAGAGTGTTACAGGATGAAGAAATTGTGAGATTAGAAACTCAAATAAAGGCTGGTGAAGGGAAAGCAATGGAGGTATTCTTGGCTGGTGGAGGATCTACTTTTGATGGTTTACCTCTGCAGCATGCTTTTTGTTACAAGAAAGAAGAAGTTGTACAGATGTAGCAAGGCAAGGAAGATTGGAAGAAGGAAGCAAGAGGAGAAAAACAGTTGCATTTTCTAAACATTCAGAGAGATGACAAGTGGTAAGAAAACAAAACTAAAAGTGATGGTAGTTTGACCAGGTATGGCATCATGGATAGTATTATTTTGCAATTAGGATTTAACATTAAAGACGTAAGAGCATCAAATCATTTGGGAGTTGAAAATGTTTTAAAGGGACATTTAAAAGCTTTAACTTGCTGGAAAATGATTGCGGCTGAAAAATGCTATAGCACCATAGAACGACCATTTATTTCAGAGCTTGGGGCTACAACTAAAAAGGAAAAAATGTAGTACTTAGGACTTCAGATATGGATTAGCGTGAGTTAAAACTGTTTATTTTTTATGCAGTAAAGCGCATGAAATGTACTAGAGGTTGAGAAGTGTGCATAGAATGGATGTTAAGGATAGGAAATTTCAAAATATTTCACATGTAATAATTGTAAATGGTGAGTTAAGAATTTGGACACTTTTGGTTTAACTGTCCCATATTAGAAGAATAAAGGGTAGACAAAAAGGAAACCTCAGATGAAAGACAAACACTATTAAATATCATTAGAGAAGCTGTGGTTATGGGAATAGGAGAAAGGTTAAACAAAGAAGAGGTATGTAGTGAAGAAGACCTCAAAGTGAGGTTACTAACAGACAGCAAGATAAGAGATTGGCCATTTTGGAAAGTTAAGTGGAACAAGAGGGGGAAATTTTGACAGGAAAAGAACAGGAACAAGATACTGAAAATCAATTGATGAAAGACTTTGGCTAAGGAAAAAAAAAATAAGATCTGGAAGGAAAACACTTAAAAAATGAAAATGATATATAACTTTTAGCATTAAATGTGAAAAGTATTGCACATGATATAACAGGTATGGCGGTAGTGGTGGAATGGAGTGTACAAATAAAATTGGATGTTTTTTGCTTGCTAGATATCAAATGTAACACAAAAAAAAGGAAAATAATACAGGCAGTACGGGACAAACTGTTTGGTTTGTAGGAAATTAGACATATTGTGAAATAGTAACTTTTATTAAAAAAACTGAAGAAACAAGAATTTTAGATGAAACAATTGTAATATCGAGAATGGTAGTGATATGTGATATGAGAATGAAACAAAAATGTATAATATTAATAGTGATTTATGCAAACATTAGTATGATGGAGAGGAAACAGTAATTTAAAAACAATCCTGGGGATTTAATAACATCCATGTTGGCATAGTGT
Organism: Protopterus annectens; assembly: GCF_019279795.1. Classification (NCBI taxonomy): domain Eukaryota; kingdom Metazoa; phylum Chordata; order Ceratodontiformes; family Protopteridae; genus Protopterus; species Protopterus annectens. Next base: position 85,017,731 of record NC_056726.1, on the reverse strand, counting down.
AAATCCTACATGGAAGGTACCATGGCCATGTATGAGGAACCCCCTCAGTAGTGCACCATGCATATGTATAAGATAGAAAAGAAGGCACTTTACTGAGGGAGAGCCATGTAACATGGTACTAAATCATTGTAGGGAGTGTGTTACTGTGTCCAGAGATGAATAACACACCCCTGCACTGTCAAAGTGCTGGATAACAATGTAGGCAAATATAATAAAGTGTTATTATGTTTATGTTTGCCGTGTGTGTGTGTGTGTGTGTGTGTGTGTGTGTGTGTGTGTGTGTGTGTGTGTTTGCACAGTGCAGCATGGCATGGAGCAATGGACATGTGCCAGACATCTAAAAACAGAAACCGGATACATTTAATTATGAATGAAAAGGTCAAGTTTAAACATAGCTGAGCGGGTTTGCGCAACACACAGTGGTGCTCAGCAGGGCTTAAACATAGTGGAGAGGTATATGTAAAAGTATAGCAGCATTCCACGTGTCCATGTAGCCAAATGGTTAGAGTGACAGCCTTATGTACAGTAGGTGCAGGGTTTGAATACATAGAGAGGTTATTTTGCAAATAATCATTTCTGAGAATTATTTTAAATCCTGATTCAATATTGTTGGATTACACATACATGTTATTAAATTTAATTTGCAAATACACATTTATGACAAGTACTATTAAATCCTTAATTGAATTCTGTGTGAATACACAGACAGGTTATTAAGCATTTATCTTGTAAGTACATATTATGAGAAGTATTTGTAAACCCTTCATTGAATATTGTATATAGGCACAGACATGTTATTAAGCATTTATGTTGCAAATAGATATATATGATTAGTATTTTCAAATCCTGCTTTGTTGTGCTCAGCTAAGCTCCACTAAGCACAGCTAAGCCTTGCCAAGCACTGTTAAAACAAAGAATGTGCTTAGCTGGTTTGTGCATTGCTAAGCAGTGCAAAGCACTGCTAAGCAATGCCTGTTTAAGCAGTGCTCAGCTCAGCTAAGCTGGTTTATGCACCACTAAGTATTGCTAAGCATTGCCAGTTTAAGCACTGATCAGCTGAGCTCAGCAGGTTTGTGTGGTGCTAAGCGATGCATCACATTTTTAAAAATTGCCCAATAGTGGTAAAGGGTGGGAAAACAGGATCATTTAAGTGCAACAGGTGGGAATATAACAGAACCTGCTGGAGTTTGACCTGTGCAGGAACAATAGCAAGTGTTAGAGAGGGTGTGTGCTTCCAGGCGCAGTGGTGGGGCATTCTTGAGTCCATGGTCATGGTTGGGCTCCTTGTTGTCTGGCTGCTTTAGGGCCAGTACCAGGGATCAGAGTACAAGTCAGAAGCCTGGGACTGGCTGGCACACAATCTCAGGTATCCCCTGCACAGGTGAACAGGTCTATCATCATTATGGCAATCTGAAGCGATAGAAGAGGAGACTTCTGGACACCTGGGTCCAGGATACTGGAGATTGGAATGACCCACAAGTTTGTAAATACTGTCAGCATTATTTTACCAGTACATAATCTGAATGTGTGATACACAGGTACACATAATGGTGTGTTTCTCTCCTTACAGCTGACAAGGAGAGAGCTTGCAACCTAGAGGCCCAAGCATTTTGCCTAGTCAGGTTGAGCTGTGAGTGTAGTGAGTACAGATATATCTTGCAATCTATAGGCATATAATCAAGAAAGAGTATAATTAATAATTGCCATTAGGTATATACACTTTTGATTGTACTGCAATGAATGTGGTCATAGACTTGGACTGAAATAAGTGAGTAATGCCACATATACTGCAATAAAGATTAAAGCATGAAACCTGATAATGTTAAGGAAATAAAGTTTGTACTGCACTAAATGTGGAATTACAGCTATATTGCAACACCTGCATTATATGAACTGTTTTGCAATAAAGACATGAAAGTATACCAATAACTGCCTTAAGTCACCCCTAATAAAGCTGTGTTGTGCAATGTGTGTGTTTTTTGGGCTGTTGTTCATGAAATTGAGTATTACATCTGCTCTGAACTGAAAACACAAAGGATAACAGTAACTCATTCAAGGCTAGCTAAGAAATAATGTTCTGCTAAACTGCAGCGTTAGAGCTGTACGACAAGAGATATGCATTATATTTGTTCTGCAGAAAGAGGTTCTCCTGTTCGATTCACGGCTGGAGTGCCTTCTGTGTGGAGTCTGCATGTCCTCCCCGAGGTCGAGTGGCCTCTGAAAGACATGCGTGAATGGGTGTGCCTTTGCTGAAGGTTGGGCATCAGGCTGGCAACTCAGCACCATAAAAATCTACTGCCAATCATTAGCGGACCAGAGTTCCACTGTGGCGACCCCAAACCGGGAAAAGCCGAAAAGACAAACTGCAATCTAAAGCATAATAGGAACACCCAAGGTATAATTGTGTATATCAGGTTTGTCTAGTGTTAACCATTGCATTTCAGCTATATGCATTTCTGCTCTGAGGTACAGTGCTGCAGGCAAGTATGAAACTGTAATAGCTGTAGCGTGCAAATATACAATCTGCAACTGTATAAGGGTCAGGTAGCAAACCCAGCACTCCAATATGGTTTGTACACATCACAGATATTTTCACCCATTAGGGGTATATTGTCTACACCTGCATTTTAAGTATTAATGTACAGTTCACCTACTATCTATGTCATGTATGAATCTCATGCATGTGTGTTCAAGTGTCACTGCAGCCTTGTATAACTCTCTACTTCTATTACCAGGTGAGCTCATAGGCAAATATCAGTCAATCATACTTAATAATAATAATACTTAGAATGCAGGTGTAGACAATATACCCCTAGTGGATGGAAATATCTGTGATGTGTACAAACCATATTGGAGTGCTGGGTTGGCTACCAGTAGATAAAATACCACAAATCTGCGAGTAGACGACAAATAGAACCACAGTTTGTTGAGAAAAACCTTTATAAACAACAGCAAAGCTTTCGGGTAGAAACCCTTATTCAATACTATTACAAAATCCAAAAACCAAGTAGGTTTAAATAGGAGTCAAACACAATCACATGACAAGCAGCCCTACATGATTTTTACTACTCTCAAACTGGCACTGTTACATAACATATGTGTTTATGCACATGCCTCACCTGGACTGTTTTGGGTACTCTCACCCTAGTTCTGCTCTAATGACAGAGCTGACCCTGCTCCCTCAGTGACAGATACAGTTTGCTGTCCTCCAATGTGATCACACTCCCCACTATGAGTCCTGGGCAAAAGGCAGCAGCTGCAACATATGCAGCAATATGTTCAGCTACCTGCTACAGACCTACCATACCTCACAACCCCCTAGAAAAAGGGATCCACGTAACACCCATACTTAAAGGGGTGGGGGGAACCAAAGGTCAGGTGACAGGGACATGTGTCACAGTCTGCCCCTACAAACATACAGAGATGACAGACCAGCAGTTATTGCAGCAGCAAGCATATTCTGATGAGTACAATATATGACACTCACATGCGTCTTCCCCCTTAATGACCTCAACCCGCATTGTTTAACACTGAACTGCCAGATAATCAAAAAGTCATTTGACAATGGCCAAATATAGGTTCATAGGTGTGTACTAGGCTAATGGCCCTGGAGCCTTTACAATCTAGCCCACAGAAGTGACCTGGCATCATGCCGCCCGACGTTAGTTCCCAGTGCTCATCCACTCATCAAGATTTCTGTGTTCTGCTTGACATGTATAGGAAGTCTGTTCCACAGCATGGGCAGTCTCTGGGTTATTAACCTGTCCCTCCAGCATGTTCTGTTGATTGTGGTAATGAGGTTGAGGTCTCTGGAGCATGCGATGTGGAGGGATTGGGATTTTTTTAGATGTAGCATTTGTAACAGAGCTGGGTCAGACATGGCTTTGTAAGTCAAGCAGAGATCACCTCTTAGTAGATGGTATGAGACAAAGAATAGCTGGAGCTTTTTTTTAGTCTGCCCATGTAGGACATGTGTTTAAGGCCTAAGATCCTCTTCATGTGGTACTGTTGTGGCCTTTCCAACTGTTGCATGTGTTTAATGAGGTACATGCCAAATGGGGCATTATACTCGATGATTGGCCTAATGAGGGAAGAGTAGAGAGAGAGAGAGAGATGATGACCTCTTTTTTCCTGGATGCAAAACCCTTGGTAATGAGATGTGCCACATAGAAGGACTTTCTGACCACAGTAGCATGCAAAACTGTGGACATACCACATAAATCCCAACAGTAGACAGTATTTGCACCTACCCTCTGTGATTCTGTAGCCTCCATACCTCAGTAATGTCTATCTCAAAGACTAGGAAAGGGGCCAAGACCTACATGTAGGCCTTAAATATTCCACTGTTGTGGCATATCATTGGCTAATGAAAGTGCAACCCAGCTGTTCTGGATGCAGTTAGCAAGTCTGAGTCATGGTTTGGATGCACAGACAATCACCTGTTACTTTACCTACAAAAGGCAAGCAGCTGTCTATGGTGAACACATCTGTAACTTGCTTTACCAAGACAGACTACAATTTTGGAAGAATTTTCTTCAGGATTTTTAGATAAAAGGATTACAGCACTCTACCAGGTATATAATACAAGTCTCCATATAATGGGATGCAAATAGAAGGATGCAGTTATGGGGAACAGAGATTACAGCAGTAGGCCTGTAGTACATATGTGGGAATGACATGTTGGTGATGGTCTGCTGTCCAACAGCTACAGGCATGCCTTTCAACTGTGCCTGCTGTGACTTAGATCACAGCTCTGGCCCTCTCACTCCCTCCTACAATGGTCAGCTCCTATATGAATGCTACTGGATTGTGTGTTAGACATAGTGACAGTAAGTAAGGATGGACACAGCTGGCATAACACAGGCTGTACTGTCATGCATCTCATCTCAGTCTATGAATGTCACACAGGAATATTTCGGACATTGTATGGGTGTCCCTGACTGTCCCTGATGTACTCTGACTAGGTTACTGTTTTATCAACATTCGTATCCCATTGCTTGACAGCTGTAGCTAGCATACCTGGTAACCCCTACAGCAGGACATCAGGTCATAGCCATTATTAGTGGGGGGACACAGGCCCAACCTCAGTAACAGAGTGTACATACTGATCATACAAAGTAAGGGTATGAATACAGTAACAGATATTACTGTAGCATAACTGTTTTTTGAGTGTTCTGGCATGTGACAGCCAGGTTCTCCACATTCTGAGAACAACCATCAATTATTGTACAATCATTTGCCAGACACCCACATGTTTCTGACAAAGGGACCACATACATCAGGCACACATACACATTCTTCAAACATCTGTGTACTGGAGAAGCAGGACACCTAGAGGGAAGATACCCTACAACATATTTGCATTGCTGCATGTTATTAAGGCACATGCATATTGCTGGACTGTTACTGTATACTTGTACTAACACACATCTCTGTGTTGGACAGTGGCTGTTTGACATGGTACTGGGATGTTGCCCACAGAGGACACACCACAGTAGATGGCATTGTTGGGAGTAGAGACATAGAGCACACTCCATCACAGCACACAGGGGCATAACTGGTAAGGCTACTATGGTGCTGATATACATAACTGTGTTGATAGATGATGGGATATGATGTGGGAGTTAGCAGTGGATAGTGCAGGCCAATTAGGATATGCAGAGTCTGTACATAGTGGATAGCAACATATGTGGTCAGTGATCTGTTCTCTTCTTCATGACTTTCAGAAAGGAAGGATGACAGAGGCAACCAGCATTTTCAGCTGCTGAAAATGAAGTAATTCTAGATGGTCTCAGACTGCATCACAACATTTTCCTGCCCAGGAGTCACCTGAATCATGAGCAATGTGCAGTACTGTATGATGACCTCATCACAGCAGTCAACTGAGTAGAGCTACAGGACAGAAGCTATGAGCAGGTCTGAGACTGAGCAACTGATATGATATATGCTGCATGGCAAATAGCTGCTGCTGTGGACAGGTACCATGCTGCCACTGGTGGAGGGCCTGTAGCAGTACAACCACTCTTGGACACAGAGGAATTCCAGGCAAACCTGAGATCAACCACCAGCTTCCAAGAATCCATCAACCCATACATCATGGAGGTGGGTGCCACAGCATCCACAGCAGAGGAGTGTCCCAGTAAGCCTCCTGTGTTCATCACTGTTATACTGTATCATTCATTGTGGCAGCTTCTGCATACCAGTAAATGGATGTCATGTCAATCTGCATGGGGGGGGGGGGTTGCAATGTACACATGTGCACACATACTTAGAATGCCAGCAATGTAAGCAGTATCACAGTAACTACTGTACATGTTGATATATGCACATATTATCCTGTAACAATGCCACATTTGGTATTGCTGATAATACCTCTCCCTCACATTTCCATAGGTATGTCAGGTATGGCTGGAGTCCAATGTCCTGTAGAGTGTGATACTGTTTTTGTATGGATCAGTTATATAATAAGAATGTTAAGGGCTCCCATTTTGCTCTAGACACAACTGATATGCTTAACCAGAGTACAACACTTGTATGTTTAGTTTCAGAGGGGTTAACTGAAGTGCATCGAATCAGTAATCACATTAGCATATTTGCAGGAGCTGTAACATATGTTCAGTTATTTTTGTGAAGGTCTATGCAGTCTGCTATAGAGGGGGCAATAGTATGCCCAAGACGGGTGCACTGTGTGTTAGGTGTAGGTCTATCACATACACTGATATATAACTTATCACACAGGTGTATAGTAGTGGCAACAGTAACCGGACATAGCTGCAGTGCATGTTATAAAGGGTCTGTCTTGTCTGTGTATGTTGCAGTCTGCTTGTGTGTTGTGCATGGGATCAGAAATAGGATGTGGTAGGTGTGATGTAGTTGTGGCACCTCACCTGTATGTGTATGTGTGTGGATAACCATACATAATAGTGCAGGTAGTAATGTACTTATTTTGTCTTCCTCCTTACAGGTGACTGTGGGGGTTAGAGTCTGTCCCCCTCACAACCTGATGTCAGTGTCTTATCAGAATCTGATGATGATGGTGGCCATAGTGACGCACAGGTGGGGTTGTTGAGAGATGAATCTGTCCTATGGGTTGACATCTCACTTCATTTGTCATTGTCCCCGGACACAGTCAGTATGCCCACATGTACCCAGTCCCCTGTGGCCACAGATATTGGACAGTCAGAGTGTGGTGACATTGAACAGGAGAGTGTGGAAACATGGGCATCAGTGGGTGTAGACACTGGCCATAGCCATAGAGTTGGTGAGGTCCCATACAAGCAAATTGACATGGGTGATCAAAGGAGAACTGCTGCCCATCCACCATCTGTCACAGGTGTCACATCATGAGTCACTTGACATGTTTCAGTCCACCATGAAGGCACAGGCATGCTCCAAACACAACACCAGATGGATGCTCAGGATCATGGCTGCATCACTGTCTGACATCCGTGACTCCCTCCACCACATTGGTGATGCCATGCATTATTTCACTGATGTAGTGGACAGATGGTGGGGTGAGACATTGTCAGTCCTTGACTGCACATTGTCTGTGCTAGAGCATGGTGCACCAGACACGTGGATGTAGGTCAGCAACAAAATCCTCTGAGAGTCCACGTGGCTGTGCACACTCACACTCCTGTAGTGGCAGTACCTCCAGCACTACAGAAGGGAGGTTGCTGCCCACACCATGACATTGCTGGCCATGGGCACATGATCTTGGGTGGTCCATTGAGAGTCATGGGCCCAGCAGACACCAGTCACCATCAGTGACTAGTACCGCATCTAACCCTGGGCATGGTGGTTCAAGTGCCACTCCTGTCACAGCCAGTTCCCATGTTCAAAGACAGTGAGCTGTCCATTCTGCCATGTATAGTCCACAGCTGTCCAACATACCCACATGTAGGACTAGCACATGGCTTGACTGTGTACACGCACACACTCGCACATCACTGTTACATGCAGGTCACCAGCAGATACACACAGCACCTCTCCATGGCCCAGCTGACCAATGCCCCTTCCTAACTCACACACATATCAACTGTATGGCACAACCTAGGCCTCTGACAACCCCACACCACACCCTGTGCATGTGACGCTTCCTGTGGCACACCCCTGCCATCCATACCATCAATCCAGGGGCATGCAAATATGTGCCTGATGTACAGGGTGACTATAATACATTACATGACAGTTTGTAGTGTGGTAGTGTTATGCCATGAAAGGTGCTGTATGCTGGCATGTGTCATGAGTACACATCAAAGTGTTTGTACCTTTGTTCCATGATGTAAGATTGGTGGTCGTGTAGCAGACTGACAGGTGTCTCTCAGAACTTTGCATGTTTCTGTTCCAGGGGTCTGGGTAACTATGCTGTGAAGACCTGGTGCCAATACAGCAGCTCAGCATAACATGGTAGTAAAGCAGATTATATGACAACAGCAAGGTATGGCATGGGCTGTACATGTGCATGGTTAGCTAGTTGCGTATGTGTAGAACAGTGTGTCAGGGAAAATGGGGGTGGACAGAGTAATCCTACATGCATACCCCATGCCAAGGCATGCTATCCTTGATACGCATCACCTGGGTGTACTGTACCTACAAATGTAGGTTGTGGTGGATAGCATTTATGCATAGGTAGATGTGGGCTGTTTAAGGCAAGCAGCTACTCACAAGGCCTTAAAATGTATAACCGTTGCACACACACAAGCAAAACAGGCACACTGCTATAAGGGGGATATGCACACACACACACACACACACACACACACACACACACACACACACAGGTGCCTTTTTTGAGGATAAAACTCCAACCTATCTAGTTGCATATACTATAGCACTACGTACGTATGGTTTGTGCCACACATCTTATGTATTTTGCAAGTGTCTGCCAGTGCTGCTAAGGTGGATGTCATCAGCAGGCCCTGAAAAGGAGGACAATGTGGGGGTTGACAGGTAGGCCCAGAGCCTTAAAATGTACAACCATTGTGCACAAAGGCAGGACAGGGACAGTGCTGCAAGGGGATATACTTACACACACATATTCACAGTTTCCCTTTTTGAGATTAGAACCCCTACCTATTCAGTTGCATGTATTACAGTACTAAGTACATATCACATGCACCACAGAGCTTATGTGCTTTACAGGTGTCTGCGCTATTAAGGTAGATGACATCAGCAGCTGTTGACAGGGATCCCGCTGTTGTGGAAGAAGCTAGTCACAAGGCCATACGATGATTCGCCATTGCACAAACCTAGGCCTGATGGGTATGTGTGCATTGCTGCATGAGAAATATCTACATATGCACACATACACACATACATACACACACACACACACACACACACACACACACACACACACACACACACACACACACACACACACAGGTACACACGGTGGCTGATGTGAAATTAGAACCCCTACCTACTTACTTTTACACAATACAACTCACAGTATTAGTTACATGCACCACCGGATACAGTTGGTGTATAAGTGGCTGCAGCACTACATCACCCTACACCTTTATGTGACTCTCTCTCTTTATATATATATCTATATATCTATATATATATATATATATATATATATATATATATATATATATATATGGGTCTACCTGATTACGCTGAAAGCTGAGAAGAACAACAACGAGATAACCGACACCAGAAGATCGACAACAGAGAAGACCGACAGTTGCGAATCCCAATGCTGAGAACACCGACATGTTAAGGTAAGTGTGCGATAGGGACAGACATTAGGGTCAGGGTGTGGGTAAGGTAAGTGTGCGATAGTGATGGACCTAAGGGTTAAGGGTAGATTAAGTGAGTTAGGGTTAGGTTGCGGGTAAGGTAAGTGTGCGATAGTGACAGACGTAAACGTTAGGGGCAGATTAAGTGAGTTAGGGTTAGGTTGCGGGTAAGGTAAGTGTGCGATAGTGACAGACTTAAGGGTTGGGGTGGATTAAGTGACTTAGGGATAGGGTGTGGGTAAGGTAAGTGTGCGATAATGACGGACCTTAGAGTTAGGGTTTGGGTTAAGGTTAGTGCATATATAGTTGTGTAGGTATGGCTTAGTATAGGTTTGTAAGGTTTTTGGTGTGCATATGTGTTTTTCGGGAAAGTTATTTGTTTTGTTGATTGTCAGGCATGTGAAGTTTCGTGTTTTTGAACTTTCGGTTTTGTCATGTCGGTTATTTCGTTGTCTGTGTTTTGGAGTGTTGGTGTTATCAGGTAGACCTATATATATATATATATATATATATCTCATGTGCCCCATACTGATAGATAAGGGTAATCATGTCTGAGGGAGATAGGGAGAGACAGCTACGTATACATAGCTGTCTGTATGCACAGAGATAAATTCACATCTCAGTTCTTTAGGCAGATGACACATCAGACATGGGCTGAAATTAGCTAAGTGTAGGAGCATGCCCAGTGTGACCGTAATTGTTGTTGTTCATCTGTCATTGTTGATGATGACCAAGGACATCACGTCAAAAAGGTTGACTGAGTATGGTGTGTCCGGCTGTGGCTGATCAGTCCGATGCAGGCTCGGAAAGCTCTGACGCATGTCAGGCACAAGTGGTCATTTGGGTTGATTGGCAAAGAGTTGGCTGTGGATTTACACAACTCATGCTTCCTCTGTGCCTCTGCGATACTGCTGATGCAGCTTCGCCAAGCACAGTGGTCTTGTGCTAGGGTTTCCAAGGAGTCCGGGTCAATGTCAAAGCTCTTCAGAGAGACTTTCAGCATGTCCTTGAGGCACTTTTTCTTCCCACCTTGTGTGTGTTTGTCTCCTGTAAGTTCACCATAAAACAGTCTCTTGGGGATGTGTGTGTCTGGCATACATACAAAGAGGCCTGCCCACCAGACTTGGGCTCTCCTCAGCAGGGTGTAAATACTTGGCAGTCCAGCTTGAGAGAGGACAACTGTGTATGGAACTTTGTCCTGCCACGTAATTTTCAGCAACCTTCTTAAGCAGTTTATATGGAAGTGATTCAGCTTTTTGGCATGCCACTCATACACAGTCCATCTCTCACAGGCATACAGTAGTGTGGGCAGTACGACTGCCTTGTACACCTTCAGCTTTGTGGACAGTTTGTTGCCTCTCCTCTCCCACACTAACTCCCACAGCCATCTAAATGTGTAGCTTGTCTTGGCGATGCATGTGTCTACCTCATCGTCAATGTTCACAAATCTGAAGAGAGTGTTATGCCATGGTATGTAAACTTGTCAGCACTTTTCAGGATCTCACCTTCACTGGTGATAGTTGGTTCTGCATATGTCTTCTGTGGTATGGGCTGATGCAAAACCTCAGTCTTCTTGGTATTGTGAGGCCAAAGTTTCTGCAGGCAGTGGAAAAGCAGTTCATACTTTGCTGCATCTGGGCCTCTGTGGCAGCATTGGGTGCACAGTCATCTGCAAACAGGAAATTGTGCACAAAGTCCTCTTCAACCTTGGTCTTGGCATGTAGCCTCCACAGGTTGAAGAGCTTGCCATCAGTCCTGTATCTGATCTTGATGCTGGTTTCTTCATCATTGCAGAAGCCATCTACCAGCATGGCTGAGAATATCATGCTGAACAGCATGGGTGCCAATACACAGCCTTGCTTGACTCCGTTGGTGACTGGGAAGGAATAAGAGGAGTCTCCATCATCCAGTACTCGAGAAAGCATGCTATCATGGAATTGGCGCACCATACTGATGAATTTGCCTGGGCAGCCAAACTTCTCTGTCATCCGCAATAGCCCCTCACGATGGTGTCAAAGCTTTTGGTCAGGTCCATGAACATTGTGTAAATGTCCCTATTTTGTTCCTAGCACTTCTCCTGAACATGACATGCTGAAAATATCATGTCCAGTGTCCCTCAGCCCTCTCTAAAGCTGCACTAAATCTCTGGCAGGTGTCCATCTTCCATGTGTTGAATGAGGCGGTTGAGGAGGACTCTGGCAAGGATTTTGCTGGCAATGAACAGGAGAGAGATTCCTCTGTGGTTGTCATAAGACTGCCTGTTTCCCTTTCTCTTGTAGAGATGGATGATGAAGGCATCTTTTAGCTCTTGAGGGATAACTTCAGTTGCCACATGGTCTGAAAGAGCTTGGTGAGCTTCTGTAACAAGACTGGTCCCCTGTCTTGTAGATTTCGGCTGGAATGGAGTCAGAGCCTGGTGCTTTACTATTGGAGAACAGCTTAATTGCTTCCTTAACCTCTGATTGCTTTGGAGGTTCTGCCAGGGAGGTGTTAATGGCGACTTGCTGCATGCAGTCAATGGCTTCAGCATTGATAGAGGAAGGCCTATTCAGGACATTATTGAAGTGCTCAGCCCATATTTTTAGGATGGCTTTCTTGTCAGTGAGCAGGGTGGACCCATTGGCACTGAGCAGTGATGATTTTCCAGAGGACTGTGACCCATAGATGTTCTTCAGGGCATCATAGAAATGCTTGGAGTTGTTGCTATCAGCATACTTCTGAATCTCATCTGCCTTTCTGCTCAGCCAGGAGTCTTGTATCTCTCTGAGCTTTGCTTGCACCTTACATTTGATGGGGTTGTAGGCTGATTTCTTGGAGACAGATGTAGTGTCTTGCTGGAGGGATCTGAAGGCTTCACACTTCTTATCCAGCAGCTTCTGAATGTCTTCATCATTATCATCAAACCAGTCCCAGTGTCTGCATGTGTTCAGGTCGAAATGAGTGAGAACAATGTTGTAGACCACATCCCTAAAGGCTGCCCAGTCCTCTTCTGCACTGTTTGTGCCAAAGCTGAGTTGGTCAAGCTTACTGTCGAGGCCTTCACTGAGGTTCTGGCATACAGAGTGCCATTCTAACTTGCTGACATTCAGGCACCTATTGGTCTTATTCCCCTGTGGCCACCGCCTAGGCTGAATGTGCATGTTGAGTTTTGAGAGGATGAACCTGTGGTCTGTCCAGCAGTCTGCACCACACATGGCCTTAATCACTCTAACATACGGCCTGTCCGTTCTCCTTACTATGACATAATCAATGAGAAGCCAGTGCTTGCTGCGTGGATGCATCCAGGACATCTTGTTACTGCTAGGTAGGCAGAAGACTGTGTTTGTGATCAACAGGTCATGAGCTGCACAGGTCAGAAGTAGATGACCATTACTGTAGATTGTAGTAGATGACCAGTTCTTTAGGCAGATGAGGCATCAGACATGGGCTGAAATTAACAAAGTGCAGGAGCATGCCCAGTGTAACCATAATGACTTACAAGGTGACTCCAGGCCAGACCTACCTGTATTCCAGTTGGGGATTTTGTGTGCTACAGCCAATTGATTACTGCACCTGATTCAACAGTCCAGCACCTCCCTGATATTATGTCTAAGGGATTCTGCAGCTGTGTGCTAAATGCAATATATGACTCATACTTAGGCTGTGCACAGATTGTAATAGACTGCACAGGGTTTTGCATCATATATCTGGTATGTTTTACATAGTATTGCGATTTTCTGGTACATCAGTGGCAAATCATTATAGAGTTATATCAGAAACTGCTGACAGACATTTGAGTTACTCATTCTATACAGAGTAGGGAACCCATGCTACTGCATGGCCACTAGTTGATCCTTCTTTTTATATGTTGGCCTTTGTCCTACTCCTGTTCATGGCTTTGTCCATATTTCATGCTCTAAGTAATTGTAGGTATGCTGTGAATGGGATACATGATGTAACACCACACACAGGGTTACAGACTTCACACCTCTAACTGTACATGTTTTGCAGGATGTCCAACATTCCACCCCATATGTGTGCTCTGCTTCTCAGACAGTTGTGTTTTATGGTAATATACTACTACATGGAGCCCACTGACTTGTTGCAGGTACTGACAGTTATGTGATGGGCTTTACATCCTGCTGCTACTCTGACATGTTACAACCTGCTGTTATACTAGCCACCTTCAAGGTTACTCAGAGCATGGGTAATGTCCATAGCTGTGGCCCCCTGTCCCTCCATTGTCTCTGGCTTTGTCCAGCTTTCATATGCAAAATTGTCATTGGAGCCAGTTTCGAACCATGAACACCAGCGACAATGTTAATGTACTTAGCCCACTAAGCCACACCTGCCAGCAGACAGAGAAGTTTAATCCATGACACTATCAACAGAAGACAGACATACACTTTGACCCCTGCATATTGTGGGAGTAGAACATGTCTCCAGGTTGTTTGGGACAACCCTTGGATTGTGTGGTCTGCTATTATAATCTTGCAAACATACTGTTACTGCAGTTGTATGGGAACACAGCTGTGTTGAGGTAGGGGACTCTGGCATTGACAGTCATGCGTCTGTCCTATGATGCTGCTGTATGTCATTTCCTCTCACATACTGCAGTGGGTATTGCTGCCTGGTGGCCTATTGCATATTATGGGGAAGCCAGTATTGAACAGAGAGTTCCTGTTGCCCCACATAGCTGTTAGTTCTCTGCAGATAGCCCAGTAGCCCACTCTATTCCCTTGCACACATGCAGCAGGTTCATACATATGCTACCATATTCTAGTACCCCATACATTTGTTATAAAGGACAGCAACTTACCTTGTAAATGCAGCAGATGAGATAACAATGCTTCAGGGCTGAATATATCAGATGCATACAGTACACAGCCAATACATGGTAAGGTAAAGTTGTGTGGTGTGGCTGGCATCCTTTTTACTATGTACGTGAGTCAGAGTGAGGCGTCGGTGCATGTGCTATGCATTGGCTCTTTGCCAAGCCAGGACATACTGGATATGCATTTGTCTGCCTACAGGGACAGGCTCAGGGTGCTCCTCCTCTGAGTCCCCCTGTGGATGTGGCTGTGGGGACCTTGGTGCTGTTGGGGGGGGGGGTCGTGTATCCCTTTACTGTGAAGATCCTTCTGCAGCTGTTTCCACAGAATCATGTTGTGTAACATGACACATACTGTGAACATCTTTGCAAATGTGGCTGGAGAGTAGTGCAAGGCTCCACCAGATATATTGAGGTCTATGATATTCCTAGTTTGGGCATGTGCTTCATTATGGCATTCTTCAGTAGGTGTATATGCATTTCTGATGGGTGTCATCATCCACAGTTCCAGTGCATAGCCAGCATCTCCCAGTAGATGGTGATATGGGATGTCCCCCCCTACCAAACATCTGGTACAGCTGCGATGAGTGCCAGATATGGGAGTCATGATAACCACCAGAGCTGCCTGCAGCACACTCATGATAATGCCCTGGGCATTACACATGACTTGGCAGTTGATGGAGTGATACCCCTTTCGGTTGACGTAGACTCTACCCTCCTCACCGGGTGGTGCTTTGATGTGTACATGAGTACAGTCTATGGCACCCAGTACCTCAGGGTATTGTGCTACACAGTAGAAGAGATGCATACTGCTCCCCCTCTCCTCAAGAGTGAGGAGTAAATAAATGTGTTCACTGACATGGGCTTGCATGGCAGCCAGGAAATGGTGGAGTACCCTTAATGCAGATGCCTGTGAGACCCCTATCATGTCCCTAGTTGGTCTTTGGAAAGTACCTGTAGCTAGTATTCTAAGGGCTACCCATACTTTTCTTTCCACTGGTTTGGGGTCCCCTCTGTTTGCTCTGGGTCTGAGTTGAGGACTGCAGAGCTAAGTGAGTTCACATAGTATGTTCCTGTCCACCCTGTAGTGCTCTACAATCTCCAGCTCATGTAGCTCCTCGAAGGTTACCCTGGGTCTGAATACTCTTCTCCTTCTCAGTTTGGGCCTATTGTCAGCAGCAGCATCAGCACTGACCTCAGCATCCAGCACAAACACATATAGCAGGCCTGAAGCAGCCCCTAGCATTCTCTCAGTTAAAATTCCCAAGTCTGTGCTCTACTGGTGCAGAGTATGGGGGAAAAATCAGATTGTAGGGTGCATGCATTCTTTATAGTGCTCTGCCCTAGGTACAGCCATATACTAAAAATGATGCAAGCTAGCCCACACAGCCTGTACCTGACCATGTATTGGCTGTGTACTGCATGCATCAGACAGAGTCAGCCCTGAACTACAGGTCTGTCAACTGCTGCAATCACAAGGTAAGTCATTTTCATATACACCACTTGGACAGGGTACTAGACTATGTAGTATATGTATGGACCTGACACATGTATGCAAGGGAATATAGTGGGCTTCTGGTCTCCTTCCTGAGTTCTAACAGGCACTTGGGAAAACAGGTCCAATAGTATGTGCCCCATAATATTCCCTAGGCCACATGGCTGGAAACTCCACTACATTATTCAAGGGAGATGTCAAACAGTGGGGTCACAGGACAGTCTCACAACTGTCTATGCCAGCAGAGCATGGGCTGGGTGTCCCCCTCCCCCAACACATCTGTGTTCCCATACAACTGCTATAACAGTAATTCTGCAATGATATAACAGCTGACTAGACAAATCCAAGGCTGTGACATAGAACACGGCCACATGTTGTATTTCCCACATAATGCAGGGATGACAGTGTATGTATGCTGTTGATAGTTTGAGGAATGCAACCTCTCTCTCTGGTGGCTGCTGTGGCTCACTGGGCTAGGGACATTAACATGGGTGATGGTGTAGATGGTTCTAATCTGGCAGCATCTGCATCTGTTGCATGTGACATATTTGTACTGTGGTATACCCACAGAATGTCATAACCCCTCAATCTGTTACTGCAAGGCAACTGGATAAAGGCAGAGAGAATGGGGGGACAAAGGGCCAAACTTACAGACAGACATTATACATGCTCTGAGTAACCTAGAAGGTGGCTAGTATAACAGCAGGTTGCAACAGGTCAGATTGGCTGTAGGATGTAAAGGCCATCGTATAAATCTGTCAGTAAATACTTTGGTGCCTGCATTTTACAGTACATTACTGGAAAACCACAATTGTATGAGGAACAGAGCAGACATATGGGGAAACATGCTGGACATTCTGCAAACACATATACAGGGAAAGGTATGCAAACTGTCATCCTGTGTATGGTGTTACAGCATGTACCACAGTCACATCATACCTTTCAACCTCTTAGAGCAACAAATCTGGCCAAAGCCATGAATATAAGTGATACAAAGGTCTAAAATAGAGGCAACTTTTAAATATTGCACTTACAAACATATATAACTGATAGAATAACAGGTCTTGCATTATCATGAATGTCCTGAAGTGTATGCAGTCTGAATCTCAAATGTCTGTCATTATTTCTTAGCATCAATCTTTAATAATTTACCACTAATGTGCCAGAAAACCACAATGTTACGTAACATGGACCAAAGATATGAGGCAAATATCTGGACATTCTCTGAAAATCTGTATAGTTGATAGGTGTGAGTCATATATTACATTCAGAAAACAGCCAGGGAATGCTTTGGACAATATCATTGAAGTGCTGGACTGTGGAAACAGGTGCAGCAGACAATGGTCTGCAGCACACAAAATCTCAAACTGGAGTATAGGTAGTTCTGGCCTGGAGTCACTTTGTAAGTTCTGACAGTCACAATAGGCATAATCCTACACTTAGCTAACTTGAGCCCATGTATATATATATATATACACACACACACACACACACACACACACGCACACACATAATAGTTGATAAGTAGGGGTTCTAATTTCATGTCAGCCAACTTTGTGTGTGTGTGTGTGTGTGTGTGTGTGTGTGTGTGTGTGTGTGTGTGTGTATGTATATATATATATATATATATATATATATATATATATATATATATATATATGCATTTTACAGCCCTGTGACTAACTGCTGGCCCTAAAGTACCCTCATCTACATAGGCATAAGTGATGTCTGCCACCATCTTGATTTGTACATTCAGAAAAAAAACAGGTGACATGTATCAAGGGTATCAGACCTTTTCACAAAATATGAATGCATAATAACGGTGACTGCCCCCATTGTCACTGAAACACTGTTCTACACATAGGCACCTAGGGAACCATGCAAGTATACTGCTGTGCCTTTCTGATGTCCTATTTCTGCTGTACTGCCATGCTATCCTGTGCTGCTGTATTGCCACCATGTGTCCATAGTTTAACCACTCAGACCGCTGGAACAGGAACATACACAGATCCATGACACACCTGTCATTCTGTAACACTACAACCAGTTTAATATCATGCAAAAAAGATACATAAATTTGCTGTGTAGTCATGACACATGAGAGCACACAGCACCTGTCATGGCCCACAACAACTGCCATGGCATAACAATACTGCATTACACAAGTACATTTAAAGTAATATAGTCACCCTGTGCAACATATTTGCATGTCCCTGTATTAATGGCACAGATGACAGGGATGTGGCACAGGTATCGTCTCATGCACAGGGTGTGGTGTGGGGATGCCAGAGGCCAAGGCTGTGCCAAACAGTTGACAGCATTGGTGTGTGTCAGGAAGAGGTGCTGGTTAGATGGGCCATGGAGAGGTGCTGTGTGTGTGTCTTGGTGACCTGCATGTGACACTGGTGTTTGAGTATGTGGTTGTACACAGTCAAGCCCAGTACTAGCCCTACAGTTGTGTATGTTGGACAGCTGTGGAGCATACATGGTAGAGTGAACAGTTCACCATCTCTGGCCACAAACACAGGATCTGGCTCTGCTAGGAGTAGCACTGGCACCACTATGCCAAAGGTCAAATGCAGTGCTAGTAGCTGACAGTGACTGCTGTCTGCTGGGCCGATGTCCCCACAGGACCACTCAGGAACACATGCCCATGGACTGCCACTTCATTGTGTGGACAGCACACTTACATCTGTAGAACTGGAAGTACTGCCACTATGGGATAGTGACTGTGCATGACCACATGGACTCTCAGCAGAAGGTGTAACTGACCTATGTCCACGTGGCCAATGCCAAACTTCAACCTGATGTTTCAGCACAAACAATGTTTGATCAAAGACAGACACTGTCAGCCCATCTTTTGTCCACTGCATCACTGAAATGGTCCAGGGCATCACCAATATGGTGGAGACAGTCATGGATATCAGACCGTGCTGCATCCATAACCCTAAGCATCCATCTGGTGTTGCATTCGGAATGTGCCTGTGCCTCCATGACAGCACAAAACATTCAGTGAGTGACCCATGATGTGACACCTGCAACAGGAGGTGGATGAGCAGCAGTCTCCTTCGAGCATTCCTGTCCATCTGCCTATGTGGGACCTCACCAGTGCTCTCTGGCTATGACCAGTGTCTACACTCACTATTACCATAGTTCTCACACTGTCCTGTTCTATGTTGCCACCCTCTGACTGTCCAATAAATGTGGCCTCTGGTGACTGGGTATGGTTGGGCATACTGACTGTGTGTGGGGGCGATGGGGGCAGAAGTGGTATGTCAACCTCTGGGACAGATTCAGCCCCCAAAAACTCCACCTGTGTCTCACTATGGCCGCCATCATCATCAGAGTCCGATGAGACACTGACATCAGGTTGGGAGGGGAACAGACTGAAACTCCTCTCTTCATCTGTGAGAAGCAAGACAAAAGCAGTACATTACCACCTGCACTATTATGTATTGCAATCCACACAGACTCATACAGATGAGGGTCCACAACTGCATTACATGTCCCACATCTTCTCATCTCTGATCCCATGCACAACACACAAACTCTCAACATACACAGATAAGTAAGGCCCTTTATAACATGCATGTCACCTACATCCAGTTATCATTGCCAGTACAATACACCTGTGAGGGATGCAATATGACAGTATAAATGACAGAACTACACATAAAACCCAGTACACCTATCTTGAGAATGATATGCCAGTTGTATCACTGCCTCAGGTATGTACCATCTCCCTATTGTGTTTGAATGGGCATCATGGAGTAATTGCCTCATGTATAGCAGGCTGCATAGTTGCTCATAACTATAAGTTAATGTTAGTACAAATACACACCTGTGATTTCCTAGTCAATGCACTGTAACTGCTCCGAAATGGAACATACAACTATTCTACTCTGGCTAAGCAAACAGTTGTGCATAAGGCAAAATGACAGCCCTTAACTTTCATAGGGTATAAATGATCTGTAAAACAACAGTATCACATTTACCAGGTACAGGACCACGGACTCTGGACACACCTGATGGACCTATGAAAAGGTGATGGACAAGTAATGTCAGCAACACCAAATGTTGCAGTGTTACCAGGTAATATGTGTATATATATATATATCCACATGCACAGTAGCTAATGTCATACTGGCTATATTGCTGACATTCTGAGCATGTGTGCACATCTGTGCATAAAGCCCAAACTCCCCAATGCAGATAGACCTTTCACCCATGTACTGGTATGTAGAGCCTGCCACAATGACTGATAGAGTATTATACTGGTGAACACAGTAAACTTACTTGGATGCTCCTTTGATTTGGATGTTATGGCATCCACCTCCAGGATGTATGGCATGATCGATGCCTGGGATCTGTTGGTTGATCCTAGGTTTGCCAATAATTCTTGTGTGGCTAAGAGTTATTGTGCTGTCACAGGCCCTCCACCAGTAGCAGCAGGATCCCTGGCAACAGCAGCTGCCCCTTGATGTGCAGCATTGACTATAGTTGTGGCCTGGTGTTGGACCTGCTTGCAGGTCCTGTACTATTGGCCAATCTGATTAACAGCCCTCACAAGGTTGCCACACAATGCTGCCCACTATTCATGATTGTGGTAACCCCTGGAAAGCATTCCCACAAGACAACAAGAGGGGAACACATTACAAGACCAGATACATGGATGTCCTACACATTCATAACGGCCTGCACTATCCACTGCTCCCTCACATGTTATACTCCACAGTCTGGCAGCACACTACATGCATGGCTATCATCAACATATTAGTAATACTGGGTTATGCCCCTGTGTGCTGTGACAGATTCTGCTGTATGTCTCTATACCCATCACTGCAGTCTACTGTGGTGTGTCCCCTATGGGAAAATCCCCACTAATATGTCATATGGCCACTGTCAGACAAATAGCAGTGAGTTATTACAACAAAATGGGGACAGTCCAACAGCACCAGTGTGCCACAATGACATAAAGCAATGCAAACCTGCTGTAGTATATGCTTCCTGTAGCATCATACCTCTCAACTATACAGATGTTTGCCGAATGTCAACATGTTTACCTCGTAGATGTGGTCCTTCTTACACAAACATGTGGATGTCTGACAAATGGTAATCCAGTCATTGATGGTTACTTTCAGAAAATTAAAACAGACTCCAACTGTCATACATCAGACCCCTCAGAAAACACTTATACTACAGTAATATCTGTTAATGTATTCATATTCTTACTTTGTATGGCCAATATGTATACTCTGTCACTGGATTTGGACCTTTGTCTCCCCATTAATTATGGTTTTATCCTGTTTCTTACTGTAGGAGGTTGACCAGTATGCTAGGCATAGCTCTCAACCAAACAGGGATGAATGTCTATGAAACAGGGGCTTAGCCAGAGTACACCAGGGACATTCAAGGACACTTTTACAATGTTAGAACTATTTATGTATGACATTGACCAACTGAGAGGAGGTGAATTACAGTACATTGTTTGATGTTACAGGAGTATACATCCTTACTTAGTGTCACTATGTCTTACATGTAATCCACTATCTTTACTACAACAGCCGACCTTTGTAGGAGGGATTGACAGGGACAGAGCGGAGATGTAATTCAAAGCAGGGACAGTTGAGAGGCATACCTATAGGTGTTGGACAGCAGAGTATTACGGACATGTCAATACCATAGATATAATACAAGCCTAATGTTGTAATCCCTATTCCTCATACCTCCATCAACCCATCTGCATCCTGTTATATAGGGAAATCTAGTACATACCTGGTAGAGTGATGGATTCCTTTTTTTGAAGCATTCCTCTGTAAATGCTTTGCACATATGCTGTTTGTGTGACTAAAACCACATACAGACCTGTTCCCCATAAGCAGTTGCTTGCCTTTTGTAGGTAATGCTCATTAACAGGTAATTGCCTTGGGACCAATCTGTGGCTCAGAATTGCTAATTTCATCCAAAACAGCTGAATTGCAATATCATTAGCCAATGACATGGCACCATAGTGCAATATATAAGGCCTTCATGTAGGCCTTGGCCCCTTTGTTAGGTTTTGAAATGGACATTTCTCAGGTGTGGAGACTACAGCTTCACAGAGGGTAGGTACAAATACTGTCCACTCTAGAGATGTATGACATATGTCCACAATTTTGCCTCATATGTGTCATCAGTGTCCCATAACATTGTGGTCATCTGGCAGTTCACTGGCAAACATTGTCAGTTGAGGTCATTAAGGAGAGAGAGACATGTGAGTGTCACACTTCATACCCATCAGAATATGCATGTTAATGCAGTAGCTGCTGTTTTATCAACTTAGTATCTTTGTAGGGGCAAACTATTAAACATGTCCCTATCTCTGGGCCTTTGCCAAACCCCCATTATGTATGGTTGCTTCTGGGTCCCTTGTTCTACGGGGTTGGGAGGTATGGTAGGCCTGTAGCAACTACCTTAACATACAGCTGTGTATGCTCCAGGATGCAGCTGCTGCTGCAGCTTAGGACACATACGGGGAAGTATGTACACTTTGGAGGACAGCAAGCTGTATGTGTACTTGTGGCAGCAGTAGCAACCCTGTTGTTACAGCAGAGCCAGGGTAAGGGTACCCTTTACAGTGCAATTGTGACATGTGCTTCAGGTACATCTGTTATGCAACAGTGCCAATAGCAGAGTAGTAAGCGACATATAGTTAGCCTATATGTATATGTGAAGTGTGCCCCTACCTGCAGGCCTTTGACTTGCAAAACTGGGTAGCAGATAATTCAGTAGCAGTAACCTACGGGGATCAAAATTGCATGACTCAGTCATTACTTGCTGTCTTCACAACAATGTAATTGAAATACAACACACTGGATTCGAACCCTGGACTGTGTGTGACAAAATGTACTGCATGCAATGCATTTAACAGACTAAGCTACTAAGTCAGTGCTGCAGTAGGTGTATTTACAAGATATATGCACATACATACAGGCTGTGACACACCTTGTCTACATCCATCAGTATGTGCATGGCTTTTAAAGGCAGTTTTTCCTGTAGCAAGTTCCCAGTTGAACAACTGTACTTTGTCATTCATGCCTTAGCAGGTGTGTTAAAATATGTTGCTGATAAAAGGGAAAATTTACCTGTTATTCCAGGCCTCACACACTTCCATTGTTACTTATTTGACTGTCTACTGGTGCATTTTTGCATCAGAGTCCCAGGTGCACTCCCATTTTTTCCCATTAGGTTTAATTTCAGTCAGTGGCAATCAGGATGTTTTGCTGGGAACACCTGCTTTAGTTAAGGTATGTGTGGTGCAGTGGGTTAATGCACAGGCTGTAATTAACAGGGTGAAGACCACAGATGAAGAATTCACTTAAAACACCAGTTTATTGCACCTCTAGCGCTTCGGCAACCACCTTCAAGGAGTATAAAACATTACATAACTTACACAGTTTACATACCCTGATACATATGCTTAATACTACTTTCTCATTAGATAAGAAGCCTCCAGTTACATTCCACATTCAGACCCTAAGGAAATAAAGTGTCATATTTCAAAAATAAAAATACTTTCTTCATATAACAACTTATTTTTATACAAATCATCAGAAAATACACCCTTCACAATATGTTCTAAGATAATGGCTTGTAACCCATTTGGATTAGAATTGTGAACCAGCATAAAATGTTTGGCAACAGGGCTATCTTCTTTATTATTTATAATATTCCTGACATGCTCCTGCAGTCTAGTTTTAAACTTCCTTTTACTTTCTCCTATATATACAAGGTTACACGGACATTTCAATGCATAAATAATACCTTCAGTATTACAGCTATATATATTTTTAACCTCAAATACATGGCTATTTATATACTTAAAAGTTGGAACAATATAATGACATACATTGCAATGACCACAGGGTGAAGTTCCTAGTCTCTGTAAGGTCCTATATTGTAATGTCTCAGTCGGATATTTAAATTTATTATGTACCAAAATATCTTTTAAATTCCTACCTCTACAAAATGAGATGCTTAAAGACCTAGACAATAATTTTTTTAGGTCCATTGATCTAAACAAAAAATTCCAGTAGTGTTTAACAATATCTATTAAAACATCACTGAAAACACTATATGTAGAGACAAAATAAACTAGTCTTTTCTCTTGATTTCTAACATCTAACTTATACCCCTTACTTCCATACTTATAAGTACCAACTTTATGTTGTTCATTAATAACCTTATCTATAGCTGTTTGAATACTAGCTTTACTATAGCCCCTCAATCTAAACATCTCACTAGTCACACTAATTTTTTTAAAGAAGTCCATGTCAGTATTACATAGCCGTCTAAGTCTCATACATTCCCCATAGGGCAAGGAGACCAAAGTATGAACTGGATGACAGCTAGTCCCCATCAAATACTGATTACTATCAGCAAATTTTCTATGCACAGACGTACGTAAAATATTGCTGTCCTCCAAAATCAGATGTATGTCTAAAAAAGTTATATCTTTGCCCACCTGTATGCCATCAAAGGAAAGTCCAAATCTATTATGTTGCATAACTTCTATAAACCGACCAACATAAGATATCCCACCTTTACAAATAAAAACAAGATCATCTATAAAACAAAAATAACTAACTACATAATTTTTAAAAAAGTCTATATGATATAACCATTCTAACTCATACAAACCCATCATCAGGTTGGCATACATGCGGGCAAAAGATGCCCCCATGGCAGTGCCCTTGATTTGTCTGTATAATTGTTCATTAAACATAAAAAAAATTATTATTCAAACAAAATTTCAATATTTCAATAATATAATACGTTACTGGACTATCACCCAAAAATATTTTACTGCTTCTAGTCCAAACTGACACTGTATGTTAGTATACAAACTAACAACATTAACACTTATAAAAAATATATCTGCACTCCATTGTATTTTAGATAATTTTTCCAAAAAATCAAAACTATCCCTAATATAACTAGGTAACTTTATTACATAAGGGAATAAATATTCATGCAAAAATGTCCAAATATTAGATAAAAAATATTTTTGAGCAGATACAATAGGCCTACCAGGTGGGTCAACCCCACTTTTATGAATTTTTGAAAGATAGTCAAATAAAGACAACTTACTGTCATCAGTATTAAACTTTTTATCTTTGTCATTCTGTGAAAAATATTTTAACCTTACTCCCTTAGATATAAGGGTGTCAAAGTCATTCATAGCCTTAATATATTCATTTGCATTACTCTTAACATAGGTATTGATATCATCCAGATGTGTCATACACATTTTATAATATTGAGCAACATTCATCACCACTATCTTACCACCTTTATTAGATGGTTTAATAATAAGATGTTCATTATTCGCTAATGCCTGTAGTTCCTTCCATTCCTTTTTATTCAAGTTATATACCAACTTATGCTTAGACTGCATAAAATCACAAAAAGCATTTTCCACAGCAAAATTCAACATTTGAGAAAAACATTTTATATGTTCATGTTGGTATGAAGGAATAAAATCACTTTTACTCATTATTTTATCAGTTTTTAACAAACTATAGGCATTATAGGCACTTGCATAGTCAAAGCATTCCTCAGGGTCAGATACACAAGAATAAAAGCTGTTCTCTAAATGATCAGATTCTAACCAACTACCATCGCCTTCTATATACTGGCTATTGGCAAAAAAATATGTTAAATGTATCTTCCTACACAGTCTAAAAATATCACACTTTAATTCATGTAACCGAGGCAGCACTGTGGGTATATATTTAAGACCATAATTCAAAACATTCATCTGATCTATAGATAAGGACACACCAGAAATGTTATGAACAATAGAAATTTTCTTACATTCAGATGCTGCAGCTACATGTATTGTTTCACCCACATCTTTGTAAACAAAAGACACAGAACTGTCAAGAATATCTTGCACAACATTATTTACAGTCACACTAATACCATTTGCTTCTCTTGTTGTCATTGAAACTGTGTCCTTCTCAATTGTTAAAGTTCCCAGACTGAAATCTTCCTCTCTTCTGCTCAGTCTGCTCTCTCTGCTCTTCCTGAAACTGCTGGTTCCCTCTCCGAAAATCTGAGGTTAATCTAGATGGATTTTGAGCTGCTGGTAATGCTGGAAAATGCTCTCCTTCACCTCCACCATTAGAGGAAACGCCCGAAACATCTGAAGCAAAAGACACACTCCTAGAAGGAGCTAGTGATTTCTTAAAGGGACCAGAGCCTTTATTACGATGAAAATGTCTTGGTTTTTGCCATAAAAAGGCACGATTACTTTGATGGTCTTTTAGATCTCTTTTCAGTTTTGTGCATTTCCAATCAATGAGTTCTTTTTCATATTTATCTAAACCAATATTTACATCTGCTAAAAACTTGTCAAACTGCATAGATGTAAGTCTTTTAGATAAGTCATTATAGGCAGCTTTAATGTCTTCCTTAAGCTTGTTTTGTTTCACATGATCTCTTTCTAATAGAATGGAAATCCATTCTAAAGTTACAACAATGAGCTGCCAATAACCATTTCTTAGAAAATTGCACATCCCTTTCATCAGACATATCAAAAGGAGTAGTGGGACTTTTAAAGGTTCTTAGTCTCCTAGGTGTAATATCTAAGTCAACATATGTTTGCAAGCTTAACAGATTAAATTATACAGCAGTTTCTTTATGCAGTAACTGTTCCAACTTATTCATTAAAGCACTCGATTCACCAGAAGGACTGGAAGAAGGGCCAAATTGTCCCACAGAGGAAAATAGATAATTCACTCTAGAATTTCTTGCTTGTTCAAACCTTTCAAAAAAATGTGAAGTAGAGGAAATACCCACTGAAGCAGATGTATTGGCCGCGTTGGAACCAACCATACCTGCAGCATTCTGATGCATTACAAACTGTCCATAGTTTTTTGACTACCTTCCACTGTGTCACCCCTTAAGAGCCTAGGGGATCCCAAATGAAGATTCATTCACCATAAAAACAGACCAAACACTGCACGAACCAAGTTATTAGTCATTTGTATTACTCTTAACATAGGTATTGATATCATCTAAATGTGTCATACACATTTTATAATATTGAGCAACATTCATCACCACTATCTTACCACCTCTATCAGATGGTTTAATAATAAGATGTCCATTATTCGCTAATGCCTGTAGTTCCTTCCATTCCTTCTTATTCAAGTTATATACCAACTTATGCTTAGACTGCATAAAATCACAAAAAGCATTTTCTACAGCAAAATTCAACATTTGAGAAAAACATTTTATATGTTCATGTTGGTATGAAGGAATAAAATCACTTTTGCTCATTATTTTATCAGTTTTTAACAAGCTATAAGCATTATATGCACTTGCATAGTCAAAGCATTCCTCAGGGTCAGATACACAAGAATAAAATCTGTTCTCTAAATGATCAGATTCTAACCAGCTACCATCACCTTCTTTATACTGGTTATTGGCAAAAAAATATGTTAAATGTATCTTCCTACACAGTCTAAAAATATCACACTTTAATTCATATAACCGAGGCAGCACTGTGGGTATATATTTAAGACCATAATTCAAAACATTCATTTGATCTATAGATAAAGACACACCAGAAATGTTATGAACAATAGAAATTTTCTTACATTCAGATGCTGCAGCTACATGGATTGTTTCACCCACATCTTTGTAAACAAAAGGCAGAACTGTTAAGAATATCTTGCACAACATTATTTACAGTCACACTAATACCATTTGCTTCTCTTGTTGTCATTGAAACTGTGTCCTTCTCGACTGTTAAAGTTCCCAGACTGAAATCTTCCTCTCTTCCTCTCACTTTGCTCTCTCTGCTCTTCCTGAAACTGCTGGTTCCCTCTCTGAAAATCTGAGGTTAATCTAGATGGATTTTATGTTGCTGGTAATGCTGGAAAATGCTCTCCTTCACCTCCACCATTAGAGGAAATGCCCGAAACATCTGAAGCAAAAGACACACTCCTAGAAGGAGCTGGTAATTTCTTAAAGGGACCAGAGCCTTTATTACGATGAAAATGTGTTTTTTTTTTTCCATAAAAAGGCACAATTACTTTGATAGTCTTTTAGATCTCTTTTCAGTTTTGTGCATTTCCGATCAATGAGTTCTTTTTCATATTTATGTAAACCAATATTTACATCTGCTAAAAGCTTGTCAAACTGCATATATGTAAGTCTTTTAGATAAGTCATTATAGGCAGCTTTAATATCTTCCTTAAGCTTGTTTTGTTTCACACTATCTCTTTCTAATAGAATGGAAATCCATTCTAAAGTACAACGATGACCTGCCAATAACCATTTCTTAGAAAATTGCACATCCCTTTCATCAGACATATCAAAAGGAGTAGAGGGACTTTTAAAGGCTCTTAGTCCCCTAGGTGTAATATCTAAGTCAACGTATCTTTGCAAGCTTAACAGATTAAAGTATACAGCAGTTTCTTTATGCAGTAACTGTTCCAACTTACTCATTAAAGCACTCGATTCACCAGAAGGACTGGAAGAAGGCAGTTGCAATAAACTGGTGTTTTAAGTGGCTTCTTTGTCTGTGGTCTTCAGTTTTATCTTTTCTTTTTGGTTCATGCAGTGTAATTAATAGGGTCCCAGGTTTGAAACATGGTAGAGGTGATTACTTTGTACATGTGACTAACAATGTAAGAAACACACAAGGTCATTAAGTCTCTTTAAAGCTCATTTAAGTGGATTTTCTCAGGGTGCCATATTGCATCACTTCGCTTAGCTCCGTGCAAACCCCTGCTAAAAAATTAAAAAGAAAAGAAAAAGGGGGCAATAGGAAAGTGGCAAAATGGGGCATGCATGGGGGAAATCATAGTGAAAGGCAGGTAGAGATGTGCAGGAAGGGTGTAGGAAAGAACCATAGCTCTGAATTTCTTGTACAGTAACAGCTGTGTATTCTGATAGACTATGTAGATGAATTTGGACTCTTAAACCCCAGAGACAGGGGTGAGGACATCATAAATGTGTTGTCAATCCAATTAGACAACATTAGTTGTGTCCAGTGGACATGTGTGGTATATGGAGAGGACAGGTGCCTTTTTTTTTTTTTT
Source organism: Protopterus annectens (assembly GCF_019279795.1). NCBI lineage: Eukaryota > Metazoa > Chordata > Ceratodontiformes > Protopteridae > Protopterus > Protopterus annectens. The sequence continues at coordinate 84,988,583 of NC_056726.1, read as the reverse complement.
TTAAGGAGAGACTGGAATGTTGAGGAAGGGACATAGGTACATGTAGGGAGGTAAGCTGGGTAGGAGATGATGCAATTTCAGACAGACAAGACAGCAGATAGGTGCAGTGTGTAACACATGACCGATTACAAACCAATTCATATTATGTGAAACACAACAATAAATAACAGAACAGTCAGAATGCAAACAGCATGCCAGTAATAGTTACAGCATAAAGCCAAAAGAATTGGTAATTCAAAAAGATACATTAATATGCAACCATTATAATACATAACAAAAATAAAACACATACCCCAAAATACAGTTTAATGTGACAATGTATGTTAATAGTAAACCATAACCAACAAATAACAATAATAAATAAACAAACATAAGGGGTTGGGAAACAGAGAAATACAGTCCAATAATACTATTATAGGTTATATAGTAGACAACAGTACTACTATCTACTCTACAGGTCTGTCCTTTCTTTATGTGTACAAGTCCCCCTACAGGGGGACACATACTTACCTCTCAAGCTATCCACATGGAACAGTATGGGCCAAGCAGTATCAACTGCAGGTATACAACTACACAGAACACTTGCACATTAGGTGGACCTAGGTAACTACCCAGGTGTACTGTGGGCTGATGTAGTGATACTTTGCAGTTTTGGTAATCATTTGTATATTAAGCCTGTGACCAATGGATTACACACTACTAATTACATTGCTTGACAGTGTGACACTTGAGGGACATGTATGTATACAGTACAGAAAGTAAACAACTATCATGCCTTGCTTGACAGGCATGTGGATATAACCCAATAGCAGTGACTGCACAGGACATCTACATTGAATGTATTAATTGACTGCAGCAACCTTTAACAGACACTACAAGCATACAGCCATACCAAAATTACACATTTTATTTCTTTTATTTTTTATTATTATTATTATTATTATTATTATTATTATACTTATTTCCTTTATTTTATGCCATATTATCACACTATTACCAGGTTAAATTTTGTTTCCAGGTGAGCTCTAGACAAATATCAATCAGTTAGTATTCAGCAGTGACTCAGTAGCTCAGTTTGTTAAATGCTCTGTATGAAGTACATTTTGCCACACACAGATCAGGGTTTGAATCCAGTGTTCTGTAGTAATAAATATTACTGAATCAGTTATGTAATGATGACAGATTTTCGCTCCATAGGAACTACAGGTAAATGGGTGAGATAGCCCATATTATGAGTAAATAAATTGTGTGTACAGATGTCACAGACTGTTAAAATCATTATCAGGAATGTGATAATACTGCATAAAATAAAAGAAACAAGTACAATAATTATAAATAAATAAAATGTGTACTTTTGGTATGCTCTATGCCTCGAGTGTCTGTTAAAGGTTGCTGCAGTCAATTAATACATCTGAGCAGATGTCCTCTACACTCACTGCTATTGGGTTCTATCCCCATGCCTGCCAAAAATAGTACAGTATTAGTCATTTATTGATTACTGATATTCTCTCCACAGGAACTATAAGTAAATGGGTGAGGTATCCCATATTATGTGTATATAATTTTGCATTTAGATGTGACAGACTGTTAAAGTCATTACCAGGAATATGATAACACTGCATAAAATAAAGGAAATAAGTACAATAATAATAAAAATAAGATAAATAAAATGTGTACTCTTGGTATGGCTGTATGCCTGGAGTGTCTGTTAAAGGTTGCTGCAGTCAATTAATACATCTGATGCACATGCCTTTTGCAGTCACTGGTATTGGGTTCTATCCCAATGCCTGCCAAGCAAGGCATGATAGTTGGTTACCCTCTGTACTGTACACATACATGTCTCTCAAGTGTCACGCTGTCATGGAATGTAATGACCATTGCATAATCCCTCTATCACAAATGTATCATCAACATGATTATGTCAATAGCAAACCAACACTGCATCAGCCTACAGTACGCCTTGGTAATTATATAGGTCCACCTGATGTGCAAGTGTTCTGTGTAGTTGGGTACCTGCAGGTGTTGCTGCTTGGCCCATACTGTCCCATTGGAATAACTTGAGAGGTATGTATGTGCTACAGAAGCTAGAGGGCACTTTTATACCTAAAGAAAGGACAGACCTGTAGAGTAGATAGTAGTACTGTTATCAACTATAGAACCTATAAAGGTATTAATGGACTGAATTTCTCTCTCACTCCACCCCTCATCTTCATATATTTATTATTGTTATGCATTGGTTATGGTTTACTATTAACATATGTTGTTCTATAAACTTTATTTTGGGGCGTGTGGTTTTTTAATTGCTATGTATTACAATGGTTACATATTAACATATCTTATTGAATTACCTATTATATTGGCCTTATGTCGTAAGTTTTACTGGCATGCTGTTAATATACTGACTGTTCTGTTATTTATTGCTTTGTTTCACATAATATGCATTAAAATGTAATGGTGTTATTTCCAATGTTCTGGTATGCTGTTATTACTAACAGTGGTTTTGTTCATAACTAATATATATATTGGTTTACCTCCATAACCACAGCGTGTCAGGGTAGGCTGGTTCCTGCTGATCCACCTACCTACCCTACAACAGCTGGCTATGGCACTGGGTACCAGCATGTCTGGGACCCAAGTTGGTGGTGCCCCCTCCACTGGCCCTGCACCACCTTTGGGTGAAACTGCCTCAGAGGATGGAGGCCACCCCCGGGAGCAGTGGCAAAGGAGGGTAGTCACCCAGGATCAACTACCTGCCATGGTGTGCAGGATTATTCTTAGGAGCTATGAACAGCTCTTGCGCTAGATTGAGGGCAGACTGGGCAACATGGTCGGGCCTGCTGGCCCTGGCATTCAGCCTCCAGCACAGCCACCTTTGGGCAGTAAAGGAGCAGTGTTGACTGTCCATGGGTGAGGATATCAGTCACACTGCTTCCATCTGGAGGCACATGCATCTCAGATTCCACAACACCCTCCCCATCCAAGGTGTTTACCCCTCATGTGTCACACACTGCCACTATGTGCTGTCTTTTCTGTCTGCAATTGCATCCTCTCCTACCAAACTTACCTCCACCACATGTACCTACATCCCTTTTCCAACATTCCACTCCCTCCTTATAAAAAAATGGGCACCTGTTCCACAAAAAAATCACTCCCATACATAGCTCTCCATTTTGCACACATGTCCACTGGGCACAACTAATTTGGTTCAATTGGCTTGACAGCACATTTATGTTGTCCTCACCCCTCTCTTTTGGGTTTGAGAGTCCAAATTCATGTACAAAATCTGTCAAAATGTACAACTGTTGCTGTACAAAAATGGAAAGCTATAATCCTTTCCTACACCCTTCCTGCACATCTCTACCTGTCTTTCAGTATGTTTATCCCCCTGCTTGCCCCCCATTTCACCACTGTCCTATCACCCCCTTTTTCTTTTCTTTTTAATTTTTTTTGCTTGGGTTTGCACAGAGCACCACACTGGGCAAACAGACTTAAGTGAGCTTTAATGCCCCTTAATGATCTTATGTGTTTTGTACAGTGTTAGGCATATGTACAAAACAATCACCCCTGTCACATCTTGGACCCAGGCCCCAGTCAACTGCATCCTATTGCACTAACCCACTAGACCACAGAGATCTTGATTACAACAGCCGTTTGCAGCAATATGTACTGATTGCCACTGACAGGCTGAAATCCAACCTAATTTGAAAAAATAGGAGTGTACCTAGGACTCTAATGCAAAAATACACCAGTAGACATATAAATTAATAATGGTAGTATGTGAGGCCTGGAATAGGAGGTAAATGTTCCCTTTTACCTGCAACATCTTTAAATACACCTGCTAAGGCATCCATGACACAGTACATATGTTAATCTGGGACCCTGCTGTGAAACAACTGCCTTTGAAAGCCATGCCCATACTGATGGAAGCAGACAATGTGTGTACAGCCTGTATGTCTGCAACTGGCAACTACAGCTGCTCCAGCACTGACTGAGTAGCTCAGTCTGTTAAATGGTTTGCATAGAGAACATTTTGGCACATACAGTCCTGAGTTTGAATCCAGTGTGTCACATGTCAATTCCGTTGTTGTGAAGACAGCAAGTAATGAATGAGTCATGCCATTTTAATCTCCATAGGTTACTGGTACTGAATTATCTGCTACCCAGTTGTGCAAGTCAAAGGCCTGGAGGTAGGGACACACTGCACATATTTGTATAGCCTAACTATATGTCACTTACTTCCGTGTTACTGGCACTGTTACATAACAGATGTACCTTAAGCATATGTCTCGACTGGACTATAAGGATACCCTTACCCTGGCTCTGCGGTAATGACAGGGCTGCCACAGCTGCCACAATTACACATACAGCTTGCTGTCCTCCAAAGTATTCACACTCCCCCCTATGTGTCCCAGGCTGCAACAGCAGCTGCATTTGGAGCACGCACAGCTGTATGTTAAGCTAGCTGCTACAGACCTACCGTACCTCACAACCCCCTACAACAAGGGATCCAAAAAAAAAAACATACATAAAGGTAGGGAAGATCCAGTGATAGGGACATGTTTAACAGTTTGCCCCTACAAAGACAGTAATCTGACAGAATAATAGCTACTGCATTAGCATGCATATTCTGATGGGTATGACGTGTGACACCCATGTCTCTCTCACCTTACTGACCTCAACCCACAATGTTTAACACTGAGCCACCAGATGATCACACTGTCATGGGACACTGGTCATACATATTAGGCAAAACTGTGGACATAACTCATAAATCTCAACAGTGGGCAATACTTATAACTACTCTTTGTGATGATGTAGTCTCCACACCTCATTAATGTCCATCTCAAAGACTAAGAAAGGAGCCATGGCCTACATAAAGGCCTCAAATATTGCAATGTGGTACCATATCATTGGCTAAAGAAAGTGCAACTCAGCTGTTTTGGATGCTGGTGCAGAGGCAATTACTTGTTAATGAGCATTACCTACAAAAGGCAAGCATCTACTTATGAGGAACAGGTATGTATGTTGTTTTGCTCACACAAACAATGGTTTTGCAAGCTATTTGCAGAGGAATACTTTAAAAAAAGATTACTTCACTCTACCACGTATGTAATAGATGTCCCCATATAATGGAATGCAGGTGGGAGGATGGAAGTATGGGGAATTGGGATTACAACAGTAGGCCTGTGGTACATTTATGGTATTGACATGTCTGTGATACTCTGCTGAAGAACAGCTAAAGGCATGCCTCTCAATTATCAATTCTTCAAATCAAATCTCAGCTCTGCCCGTTACTTTTTCCTACAATGGTCGGCTGTTGTAGGAAAGCTAGTGGATTATGTGTTAGACATAGTGAAGCTAAGTAAGGGTGTACACTCCTGTAACATAAAATGATATACTGCAGTTAATCACCTCTCAGTCTGTCAATGTCCCCCATAAATAGTTCTGACATTGTAAAGGTGTCCCTGATTGTCCCTGATGTACCCTGGCTATGTCACTGTTTTGTTGAACATTCATCCCTCATTGGTTGAGAGCTTTGGCTAATATACCTGTCAACCCCCTACAGCAGGAATTCAGGTTATAGCCATAATTAATGGAGGGGGGCACAGGCCCAAGCTTAGTGACAGAGTATACATATTGGCCATACAAAGTAAGACTAAGAATAGACTAACAGATATTACTGTAGCATAAGTGTTTTCTGAGGGGTTTGGTGTGTGACAGCCAAATTCTTTATTTTCTGACAACAACCAACAATGATTGGCCAACCATTTTTCAGACATCCAAATATTTGTGCTAAAAAGACCGGGTCTATATTAGAACATCGAAGTCTTGAAACTTCGAATGTTCTAATATCGACACCTATTCAGTGAACGCTGAAAATAGCAAAGTTGCAGAACACTGAATTTTTTCCTAGGGAAAGAATTCGGTTGGCCGTTTCGGTCACTTCGCTATTTTCAGCACTGTGGTGGAAAGTTACGGGTCAGGTTCAGGTAAGTGTGCGATTTTGTGGATGTGAGGGTTAAGGCGGGGTAGGTGAGTTAGGGTTAGGGCACGGGTCAGGTAAGTGTGTGATTGTGACGGACATTAGGATTAAGCCTGGGTAGGTGAGTCAGGGTTAGGGAGCAGGTGAGGTGAGTGTGCGATAGTGATGGACCTTATGGTTAGGGTTTGGGTTAAGGTAAGTGGATAGATAGTAGTTTATGTACAGTTAGTGTAGGGTTAGATGTAGGATTTTAAGTGTATGTGTGTGGATTGCTCTTTTTTTGGTGTGCTTGTATTGTGTGTATGTGCTTCAGAACAGCAAATTTTTTCACTGGGAATAAATTCGCTGTTCTGCATGTTCGATATTTTAAGCATTCACTGAATAGGGGTTGATATTAGAACATTTGAAGTTTTAAGACTTCGGTGTTCTAATATAGACCCAAAAGGATCACATCTGTGAGGCACATTTTCACATTCTGCAATCATCTGTACAGTGGAGAGGTATGTTTCCTACAGGGAACATATACTACAGCAGGTTTGCATTGCTGTCTGTCATTGTGGCACACTGGTGTTGTTAGACTGTCACAATATAGTTGTTGTAATAGCACACAGCTATTTGTCTGACAGTGGCTGTATGACATTAGTGAGACTTTGCCAATAGGGGAAATACCAAATACCACAGTACACTGCAGTGATGGGTGTAGAGATATACAGCAGAATCTGCCATGGCACACAAATACATACTCAGAATTTCTGCTATCTTGGTGATAGCCACACATGTAGTGTGTTGATAGACTGCGAGTATGATGTGTGAGGGAATGGTGGTTAGTGCAGTCCATTTTAGTTATGCAGAGTCTGTACATAGTGAATGTCTACTTATCTGGTCCAGTAACGTGTTCCCCTCTTGTTGTCATTTAGGAACAGTGTATTGCAGATGGCATGCACCATTCGCAGCTACAGAGAATGATGTTATCCTGGATGGACTCAGACAGCATCATCACATTCTTTGTTCTAGGGGTCACCAAGATATTGACCAGTGTGTAGCATTGTGGAGGAGACCTTGTCAGGGTGGTTAACCACATTGGCCAACAGAACAAGACTTACAAGCAAGTCCACCACCAGGCAACATAAATGGTCAATGCTGCACATCAAAGGACAGCTGCTGTGGCCAGGGATCATGCTGCAACTGGTGGAGGGCCTGTGACAGCACAATCACTCTTAGCCACACAAGAATTCCTGGCAAACCTAGGATCAACCACCAGCTCCCAGGCATCCATCACACTATACATCTCGGAGGTGGCTGACACAGCGTCCACATCAGAGGAACATCCAGGTAAGCTTACTTTGTTCACCAATGTAATACAGTATCAGTCACTGTGGCCAGCTCTGCATACCAGTAGATGGGTGTCAGGTCTATCTGCATGGGGGGGTTGGTTTTAATGCACAGTTGTGCACACATACTCAGAATGTCAGCAATGTAGGCAGTATCACATTAGCTACTGTACATAGGTTCATAGGTAGGTACTAGGCTATCGGCCCTGGGGCCTATATAAGCCTAGCCAAAAAGGTTCCCTGGCTTTCACCACCCAAGAAAATTATTTTCCTGTGCCCCTGAAAAGCAGTGCTGCAGAAGTGTTCCTCGGGGTGAATTTTCTATTTCCCATCCAGTTGTTAAGATTTTTCTTAAAGAGGGCCAATGAGGAGCTTTGCTTGACATAAATGGGTAGTTTGTTCCACAGTATGGGAAGTCTCTGGGACAGGAATCTATCCCTCCAGCATGTTCTGTTTATTGTGGTGACAAGGTTTAGGTCCCTGGAGCATGTGGTTTAGAGAGATTGGGATTTCTTTAAGTGCAGCATGTCCAACAGCTTTGGGTTTGACATAGCTTTGTATGTTAGGCAGAGATCACCTCTGAGTTGGCGATATATGACCGAGTAGAGCTGGAGTTTTTTGGGATGTCTGTGTAGAGCATCTATTTGTTGTCAGTAATCCTCTTAGTGAGGTATTTCTGTGGCCTTTCCAATTGTTGTAGGTGTCTTGTGGGATACATGCCAAACAGAGCATTGTACTCTATAATGGGTCTGATGAGGGATAAGTAGAGAGGAACAATGACTTCCTTTTTTCTAGAGGAGAACCCTTTTGTAATGAGGTGTGCCATGTAGAAGAATTTCCTGACTATTGTGGCAATGTGGTTATCAAAGGAGAGACTACTGTCCACCTGTGTCCCAAGGTGTCTTATCACACTTTCAGTGTTTAGTGAGCTACCGCCTATGTGGTAGTCCAGTTCATGGGTACCGTATTTTTCCTAAAGGGGGTGACAGTGCATGTCTTGGAATTGAGCTTGAGGCCATGACTTTGACACCAAGCATCTGTCTCTGTGAGGCCCTTTTGTAGAATGTCTACATCATTAGGTGATTATATTATGGCTCCCAGTTTGCAGTCATCTGTGAACTTTGTTAGCCAAAGACCTTCTGTGTTGGCCGCACTTCGGAGAAGTAGATGCCGAACATGAGAGGACCCAGGACTGAACCCTGTGGTACTCCACTCATCACTGGTCTGAAGTCAGACTTGGAGTCGGCTACTTTTACTGTGTGGGTTCTGTCAGTGAGCCATTTGGCCACCCATCTTGTAACATAGGGATTTATGCCCAGTTTAGTGAGTTTATCTATAATTCCAGAGTGGAGGATGGTATCGAAAGCCTTGGCAAGGTCAAGATAGGCTGTGTGCACTACCTTACCCTCGTTTATGGCTCTAGTGACTGCTTAAAAGAAGTCAATCATGTTTAGTAGACATGATCTACCTTTTACAAACCCAAACTGAGTGGGGTCCAGGATTTGGAGGTTACCTATGTCTTTGTTTATAAGCTCCAAGATGATACATTCCATGGCCTTGCAGACCAGGCTCATCAGGCTGATGGGGCAGTAGTTTCTGGGGTCTGTGGTGGCAACCCCTTTGTGAACTGGGATAACCGTCACTGTGCGCCACTCAGTAGGCACATAGCCTGAGGTGAGGCTATGAATGAACATGGTACTTAGACGGGGTGCCAGTTCGTTTTGTAGTTCATGCAGTATGCAGCCTGGGATGTTGTCTGGTCCCATGGATGCTGTGTTCTTGGCTTTGGAGAGTGTGGTCTTTACCTGTTCATCTGTGATTACAGGGTCTTTGCATTCTTCCAGTATTAAGATGGGCCCTTTGGAGGATGAGTGGGGGGGGGTAAAGTTAGTACTGAACCTATCTACCAGGATGTTGGCAATATCAGTTTGTTCTGTATATTTAGTGGCATTGTGCTGTAGCTCAGAGCAGATCTGAGTGTTGCCATTGAAATTCTGTAGAATGCTTTGTGGTTTTCTTTGGAATCAGTGGCAATTTTATTTTCATAACTGGCTTTGGAGGATTTTATGAGGGATCTCAGCTTCTTGCTGAGGCTGACCAGGGAGTTCCTCCAATAGTGGAATTTTACTCTTTTTTGCAACAGCTTCTTATTTCTGTTGTAGAGTTTGTTTATGGCAGGGGACCACCAGATTGGCTTCCTTTTTTTTGGAGGATAGCATCTTGGTTCTGTTGGGGATGGCACGATCCATGCACTTGTGTATGTGCTTATACAGTGCATTTGTGTAAGATTCAGCAGTTGTACCTCTATTGTCCATCTGCATGGGTGTCGTGAAGTTTGCCACTTCTGTCTTAAGAAGCATGAAGTTGGCTTTGGAGTAGTTTTTTATGGTGGTTTCCTTAATGGGGTGTGGGGGTGGGATATGGATGTCTAAGGTGATTAGCTTGTGGTTGAATCTGACCAGCAAGGAGTTGACCTCTGGCATGGAGCATTGGTTACCCATATTGGTAATGACCAGGTCTAGGATATTGCTGCCCCTGGTGAGGGTGTAGACAAGCTGATCCAAGGAGTTGGAATGTATGTATTCCAGAAAAAAATGAGCGAATGAGTTGGTATATAAGCAGTTTTCCCAGATGATGGTGGGGTAGTTGAAATCACCCATGATTAAGGTATTGGGTTATACATTAATATTTTCCAATATCTTAAGAAATGAAGAGTGGGAATCCTGGGGCATGGTGGGGGATCTGTAACAAGCTACAACCTGGATTGCAGTCTTTCACAGTGTTAGTTGCACTTGGATAATTTTGGATGCATTATGTTGAGCAACTAGCCTGGATGTCTGGATATCCTTAATGAATATGGACATGCCTCCACCTTCAGTGTTGTGTTCCAGGTTAGATGGCCAAAAGGTGTGGTATGAATTACAGCCTGGTAATGAGGGGTGCTCTCTGGAGCCTTGAACCAGGTCTCTGTCACTATATAGATGTTGATGTTCTCCATTTTAAGGAGTGCCTCAAGTGAGTGCATTTTGAGGTTTAGACTACTAGCATTGAGTAGCATTATCCTCAGAGTTTGCTTGCTTGTACCTGTTATGGTGGTGAATTTATCATTTGAATCTTGCCTAAGAAAAGGCACTACAAGGGTGGCAAGAGCCTTAGCTAGTATCAGGAGTCCCAGGGGCGACAGGTGTAGGCCATCTCTGGTCTGTGGCCATGTGGATATATATATACATATTACCATCTAACACTGCAACATTTGGTATTGCTGACAATCCCTTTTCCTCACATTTTCATAGTTCCATAAGTGTTGCCAAAGTCTGTTGTCCTGTACCTGGTAAGTGTGATATTGATGTTTCACAAATCATATATATCCTAAGAATGTTAAGGATTGCCATTTTGCCCTAGGCATAACTGTTATGCTTAGCCAGAGTAGAATAGTTGTATGTTCCATTTCAGAGCAGTTAACTTCAGTGCATACAATGGGTAATCACATCTGTGTAGTTGTACAAACATTAACATGTTTGCACCTATAAACAAGTATGCAGCCTGCTATACAGGAGGCATTTACTCCATGATACCTGTTCTCACACAATAGGGAGATGGTACATACCTGCAGCAGTGATACAACATATGCAACAGGCATATTATTCCCAAGAGAGGTGTACTGAATATTATGTGTTGGTCTATCACATACACTGTCATATTTTGTACCTCACAGGTGTATTGTACTGGCAAAATTCACTGGATGTAGCTAAAGTGCATGTTATAAAGGCTTGTCTTGTCTGTGTATGTTATGTGTTTGTGTGTTGTGCATGGGATCTGTATTGAGAAGTTGTGGGACTGGTAATGTAGTTGTGGGTGCTCATCTGTATGAGCCTGTGTGGATTACCATACATAATAGTGCAAGTAATAATGTACTGATTTTGTCTTCCTCCTCACAGGTGAATGGCGGGGTTAGAATCTGCCCATCTCAAAACCTGATGTCAGTGTCCCATCAGACTTTGATGATGATGGTGGCCATAGTGAGACACAGGTGGGATTGTCAGGGGCTGAATCTGTCCCAAAGGTTGACATTCCTCTTCCACCCCCATTGTCCCCACACACAGCCAATATGCACACATACCCAGTCCCCAGAGACCACAGAGATTGGACAGTCAGATGGTGGTGACATTGAACAGGGCAGTGTGACAACTATGGCATTAGTGAGTGTATACACTGGCCATAGCCAGACTGCTGGTGGGGTTCCATTCAGGCATACTGACATGGGTTCTCGAAGGAGGACTGCTGCCCATCCATCTCCTGTCACAGGTGTCACATCACAGGTCACTTGCTGCATGTTTTGGGCCATAGTGGAGGCATAGCCATGTTCCGAACACAACACCAGATAGATGCTCAGGGTTATGGATGCAGCAGAGTCTGACATCCATGACTCCCTCCACTGCATTAGTGATGCCATGGATCATTTCACTGATGTAGTGGACAGATGGTGGTCTGGGCAGTGTCTGTCTTTGACTGCAAATTGTTTGTGCTGGAACATCTGATTTGAGTAGGGCATCAGACATGTGGATGTAGGTCAGCAACAGCATCTGTTTAGAGTCCATGTGGCCATGCACACTCATGCTTCCATAGCAAAAGTACCTCCAGCACTACAGAGAGAAGTGTCCTGACCACACCACAAGTGGCATGCCATGGGCACATGGTCCTCAGCAGTCCCATGGGGGACATGGGCCCAGTAGACAGCAGTCACCATCAGCTACTAGCACCACCTCTGACCTTGGACATGGTGGTGCCAATGCCACTCTTGGCATAGCCAGTTCCTGTGTATGTGGCTGGAGACAGTGAGCTGTTTACTCAACCATGTACCATCCACAGCTGTCCAGCATACACATGTGCAGGGCTAGCACTGGACTTAGTGTATATGCACACTCTCAAACATCACTGTCAGATGCAGGCCACCAACAGACACACACAGCACCTCCCCATGGCCCATCTAACCAGCACCCCTTCTTGACTCACACACATGCTTGTCAACTGTATGGCACAGCCTAGACCTCTGGCACCCCCACACCACACCCTGTGCATGTGATGATGCCTGTGCCACATGCTTGCCATCCATGGCATCAATGCAGAGACATGCAAATATGTGTCTGATGCACAGGGTGACTATATTACTTTCAATGTACTTGTGTAGTGTAATATTGTTATGCTATGGCAAGTGTTGTGGGCCATGACAGGTACTGTGTTCTGGCATGTGTCATGACTACACAGCAAACCTTGTGTATCTTAGTTGCATGATGTTAGACTGGTGCTAGTGTGACAGAATGACAGGTGTATCATGGACCTGTGTATGTTTCTTTTCTAGGGGTTTGTGTGGTTGTTCTATGGACACATGGTGGTAGTACAGTGGCACAGGATGGCATGGAAGCACAGCAGAAATATGATATCAGCAAGGTACGGCAGTATTCATGCATGGTTCCTAGGTGCATATGTGAATAAGGGCATGTCTGGAACAATGGAGGTAGCCAGCATAATTATGCATTCATACTTTGTGACAAGGTCTGCTACCCTTAAAACATGTCACCTGGATTTTCTGAATGTACAAACCTAAATGGTGGCAGACATCAGTGATGCCTATATAGATGAGGGCAATATAGGACCAGGAGCTTGTCACAGGGCTGTAAAATGCATAACCATTACACAGAAATAGTCCATATGGGCATGTCTGTAGTGATACATGGAGATATATCTGTACCCACACACATTTACACACACAGAGTTGGCTTATGTGAGATTAGAACCCTTACCTATCTACTATTACACAGTATAGTTTGCAGTATTTATTGCATGTGCCACAGAGTTTATTTGATATTGGACTGTCACCCTTAAGGTGGATGACATCAGCAGGCCTTGTAGAGAAGGGCCAAAAACAACAGAAGGAAACAGCCAGGAACCAATCCAATAAGTTTAATATTCTCCACTGCTTCAGCAAAGGCTTGAAGGCTTTGCAGAAGTACTGGAGAAGTATTAAACTTATTGAATTGGTTTATGGCTGTTTTCTTCTGTTGTTTTTTGTTTCCATTACAGTTTTATTTTGTGCAGTCATATTTGAGCTTGTAGAGAAGGGCATTTAGAGGCCAGCAGCTAGCCATAGGCCCATAAAATGCATGACCATTGCATAGAGATAGCTCATATGGGCCTGGCCTTAGTGCTGCAGAAGTATATATGTAAACACACACACACAGAGATGGCTGATGGGAGATTAGAACACCTACATGTCTACTATTACACATGATAGCTTGCAGTACTTATCGCATGCACCACAGAGAAAGCTTGAAATTAGATTGTTAGCCAGTACTGTTAAGGTGGATGACATCAGCAGGCTTTGTAAAGGAGGCCCATGTAGAGGCCATCAGGTAGTTACATGGCCTTAAAATGTATAGCCATTGCACACAAATAGGCATGTGTCTACTGCTGCAAAGGGAGATATTTACACACACACAAACAGTTGCCTGTTATGAGATTAGAACCCCTACCTATCAATAGACACTTTAGTTTTCAGTACTTATTGCATGTGCCACAGGCTATGTCTGTTATAGTTGTGGATGCAGCAACAGTACTTCTGGTCTTCACAAAGTGGCCTTGTATTACACAACATGTGTAGCCTTCAGAGAGATCCTGTGTGATACTGTGATTTTATTTAGTGTCATAGGAGTGGGATACCAGTTAATACCCCTTGCTATATGTGTACAATTACCAGTATGGCCATGTCTGCCTGGTTGCAGTTTGGTAGGTGGAAAATTGGTCAGGGACAATATGGCCTCTCCAAGGCCTGCTACGAAAAAATTGAACATTACACCACCTGCTCACCGTCGTCTGTCTACAGGATGACATTCAACAGGCACAGGGTTCTGTGGGTGAGTGGATTATGTCCTTTTGTGGACTTAGTCTGTCATCATCAGACAACTGTTGTAATGTATAGGGTGCAGATAACCACAGCATTCTGTATGTAAGTGGGGACATTCATACTTCCCCACACCCACACAAACACACACACATATATATATATTTTATATATATATATATATATATATATATATATATATATATATATATACACACACAGATATATATATATATATATATATATATATATATATATATATATATATATATATATATATATATAAATATTTGGGTCTACTTTGACCCACCAAAAGCTCATTTGTGCAAATCCACTTCAGCAAAATTGCATTTAAGCGAAAATGCACTTTCGTGAATTACACTTCACCAATACACAAAAAAAAATAAAATGTATTACACCCATTTTTGCAGGGGGAGCAGACCAACACCATGCTACTTAAATTTACCAACTCCAAGATCGCACAACAGTGGGGAAAAGGGAAAATTCCCTTACCCCTGTACCATCCTTCAGTGAAGTGTAATTCACGAAAGTGCATTTTTGCTTATATGCACTTTTGCTGAAGTGGATTCACTCACTTGCAATTTGCACACATGTGCTTTCAATGGGTTGAAGGTTGAAGTAGACCCATACACACACACACACACACACACACACACACACACACACACACACACACACACACACATATATATACATATACATGTACACAACAGGGATATCAATTTAACTGTTGCTATGTGTGTATGTTATGTAATTGTGTGATGTAGATATATGTGGAGAGTCTATATCAGTCTACACATTATTTAACTATATATATATATATATATATATATATATATATATATATATGTGTGTGTGTGTGTGTGTGTGTGTGTGTGTGCGTGTGTAACATACTGATAGGGTAATTGTGCAAGGGGGATGGGGAGACATACATAGCTGTCTGTATGCACAGACATATTTTCACATAGCTGTTCTTTGGGTGGAAGAGGCAACAGATATGGGCTCAAGTTAGCTAAGTGTAGGAGCATGCCCAGTGTGACTGTCAGTACTTTACAAGGTGACTCAAGGCCAGACCTACCTGTACTCCAGTCTGGGATTTTGCATGCTGCAGACCATTGGCTGCTACATCTGTTTCCACAGTCCAGCACCTCCCTGATATTTTGTCCAAGGCATTCCCCAGTTGTTTGCTGAACATAATATGTGACTTATACCTGTCAGCTTTACAGATTGTAATAGAATGTCCAGAGTTTTGCATCATATTTCTAGTACATTTACATAGCATTGTGGTTTTCTGGCACATTAGTGGCAAATCATTATAAACTGACGTTAAGAAATGATGACAGACATTTGAGTGTCTGACTCCATACACATCAGGAGATTCATGCTACTGCATGGCCTGTTATTCTATCAACTTTATACATTTGTCTGGGCAATAGTTAATACTTGTCCTTATATTTGGGCCTTTGTCCCACTAGTATTCATGGCTTTTTCCAGATTTCCTGCTCTAAGGGGTTGAGAGGTATAATGTGACTGGGGTACATGATGTAACACCAGACACAGGGTGACAGTCTTCATATCTCTCACTGTACATGTTTTTGCAGAATGTCCAGCATTCCGCCCCATATGTCTGCTCTTTTCCTCATACAGTTATCATTTTCCAGTAATATACTATAAAATGCAGTCTACTGATTTGTTATAAGTACTGACACAGTTCAGTACTGGCCTTTACATCCAGCTATTCTGACCTGTTGCAACTTGTTGTCATACTAGCCACCTTCTAGGTTACTCAGAGCATGTATAATGTCTGTCTGTTGGTTTGGCCTTCTATCCCCCCATTTTCTCTGGCTTTGTCCAGCTTTTTTGTAGTAACAGATTGCGGCATTATGACAGTCTGTGGGACTCTTACCATACGAGTAACTCACATGCAAAAGTTGTAGATGCTGTCAGCTTTGAACCATCAACATCATCACTCATGCTATTGTCCTTAGCTCAGTGAGCTACACCAGCCACCAAAAAGAGATGTTTAATTCTTCACACTGTCAACAGCATACAGGCATACACTGACCCCTGAGTTTTGTGGGAAATGCAACATGTGACCTGGTTCTATGTCACAGCCATGGAATTGTGTGGTCTGCTGATATATCCTTGTAAACATACTGTTACTGCAGTTGTATGGGAACACTGCTGTGCTGGGAGTAGGGGACTCTGGCATTGACAGTCTTGCATCTGTCAGGTGACCCCACAGTTTAGCATTTCCCTTGCATAATGCAATGGGGTTTCCAGCCATGTGGCCTAATGAATATTATGGGGCACTCAGTACTGGACAGAGTATCTGTTGTCCCAAGTGGCTGTTAGATCTCTGGAAGTTGCCCAGTACCCACTCTATTCCCTTGCATACATCCAGCAGGTCCATACATATGCTACCATAGTTTAGTACCCCGTACATGCATTGTATAGAAGAGTGACTTATCTTGCAAATGCAGCTGTTGAGAGACCTGTGTTTCAGGGCTGGCTCTGTCTGAGGCATGCAGTATACAGCCAATACATATTTAGGTACAGGTTGTGTGGGTTGCCTGGTATCAATTTCAATATATGAATGTGAGTTGGAGTAAGGTGTCAGTCCCAAGGGCCCTAGGTTATCAGTGCATGTGCTATGTGTTGTCTCTTGGCCAAGACCAGGACATACTGGGGATGCCTATGTCTGCCTATATGGACAACCTCATGGGGTTTCTCCTCTGAATCCCCCTGTGGGTGTGGCTGTGGGGATCTAGGTAGTGGTGGTGGGCTGTGTATTCCTACCATTCTGATCCTGCCACAGCTGTTTCCACAGGATCATATTGTGTAGCATGACACACACACTGTGAAAATCTGTGCACATGTGGCTGGAGAGTACTGCAAGGCTCCAGCAGATATATCGAGCACCGGAACTGTGACTTGAGCAGCCCAAACACATGCTCTATGATGCTCCTAGTTTGTGCATGTGCCTCATTATGGCATTTTTCAGTAAGGATGTGTATCCATTTCTGGTGGGTGTCATCTTCCATGGTTCCAGTGCATAGTCAGCATCCCTCAGTAGATGGCCATATAGGACGCCACCCCTGGCAAACATCTGGTACAGCTGTGATGCATGCCAGATATGCAAGTTGTGATAACTGCCAGGGCTGCCAGCACATGCATTCATGATAATGCCCTGGGTACTGCACACCACTTGGCAGTTGATGGAGTAATACCTCTTTCAGTTGACGTAGACTCTACCCTCCTCACTGGGTGGTGCTTTGATGTGCACATGAGTGCAGTCTATGGAAACCAATACCTCAGGGTAGTGTGCTACATGATAGAAGAGTCACATACTGCTATCCCTGTCCTCAGAGGTATGGGGTAAATAAATGTGCTCTCTTGCATGTGTTAGCATGGAATCCAGGAGCTGATGGAGTTACCTGGATGCTGATGCCTGTGAGACGCTACCCATCATGTTCCCAGTTGGTCTTTGGAAAGTACCTGTAGTTAGCATCCTAAGGGCTACTTATACTTTTGTTCCCACTGGGATGGATTCCTTTCTGTTGGCTCTGGGTCTGAATTGAGGGTGGCAGAGTTCAGTGAGTTCTTGTAGTATGTCCCTGCCAACCCTGTAGTGCTCTACAATCTCCAACTTATGTAGCTCCTGGAAGGTTACCCTGGGCCTGAACACTCTTCTCTTTCTCAGCCTAAGCCTATTGTCAGCAGCAGCATCAGCACTGACCTCAGCATCTAGCACATACAGATGTAGCAAAGCTGCAGCATCCCCTAGCATTGCTTTAGTTAAAAGTCCCACATTTGTGCTCCACAGGTGCAGAGTATGGGGGTTGAAATCAGATTGTAGGGTGTATACAACTTTTATAGTGCTCTGCTGTAGGTGCAGCATGTGTGATTGGCTGCCTATGCATTGCACCTGCCAAGTACATCATTAAGTGTTTTACTGGCCCAGTTTAAGTGGTACAGGGATTACCAGTAATTTATGTATGATTGGCTTTCCCAGTCAATTTTGTTTTTTAACAGCCTTCTCTGCTAAGCACTGCAGCTTGCAAACCCGAGCTGAAGGAATAAACAATGCTCAGCACTCAATGGACACACCCCAATGGACAGACATACTCAGCACAGTGACATGCCCCGCAAACATGCTCAAACTGGAATAAACATGCTCTGATGGTAAACAAAGCTTAGCTGCACTGGACACACCCCTGCTCAGCTCAGTGGTGCGCCTACCCAAATGGGTGCTGCTGAGCTCCAATGAGCCTAAAAGGATGCAGACACACCCCCTTTTGATGTCATCTACCTCTTCTGTACACACCAACACAGGTCTGGGCCTACACAGATGGGATCTACGGGCACAAATACCCATTTTTGCTATACAGTAAACCCAGCTCATTTGTATAGAGATCTGTGCACACAACCTGAAAACTGCACTATTTCAGGCCCTGCCTCCTTAGCAGTCACATGAGTCTACCATTGTACATACTGCTTACAAGGTCCTATAATGCATTATTGTCACATCTTTAATTTCCTTCATTTTTATTTTTTTTTTTTGCATAACAGCATGTTTGTGCACTGCAGCACACTGCGCAAACATAACCTGGGTGTTAAAAATTCATTTTACTTTAATTTCCATTATGTTTTGGACATACGGGACACTGTTTTGCACATATCTGTGTCTGCTGTGCTCTTTCTGTCCTTCTAACTGGACTTTTACAGGCCTGTTCTGTGTTTTACATCATGTACATGGAATTTCTCTGTGTGCACTTCAGAGACCAACACGGGGTCTGCAGGACTGCTAATCTGCTTTCTAGATCACTACAACACCCTCATTTATATGCAGTTCCCCTGCTTATGAGGTGGTCTTCATGCCACGGACACTTCTGTGTCGGCATGCTCGTGCCCGTCCCCTCAGCTCTGTTTACTGAATCGCATGGCTGCTTACTTCCATGTAAGCTCCATGCCACTATGGCTTCATGGTAAAAAATCTGTGTAGGCTTTATTGAATTCCCCACTATGTTTTATAAGATTTTCTAGATATATCTACCATCTGTTGAGTTGATATATTTTAGAATCTTTGCACACTTTATTGAATTGTATGTATTTACTACTACATCATTTGTACCTATAACATGGCTTCCTAGTATTCATAACATCTTTATATTGAATAAAAAAATCTCAGTCTTGTTTCACACTAGGTTTAATTTGTCTGTCCAGTTTGTTTATTTCAGATTTCAAAGTAATAGTTCAACCTCATTTCTGTTTCATATATTTTTATCTCTCCTCTTAATCAACTATTTTATTCTTATGGAAAGATATCCTTCTGACCTTGTGTGTGTCTAGATACTGATAATAAGCATTATCAGTTATGCATTTATTTATTGCATTCAAAACAGTGTAAGGTTTTGTTTTTGGACCCACTATACTTATTAGTGGGTTGTTGGAGACTTCAGGGATACCACAGATATTACTTGGTTTATTTATTGCATTCAAATAATTTGCCTTTCATCACTTTTTACAGTCCTTCTGCTATCTTTCCACTGATTGTATGACTCCAGTCCTTTGCATCCATATAGTCAGTTATTAATCTCCTTTGATTTTAGTTCGCTAGAATTATCTAACAGAAGTTTAATGTTTATAACCCAGTATTTGACAAGTTGTAGCAATCATCTCCTTAGGAACTTAATATCTAGTAGGTTATGTTTCCTAACAGGTTTATTTCAATTTGCAATAACTGTTGTTTGTAACATTATGTTGTAAATACTTTCCTTACTATTGTTGTAAAATCATTATTATTCTAGTCTGTTTCTGGAAAATGTAAGTCCTGAGTTATTATGACTTTTCTCTTTTCTGCATTTCATGCAAGAAATTTATAAATTCATCTAGGTCATTAGCATTTGACTTTGTTGGTCTATACACTCAAGCAATTGTTAGCTGCTCTAGGTTTGTCTTTATTGTCATGGTTACACAATCTACAGTATTTGTGTTATCATCAAAGACTTAATACTCACAGGCCACATAACATTATTTAATCCCTATCATAACACCTCCATTTGATTTTTTTTGTTAGAATGTTTACTGCAACAAACCATTGCTACTCTGAGAGAACTGGATTCCAATCTTTGTTTTTTTAACATGTTTCACAAAAAAATAACATCAATCATATCAGAACACAGAATATTTTGCAATAAAAATTGTTATTACTAACCTCCTTTCATTAACAGCCAGCATAGTTCAGTCAAATGTTGCAAAGATATACATCTAGATCATTTCTACCAGGGCATCTGCTGACAATTGACTAGTTCCAAGTCTGACTTTCCTTTCAAACAAATGTTAAATAAATAAAAAAAATAATATCAAACATAAACCCAAAGGCACACCACAGACTAGGATGGCAAACAAAATTCTTTAATTGCAGAAATAAGGTAAGCAGTAAGCGCTTTCGCATTACACAGAATGCTTCTTCAGACTTAATAAAAATTTAAAATCAAACTGCCATATAAATAGCAATTAATGCACCACATGACTAGTGTAATAATAATCATCTGTTAAAATAAAATAGAAACTTTAAGTGATACACATAGCTCCTATATATCCTAGAACATTCAATATATATATATATATATCTAAAAATATATATACATATCATAAATAATCTAAAATCCATATACACAATACTTTAAATATATATAAAGAAAAACATATATAAATGTATAAATATATATATATTAAGAGCATATAAATACACTTTTACTAAAAACATGCTGATAAAAGACTTTATCAAAGGACACTAAATGGCAGCATATCAATGGAAAATATACATATGTCAAGAGCTGCTAAAAGAATAGGATAGCATGCTCTCAGATAAACTATATCTGACACATAAAAAAATATATATACCAATCTATGGATGCTGATATGCATTAGAAAACACCTTGTATGCAGAACAAAAATACTAACAGATGTCCATATGTGTGGTCCCCCACTGAAAGCTATAACTCAGACTATAAAAGTAGGTGGGATTTCTAATGATTAACTGGCCTATCTTTCAAAAAAAGTTTCAAACTAATCTTTTCATTAAGGCCATGCCCCTTATCTGCCTGATAACTCAGGATCCATTTATTCTTTTCCCTTTCAGTATAGCTCTTAATATCCCCTAGTCTAGTACTGGTTCTGATAAGCTCTATAACCAAAAGCTAAATTTGTGGTTTAAATCATTGCTAATAGTATGTCTCGCTAAGGCATTATGTTCATCTTCTCTTCTTATGGAGTATAAGTGTTCTCTTACTCTCTCCCTTAGAGTTCTATTAGTCTTACCTATATAGAAAGATTCACATTTGGAGCACTGGGCTAAATAAACTAGGTTTCTAGATTTACAGTCAGCATAATGCTCGAATGTATACGTTTTCCCAGTATCTGGATGCTTAAAGGTATTATTGTTCTTCATAAATGTACAATGATTGCAATTACGGCAGGCAAAAGTGCCTTGCCTGTCTGATTGTACTGTATCAGTGGTACTTTCCACATAACAAAGCATTCTCTTTAGTGATTTTGTATTCCTATAAGAGTATCTGGGTTGTTCCCCTACTATTTGTAGAACTGTTTCATCTATAGTCAAAATGTTCCACTGCTTTCTAATTATCTCATTAATCCTCTTATTATTGTTAGTACAAGGAATGGCTGTAAGCCTATATGTCTGTTCACTAATATTACCTCTATGTGAGTGGTATCTGCCTTTCTGTATAATTATGTTTGAATCTCATCTATGCCCATAATTATAGAGACATCCAAAAAGTCTATCTCTTCCTTAGACCACTTAGCTGTAAAGTTAAAAAACCTAGTTGTACCATTTATGTACTCCACAAAATCTGTCAAACTCTCTAAACTGCCGTTCTGTACTAAATAAAGACATCATCTATAAACTGTTTGTGGTATCTAATATTTTCACTGAACAACATATTGTTAACCACATAGGTGTGTTCCCAATAGGCCATCACAATATTTGCATATGAGTTGGTGCAAGATGTCCCCATTGCCACTCCATTGACTTGTAAGAAATATTTATTCCCGCAAGTAAAAACATTGCGACTAAGTGTCATGTCTAACAATGTAACAATTCTAATCACTTCATCTCTGGGAATACCTTTACTTATTAAAAACAACCTCACATATTCAAGGCCTATATTATTAGGAATATTAGTAAATAAAAAAGTAACATCCAATGTAACCAGATAACAATCAAAAACATTAGCATCAGTGTGTGTATAACTAGAAAAAAGACTCCAGAAAGTGCTGTGTATCTTTAATAATGGTTATAGTGTTGTCTACTATAGGTTTCAAACAAACAAAAAAATAAATAAAATAAATGCCACTATGACCTGGTAAAAATTGTCTTGTGCTAGTCAAATATGGTAGCATATTTGCTGCTAAAATTCTCTTCCCTTGTCTTGACAAGTGGACTCCATCCTGTCTAAGTAATTGTGTGGCCAGAATTAAGTTAGGAAGTTCTACTCATTCTCACTTTTTTAAAACGGATAATTTCCCACATTGGTATTTACCCAAAATATCTTTTCATTCTTATGGGTCTGACTGTATTTTCAATATGTGATTTGTGAAAAATATATATCCTAAAACTTTTCCAAGATGTATTATCTAAAAGGACTGTAGGTTCCTTAGTAATTAATAGTCAATAAATCCATAAAGATGAGATAATCTGAACTAAAATAAATAAAACCAGCTACATACATCCTTACATTAAGACATTCTAACACCCTTCATATTTCATGCATTTCTGCTCCTGTCAGGGATAATACTATTTGATGTTCATTATCCTCTCTGTTAATGTTAGTATCAGTTCCTTTATTAATTTAATCTTCAACTATTATTTTAGGCAAAATCTAAAGAATCTCTCTCATCTTATTCTGTATTGTCTGCTCTTGTAATTGCAACAGAAGAATAATTTTATCACTAGACTTATTAAACTCCTTCCCCCGGATTCATGAAGCCCGGCGCAAGGCCAGTGTAAGGCGTGTGCTGGCAGTGCAGTGTATAATCGGCGTAGCAGCGCCGCATGCATAGTAATGAGTGTGCGCCGCAACCACAAACACGTGCAGAGGGCACGTGCACGAGCCCAAGTAGGATGCGCTCATAGGCGTGGCCAAGCCGGCAGGCGAGGAGCAACCTAATGTGCTGTCACAGGCCGCCTGCAATAGTAACCGCACCAGCCAGTGTCCGCGGATAATGAAACGTACGCAGAGTATGCAACATAGTACCTGTTTACACAAAACGGAGAACCAAACATTAACCCACAAAGTCAAAATTGTACCCGTCCAAGGAACAAAGGATACGCGTAATACCATGTCCGTCACGCAATGCACTGTCAGTGGGCATACCCAGTGAAGGTGTACCGCAGCATGTCAGCGCGCCGCACCTACACACAAGTAGCCCCATGGGGATGGTCACCAGCAGTAGTGAGAGTACACAGCCGGGCAGCCATGTCTACATAACAACCAGAAGGAAACCAGATACTCTAAACACAGACAAACATGTGCATAGCAACATGTACTACACCCAGCAACGTGCCGTGATACACATAGGACGGCGTATGCCAAAGCGTAATATCCAGAAGCAGAACCCATGCATGCAAATGTAATACACAACAGCCCCGTCATAGCACGTAACCCGCACCCATGTACGACCGTGCACCCAACCCAGCTAGCAGCCTTGCGCAGCTGCACACCTACACACAGTGGGTATACCTCAAATGTAGTATGAAGTATTGTCCTAGGCAGTGCCACGCGGGCAAATATGTACCCCACATGTCAACATCCCACCCCAGGTACTGATATCCAAATGGCTGCATGTGAATGTGTCGGCAGAATGTGTACATCCCGCATGTGGTATGGACCTGTCGAAACCCCATAGGTGTTCACACGCCACGGTGTCCATAACTGTACACATCTGGACAAAGCAGTATGTTCAGCCACCATACCGATGATTAGCTATGCAGACATGTCAAACACAGCACATAGGGTGGAACATCTGCCCACCAAGCAGGACACCCCAACAGGGTGCCACATGCACAGAAGGTGAAAGTGGGACATCACACATAGAGAATAGTGGTGCCGGATGGCCAAACACCCACGGCCAATGCAAAGGATTGAATAACATGTATATGCCTGGATGAATGGGTATGTCATATCATGGGAATAGGCTAAGCTATCCAACATAATAGCCATGCGTACCAGATACAAACTGCCATTAACACGCAGTAGTAATGCAGGAAGGCATACACGACTGTGGGAATATCACAGGACATATGGCATATGCCAAGTGTTGACGCATGACACAAATGTCCAGGATGGGGCTCCCTGCAAAGAGGAACATGTGCCAACCCCACCCCCCACAGATGTATCGGCAGTGGAAACACAACCCAAACACACACCAACACCACCGTCCATCCCACGATAGCAATGGAGGCCGGTCAAAGACCACCATGATGCGTGCACAAACAGGGACACGTGTAACCGTTGCCCCGACAACCCCCCCACAGGCCAACGAATAATAGTATGGACATATGCATGTAATGCTGTGAAGGATGTGTGGTAGTCCTCAGTATCACAGAGGTAGGTACACAGATACACTGTAATCAACCGTGACATATGTGCACTGTACACAGCATACCTGCAGGTAATACATAGTGCAATCATGTGCCACAGAAATATCCACATACCAATGAGGACAGGGGATAGACAAGTGTGAATGGGACAAACTATGAACATAGGTTCATAGGTTCATAGGTTCATATTTGGCTATCCGCCCAAGGGCATCCATAAGCCTAGCCCATAGTTATGTTGCCTTTGCCACCCCTTCAGTCTGAAGAAAACTATGCCTATTATACTGCTGTACCTCTGTCAAGCAGTGACACTGAAGTAATCCCTGGGGTATATCTGCAATCTCCCATCCATTGGTCAAGATTCCCCTCAAACAAGGCCAGCGAGGTGCTCTGCCTCACATGTACTGGGATGTTGTTCCACAGCATAGTGAGTGTCTGGGTGATGAATCTGTCCCTCCAGCATGTTCTATTAATGACCGTGTCAAGGTTCATGTCACCTGCCCTTGTGGTTCTGAGGGATCTAGATTTGGTAGGTGAAGCATAGTCATCAAATCAGGGTTCGACATGGCCTTGTATGTCAGGCACAGGTCACCTCTGAGCAAGTGGTATGCGACCGAATAGAGCTGGAGTCCATTCAGTCGGGCAGCATAATACATATTCCTGAGACCCTGCATCCGTTTGTTGATGAACTGTCGGGGCCTTTCCAGCTGCTGCAGGTGCCGGGTCAGATACATGCCGAATGGGGCATTGTACTCAATCATAGGTCTAATGAGTGATGAGTACAAGGGGACTATGACCTCCCCTGATCTAGATGTGAATCCCTTCATGATCAGGTGGGCAATGTAGAAGATCCACCTAACTACGTTAGCAATGTGTGTGTTGAACGAACGGTTACTGACAACCTGGGTCCCCAGATCCCTGGTAACTCCCTCTGTGCTCAGTGGATTGCCACCTATATGGTAGCTAGGGGTAACCCTGTTCTTCCCGAAGGGTATGACTATGCATTTCCCGGCATTTAGCTGTAGGCCATGTCTCTGGCACCAGTTACCCATATCTGTGAGGCCCTTCTGAAGGATATCTGTGTCAGATGTGTGTCCGACTATGGCACCCAGTTCGCAGTCATCTGCAAACATAGTCAGCCATAACCCCCCTGTGTTTGCTTGTACTTTGGAAATGTAGATGCCGAAAAAGAGAGGACCCAGGACTGAGCCCTGTGGGACACCACCTGTGACCGGCTGTGAGTCTGACATGGCGCCAGCAACTATGACCGTGTGGGTTCCGTCACTTAGCCAGTTTGCAACCCATCTTGCGATGTATGGGTTTACATTCAAGCTGATGAGTTTATCAATGATACCTGAGGGGGGTATTGTGTCGAAGGCCTTTGCCAGGTCGAGGTAGGCTGTATGGACTGCTTGACCCTCATCAATGGCCTTGGTGACTGTTCCTAAAAAGTCAACCAAGTTTAAAAGGCATGATCTGCCTTTGACCAAGCCAAACTGGGTTGGATCCAAAGTATGCAAGTCCCCTATGTCTCTATCTATGAGTTCCATTATGATCCTTCTCCATGGCTTTGCAGATAAGGCTTGTCAAGCTAATGGGACGGTAATTACCAGGGTCAGTGGAGGCACCACCCTTGTGAAGTGGGACTACAGTCGCCTTGCGCCACTACCTGGGTACGTTACCTGAGGTGAGGCTAAGATTAAACAGCTGTCCCAACTGTGGGTTTAATTCCTCATTGAGTTCATGGAGTACACAGCTGGGACACCATCTGGTCCCATGGATGCTGTGTTTACTGCCTTGGAGAGAGCATTTCCCACCTGTGAGTCACAGATGTTCCGGGGGCTACAATCCTCTGGTATAGATATCTCTCCATGTGGGGGGGAGGGGGTGGAGAAGTTTGCACCGAACCTGTCAGCCAATATGTTGGCAATGTGTGTAGGTTCAGTAATCTTCACATCATACTGAACCCAGTCTGAGCATATCTGGGAGTGTCCTCCCAGGTGTCCAACATAGCTAAAGAAGGCCTTATGATTGTCTGTCGAGTCCTTGGTGATTTATCTGTCGAATTTGCCCTGGATGATTGCATGAGAGCTCGTAGTTCATCACATATAATGAGCAAGGGTGTCTTACCTTACAAGGATTCCGCTCTATCTTGTAGTAGCTACCTCCTTTCATTGTAGAGCTTGTTTATGGCTGGGGTCCAGACCGGATGCTTGGCTTTGGTACAAAGAGTCTCAGTTTTGTATGGGATTGCCTGATCCATGCAGTCCTGTAAGTGCTGGTAGAAGGCATATGTAAGTGATCCAGCGGTTTGAGTAATGTTTACCACTGGCTCAGGGGCCTTAAAGGAGACCACACTAGTGTTTAGAAGTGTGAAGTCGGCTTTTGAGAAAGGCACATGTATGGTAACCGGCACCACCCACAGCATTGTATGCCAATAGCAGAAGCTATTGTAGGTTGTCCAAAGTCCGCACACATGGAACATCATAGCAATAAACCACGCCCGGATGTGGGTAATGCTAGATATACCCACGGCAGACGTGGTGCGTTCCCGAGGCCGATGCCCAAGGGACCACATCCGCCTAGGGCGCCGCTCTACTAGGGGCACCTTTCCAGCCTTTATTTGGTGTAGGTAGACCAGGATGGGGGTAGCAGGTGATGTGGTGGGGGCACCATGGAGTCCTTTTGCCTAGGGCACCACTTGACCTAAGGCCGCTCTTAAATACAGCAGTACCCACACCCAGACGCGGGTCATTGCTAGTATGCCATATCATCTATGGAAAGAAACCATATATTCCCAGACATAATGGCACAGCATAATGCCTGTCCGCCGCCCAAATGCAGACATACGGCACCCGCGGCAGTGCTGACGTACTGCACGAGATGTCCGTTACCAATGTCGACACTGTCTCGCTATGTGAAACAAAGTCAACATATCGATTCAATACTAAACAGCGACGGAGAGCCCGATGTCCCCGTTGCTGAGCTGTTCAACCTGTTCCGCTATGTTAAATGTGTGTAGCAGAGCGGGACTGCCCCAAACTAAGCAACGGACATGTCCGTGGCTCAGTGAAAGCCGTCACGCAATGATAAACCCATGTAATATAGCGAGACAGGTTATAAATACCGAGGTTTAGTAATGGAAATAGGTCCGTTCGACCAGACTGTGTGCAATCACTATAACAAGATCTACAACGGGCACGCCGGCCAATCAGCGCACACGGTTAAGAATAATGGGGGGGGATATGGTATCATAGACACGGACAAACCGTGCCCATGTGACTCGTCTGACATTCGTACACGGTCAGGGCAGTTCCGTACAATAGGCGGACAAGACCAAACCCAAAGAACCACAGGAACACCCTGACAATTGAAGGCCTGTATGCGTAGGGGATATAAGCCCCTGTGATCTGAATATCCCTGCGGTCACGACATATGCATCCTGGGCCATGAGCGGGAAGGAATTAGGAATGTTTAACATGTAGTACCGCACCTTTCCCAGCAGGAGAATGGATGCCTGTGATGTACGTGAGTGCGGGGGGGTGGGGTGGGGGGGTATGTAAATTTAGCTAAGTACCATGGGTATGCATATAAATGAGACCGAACAGCTAACATGTAGTGGTCACAGTAACCGGCAAAAGTGAATGCAGTTCCGTTTGAATTACGACTATAGAACATATAAATGTGAACGTGTACGTAATGCGTCCATGCCGCAAAGACTGTTACATGTGTAAAGGTGAAAGTGCGTTCCGCACACGTCCATCAACCGGATCAGAGATATGTTACCGGAACAGTCACAACTAACACAGACCACGTAACCACACAGACCCAGTAAACATATGTAACCAGAATACGGATATGCATGTGCGCCTGCGCGTAACCCACAATTAGGAAATGCAAGTGCGCGTGTGCGTGTGTGATCCGCTCACAGCAGGGAAAGTTAAGGCTGTGTCCTCCACGTCAATCATACATGTGTCAAAACTGTCAGCCTCTGAAAGTATGGAATCGGGCAATGCCATGTAAAGTACCGTTAGAAATAGTGAGAAACACACGCTATGTGATAAGACAAACATAGAATGTGGATAGAATAACGTGTGTGTTAGTAGTATGGATTGACGAAGGTTATGCATTTGTAACCCGACCCACTTGTCAGAAGGTGCCCCCGTACGAAATGTGTTCAGTTGGCTCACACTTGTTGACCGGGCTAGGCTAGCTGGATATATGTCCAGTGTCAGCAGAGGCCCGTGGAGAAATGCTCCACACACAATAATAGTACAACATACCAAAGTACTCATATATGTAACCAAAAAGGAACAACAATAGAAAGTGTCCTGAAAGGACTGGTTACACACAGATCCCAGACGACAGAGAAATATATGGCCAGTGGAAGCACGTTACAATTACGGGATCAGGTCCCAATAGAAGCAAGAAGGTCTCACATGACACGCCAGCGAATTGCCAGATAGACACAGGTCAATGTAACACACAGCAAGATTAAGGGCCAACCAGCCGTACACCATGCCAGAACCTGTACAGTGGAAAGGTATGGCATGGTAATTGATGTGTGTACACAGGTAATCCACAGACAGTAACAAAGCAAGGTATGAAACGAGGGGTTCACATGTATATATCTACACACAGCAGTCCGACGCCCGTATATATGACGATGGACATAGATTTGTCACTTGAAAACAAGATGTAAACAACTACAGTTTATTCCATATCATATTGATATAGTTATAATACAGTCATATTCATATTTAACATTGTGACTCTTATTTACATTCATATTTATACAGAATATGCATTTAATTGTACTTATTTATTCCATGATTTGGAATCTTAATGCAACAATTATACACATTGATATACAATATCATTATCAATACACTACATTCTAAGGTTTACTCACAACAATTATCAACTATGTTTCAATATACTGATTGTATTGACCAATATTGTATTTATATTAACACATTGTTGTTGTATTATTGTTTCCATTAAGTAATGTATGCAATACTGATTTGTATATGTCACTTTATCATCA
This sequence comes from Protopterus annectens, assembly GCF_019279795.1. Classification (NCBI taxonomy): domain Eukaryota; kingdom Metazoa; phylum Chordata; order Ceratodontiformes; family Protopteridae; genus Protopterus; species Protopterus annectens. The sequence continues at coordinate 84,958,679 of NC_056726.1, read as the reverse complement.
AGACTTGGAGCACTGTCCACTTAACTATGAGCAAGTTTATCGATTAATTGACTTTAAACTGACTCTGAAGGAAGTATATAAGGGACGACTATCTAATGTATTTCGTACTCCGACGATGCCCCATGTTAGTGGGCGAAAGAGCTCAGTATCATTTGACTGTGGAGTGTATCGTGTTTGTCATCGTCTGTTTTGGCATGGTTCATGTTCAATAATGTCTTTTATGAAGATGACCAGGACTCAAGGTTTGCTGTATTTCCGCTTACTGGCACATGGATATAGATAGGCCAAGTAATACATAATATGGGTAGTCAAACAGACATCCACGATTGGGGAACATACAGCAGCAGTCAAAACCACTGGCCAGATGGTGACAGTCCAACAAGTTCTACACTTTACATATGCACATTGGTGTCCATTGTAGGACTCCAAAAATTGATCCTTTCACAATATCAACCTGCTGCGATCGACCCAGAAGAAATGACAGCCGTGACTACGGCACAGCTAGACATATGCACCACCAGCGTGTTTAAGGTTGATGACAAGTGTCCATGAAATGCAGGACATATGAACAGAAATCCCCAGATTGTCAAGTCCATAGAAGTGCGTCCACATCCCAGTCCTGCACACATGAAGGATGTGTAATGTGTACCATCGAGGGTTGCAGCCATGGGATCCTGGGTATGCAGAAATGGGGCTCGGTGTTGTTTGGCAGATAATCCGTTGTCCTGCCCCGTGGGAGGGATGTGGGTATAGCACATGCCTTACTCCCCACTAATGGCAAAGCATCCACCGGATAATGCTAAAAGCAGGTGTGAAATGTGTACAGCCCTTTATCAGTGTCCAGTAGGCAATTCCCATGGATGGACAAGCGTACGACCAAGATGGCACCCATAACTGGAAGCCTGGTGGAAGTACACAGCTGCAGTAAGGCATAGCACAGGAAATACAGATAGGGACTACATTAGACATTCCCCATACAAAGTCAGACCACCGTGCGAATGCCGGCGTACACAGCTCTCAATCTGCCATCACCAAAATGGGGATCACTCGCTTCCATAATGCGGAACAAATGGGCGACCTGTGGAACACATACTAATGGCACACTAACAACTTCAACTAGGAAGGTCATAGGATGGTTAAACTATGGCGTTCCCACTTATAAAGAAGATCCTTTAATGAATTAATATGGTTAATGTCAATTGACCATGGAATACACCTAATCAACATAACATAACCGCTGGCACCTTATGGCACACAATTCAAAAAACACATAGGTAGATGAAACAGTCAATGTAGGAATTGTCCAGGACAGTGCCCAAATGGTATAAAAAGGTTCCTTTATAGACAAGTAAGTGCTTTCACCCGTAGGCTCCATCAGACTTACACATAACATAAAAGCATCCAGGCTTTAAATATCCCTCCTTACACTTTCATTGGTCAATTTCTCATCAAACAATGAACAATTAACCCCAGCATATAAAGCGCAGACGCAATGTTAACTACACACACATATATTAACATCTTCAAAAACATCCTATTAAAACATGTATTATATGATATTGTACTATGCCTAATACTCATCAATTAAAAATCTAACAATATATATAGAAAATATGTATATTATATCAATGTAATACAGTGGTAAACAACTGAAAGAGTGGACTAATGGGTGTTAAATGTATAGCTGCACCTAAACTACATTCCTGTTATTTGGGTTTAAGCCACATGCTTCTCAAAAGAGGCTTAATCTGTGCTTCATCATTCAGCCCTGGTGTGTGGTCAACTCTCCACCTAATAATCCATCTCAATCCGCATTCTAAAGTATAGTTGATAAGGTCCCCCCCTCTGGGATTAAAATCTAGCCTTTGTAAAACACTGAATGTAAAAGTATGCCTTGTGATGTGCTCATAGCTGGCCGTAGGCATAGGCCAATCCGGCGGCTGCCTAGGGAGCCGCACTAGCAGGGCCACCTTTCTAGTAGGTATGTCATGTAGATACACCAGGATGGGGGCACCATGTGTTGTGGTGGTGTGCGCCATGGAGCCTTATCGCCTAGGGCAGCGGTTGATCTAAGGCCGCTGCCGTAGGAGGGGTAGTACGGTCTGCAGGTATGTGCTGAAGTGCACATGAAACAGCGGTCTACAAGGATTACCCATAGTGGCGACACCTGCACAGACGGCTATAGCGGGACATACACACGACCATGCATACAGCTCAGATAGACATACACACACCATAAACAGGCAATTATACACAAGGTTTATGGCATGTACGGGTACAGTGTCAGTACAGCAAGGATAGCTGTCTGCCACGATATCCAGTGGATGTCTCTAGGGCGTGCCGGAATACGGACGTTGCATGGGCAATGAGTGGATATGTATCGTACCACAGTTCTATGTGTCAGCCGTGCAAATATGCGATACATGGGACAGACAGCTGTCCATGCAAGAGCAGCGCTATGGGCATAACATAAGTATGTATATATACATTGAGAGAGATACAGACGGACACATGTGGCAAGGCTGGGAGTGTAACGTACACAGCACCACCCCACCACACCACAACAGGGCGCACGTGGAGAACACGCTACGGAGGTCGCCAACCACAGCAGGCACGCAGGCAGTCCACGAGCTGCGTCTCACCATCCACAAGCACAGAGATGGCGGCAGGATATAAGTGTTCTGCGGAAACTCTAAAGCTATAACCTATGAACCTATGCGGCTGGGAGCATAGACACACACACACAGCTGGCAGGCATGGGGATTGACCTTACCCCCACCTACCCAACCGCACAACAGTATGACACAGGTATGGAACGCGCTACGTGGACCACTGAACACAGCACCGTCAGAGGCACACGTCTAGGTGGGTGACAACATCCGTAAAGGAATAGACCCCGATAGCCAAGGTATGTGTTGCGAAGCGTCTAAAATAACTACTCTCTACAGGGGCAGCTGTAAACACACACACACCGGGAAGGGCCGGGAGTTGAACCTACGCCTACCTACATGAACACACTACAGCATGATGCATTTACAGAATGCGCTACCGAGATTACTGAGCACAGCGCTATCAGAGGCATACCTCTAGGCGGGTGACATCATCCGTAAAGGAATAGCTGACAATAGCCAAGGTATGTGTTGCGAAGCATCTAAAAGCATGACCATCTGCAGAGGCGGCTGGAAACACACACACACACACACACACACACACACACACACACACACACACACACACACACGGGGAACGGCCCGGAGTTGAACCTACGCCTACCTACATGAACACACTACAGCATGATGCATTTACAGAACGCGCTACCAAGATTACTGAGCACAGCGCTGTCAGAGGCATACTTCTAGGCGGGTGACATCATCCGTAAAGGAATAGCTGACAATAGCCAAGGTATGTGTTGCGAAGCGTCTAAAAGCATGACCATCTGCAGAGGCGGCTGGAAACACACACACACACACACACACACACACCTCACACACACACGGGGAAGGGCCCGGAGTTGAACCTACGCCTACCTACATGAACACACTACAGCATGATGCATTTACAGAACGCGCTACCGAGATTACTGAGCACAGCGCTGTCAGAGGCATACTTCTAGGCGGGTGACATCATCTGTAAAGGAATAGCTGACAATAGCCAAGGTATGTGTTGGGAAGCGTCTAAAAGCATGACCATCTGCAGAGGCGGCTGGAAACACACACACACACACACACACACACACACACACACACACACACACACACCTCGCACACACACGGGGAAGGACCCGGAGTTGAACCTACGCCTACCTACATGAACACACTACAGCATGATGCATTTACAGAACGCGCTACCGAGATTACTGAGCACAGTGCTGTCAGAGGCATACTTCTAGGCGGGTGACATCATCCGTAAAGGAATAGCTGACAATAGCCAAGGTATGTGTTGCGAAGTGTCTAAAAGCATGACCATCTGCAGAGGCGGCTGGAAACACACACACACACACACACACACACACACACACACACACACACACACACACGGGGAAGGGCCCGGAGTTGAACCTACGCCTACCTACATGAACACACTACAGCATGATGCATTTACAGAACGCACTACCGAGATTACTGAGCACAGCGCTGTCAGAGGCATACTTCTAGGCGGGTGACATCATCGGTAAAGGAATAGCTGACAATAGCCAAGGTATGTGTTGCGAAGTGTCTAAAAGCATGACCATCTGCAGAGGCGGCTGGAAACACACACACACACACACACCTCACACACACACGGGGAAGGGCCCGGAGTTGAACCTATGCCTACCTACATGAACACACTACAGCATGATGCATTTACAGAACACGCTACCGAGATTAATGAGCACAGCACTGTCAGGAGGCATACCCCTAGGTGGGTGATATCATCTGCAGAGGCAAGGCAGCCGATAGGGAATGAAGACAGAGTGCGCAGTCACACAGCATGTTACCATCCCAAGGTGGGCGTACAGTAACACGGTAGTGCTGCACTCGGGAATACCAACTAACTACGGAGCACAACATCACGACATGGATACGGGATGCACCACAGACAGTATACCCTATGAGAGGGCATCCGGCGTGCACAATGTAGGCAGCCAGTGTGGCATACCAACCACATAGGACTCACCTGGATGGTCACCATGGCTATGCAGGATGTCATTGGCCATGGCTACACGCCTAGTAGCAGACATCAGTACCGACTGTACTGTGTACCCCCGAATGGCGTACTGGGCATGCCCTCACACCTAGCGGTCGCGAAGGGGAAACACGCATGCACACGGGGTATCATCACAGACGGGCGCGGAGTGCACTGTACTGTGTGTCCATCTGCACAGCTGATTACTGGTCATGCTCATACACTTAGATTCTGCAGAGTGCAGACATGCATACACATGGGGTGGAATCATGGAAGGGCAGATTGTGGACCGTCGTGTGTGTCCACCCACACAACAGCAACCCGGGAATGCTCACAGACGTGGCGGTTGCGAAGGGGTAACAGACATGCACACGGGGTATCAACGCAGACGGGCGCGGTGTGCACTGTACTGTGTGTCCATCTACACAGCTGCTTACTGGGCATGTTCAGACACTTGGAATCTGCACAGTGCAGACATGCATACACATGGGGTGGAATCATGGAAGGGAAGATTGTGGACCGTCATGTGTGTCCACCCACACAACAGCAACCCGGGCATGCTCACAGACGTGGCGGTTGCGAAGGGGTAACAGACATGCACATGGGGTCTCAACGCAGATGGGCGAGGAGTGCACTGTACTGTGTGTCCATCTACACAGCTGCTTACTGGGCATGCTCAGACACTTAGAATCTGCAGAGTGCAGACATGCATACACATGTGGTGGAATCATGGAAGGGCAGATTGTGGACCGTCGTGTGTGTCCACCCACACAACAGAAACCTGGGCATGCTCACACACTTAGTATGTGCTACACGCCGTCCGGCATGCAGACGGAGTGCACACACCGGAAGTCACAGCCAGGTAAACCCGTACACACGCACAGGGTGGTCACACATGCAGTTACACGTACACACACAGATGACAGCACAGGCGTCACGGGTGCAGGCTGAACATGTACACACTGCAGTGAACACTGTAGCTGCCATGCCAGCACCATGTCATTGGTGCAGCAGTATGCCTCACGGTCCAGCAACAGCATGTGACATATGTCCACAGGTCTATATGGCGGTGTACTTCTGTCATGCAGAGTACACATGTACTATCAATGATCCCACAAGTGTGATGTAGTCCACCCATATCAGTATACATGGACAGGCATGCTCCACACATACCACGGGCCTGACACAGATATGATACATGACCGCAGCTGTACCACAGTGAAACAAAGTCCGGATATGTCATATATGTGATTGCCTGGCTGTGTGCATGGACTGCACACAGGACACATACGAAGCCTGTGATGTACCACATGCATAACACTGGCGTACGCGGTAATACACACACGAATGGAAGGTGGACACATGTCTGTGGTATGCACCCCCTACAGGGTGTAGCGTTGTTGACTGGGACACATACCCTTGTACAGTTTGCCTGTGACAGCTGTGAAACCATACCACAGTCCATGTTCCATGTATGTTGACACACATGTCACAACATAGCAATGCATACACACATGGCAACACGGGATACATGTGACACATGTACTGTGCACGGTGCAGTCATGCATGCGCCGTGTCCGATGTCCATAACACAGTTGCAACCCCCTACCACATGCATACCCATCATGGGGGCCATCATATGGTGGCATAGTAACAGCACGCATGGTGGTATGTGTGTACACCATGTGTTTAAACACCTGTCCACATGCATGTGTGCAGGTGCTGGTCACAGGTGTGTCACACACCATCCTACCCTGTCATGTGCATACAGTCTGCTATGTCGCCTTTACATGACAGCGCTGCCATAATGCATACCCATCGGCCATGTGTCATCGACCATATGTCACATGGCCACTGTAACCCCTACCACCTCCCAAGTGCATATATTGGCACAGATGCCAGATACAGTGGTGGTACGCAGGATGCACTACATACCGCTGCACGCCTGCACATATCCCATATAGCGGGTGTGGCATTCCTAGCACCAACATGTGTGCAGGAATGTGTGCCCATGTATGCACAGATCGGGGGGACTATGTGCCACGTGCCACACATCACTGTACACCATGGTAGAGATCTGTACATACCTCAGTATGGGGTGCATGGATGTGGATGGTGCAGTACATGCAACACGTCGTCCCTCCGTGTAGACATGTGTGGTCACCACCATGTCAGTGTGTCAACATGTGTGTATGTCTGCTACCTGTTGTGAGGGTGTATGCAGATATAGTGTTGTGACTGGACACTAACCACACAGGGTGACCATCCTGTACTGGTGCTGCATTGTACAGCCCTGTCAATGCCATACTTGTGAGCCTTACTGGCCACCTGTGCAAGACCGCCCCCTGTGACATGGCGTGTGGGTGCATTGTATTGTGAAGGTGCCAACCACACAGGCAGGTGTCCCCATCTGCGCACAATGGGGTGTGTGCCATAGTGGTGTACACCCCGCGATTGCGGACATATTCTTGTACCGGTACAGCATCCAACTGCTGCACACCATGCACCACAGCTGACAGGTGACACCTGCGGTCAGTTGCCAGCACACTGTGTACAACACCTGCAGAATGTCACCATACCTGTACTGTGTCATGCCATGTATGTGATGTCTCTGTCCACCATAGCCTGTGGCACTGACCACAGGCGTCAGGTGCAGTATATGTGTGGACATGTGCGTCATGTACCGTGTAAGCAACGTTACACTATATCTGGCACCGTGCTCCGCAGGTTTACATGTAGAACCTCTCTCCTTACAATCTCAACTGTCTGTTCTCTATCACAAAAGCTCAGCACCTGCTCCCATAGTATTCCTACATAGGTAAAGTACATGTATACTACATGGAGTACTACACTAGCCTAGAATCCCCTTGAGTACCCACTTCCCTATAGGTGCCTTCTGACCCAGTTACACAGCAAATGCATTCACGTTCTCTGGCATGTCGAAGGGTCAATTGCTAGCGACCTCTCCTGTTCAGATGGTGAATCTGGGCGTCCTGAGGCAATGTTACAGGTGTCTCATGAACACGGACAAGCTGCACCTCCCCCACTAAACATAATACATGTGAGAGATGCAACTATATAGCCAGACAGGGGGCTGAGCTCTCTCAAACCATGACTGGCAAGACCAAACAGGAGGGGAAGGACACCATGCACACCACAAACCCAGTGTCACATGTAACTATCACAAATGCTAAACAAACACATGAAAACACTAAGACATACTCGGAGGCACTGTTGAAACATGTAACGAACCTAACGAGGCCTCTGAAGCAGACACCCAAGCAACTGCCTCCACAAGACATAGGACATGCAACACATAGTTCTCAACGTCAGTGTGCTAAACAGTCACAGCCCCAAAGGCCACACACAATGCCAGACACACTTGTAATGTGTGATGCCACAGTCAGACACACCGACGTCCCACCCACCAGACTGGACAAGGGAATGATCACTGTAGGCTGCATGTCGGGTGCTGGAATCCGCCACATAACACACGCACTCAGGTCACTCCGCAGCATGTACAAGTATGACGCGGTCATTGTCCATGCTGGTGTCAACGACCGGAGACATACCACCCTGGGATACATGAAAGGAGACATACAGGGGCTCTCAGATTGTGTAGCCCAGGCCAGCATGTCCCTGACCCTGGGCAGTATCCCACCCTCATCAAGTATGATGCCACAATACTGGCTCCAATTGATCACCCTTGATAATCTGCCTGGTTACCGGTGTCAGTCTGAGGGGATACACTTTCCTCTTGCCTGGGATGACATGCTTGGCACGCTACGCCCCTTCGCAAGGGATGGCTCGCACCTGTCGCCTCTGGTCTTCAGGAGTTTGGCTAAGGCTCCTGCCACCCCCATAGTGCCCACTGCAGGCAAGGCTGGAATGATAAACCTACCACCCTAGACTACAAACCTGGAGAAAAGAAAGGGTAATACTGCTCTGTGCCAGTAGTCTACACCCAAGATGCACGCCCTCAAATGCCCTCCTCAGTATGGAGGACATCGATGTCAGTGCTGTGACTGAAACATTGTTCAGGGCTCCTGAGAGCACCCCAGCACTATCAGGTCTTACCTCATATCACGCGTTCAGGACCATAACCCGGACCAAACACAGAAGGAGGGGGAGTCTCCATTTCCATGAAGGATACCCACACCTCCAGTTTGGGAGAAATGCACGTAGCAGCGGGGACCATCCAGGTGCAATTAACCATGGGTAGGACTGCCCTACAGTTTGTTGAATGCTACAGACCACCCTCCCAAACCCAGGATACCCGCACAGCCTTCCTGAAGACACTGGGGAGTATGAATGCTCTCACAACACCATCATATTGGGTGACATCAACCACCCATACATAGACTGGGAACATTACCCAGGACACAACACCCTACACCAAAGGTTCCAGGTGTTCATACACCCGAATGCTGTGGAACAACCATGCACCATACCCACAAGGGGAGGAACTATAGTAGTCCTGATCATCACACATGGGGACGACATGCTCCACACAGGATGTACATCCCTCAACGGTGAGGTCAGACCATATAGTGAACTCACTGGAGATCTGCATCCTGCACCCAACACCGGCAAGGGAGACCACAGTGAAGACCTCTCCACAGCAAACCCCACACGTCATACGACTGGTGTGGTACCCTACAAGGCCTCCATGCCAGTGGTAAACCCTTACAAATGCCTTCTATGAGCACCCCCAGGAATGTCTGGATCAAACGATCCCTGACAACATCAGGACTTTGTCCACCAAAGGTAGGCACATGGTCTGGTGGACCCCAGCCATTAACAAACCGTACAACAAGAGGTGAGAGCTACTACATGACAGAGCAATATCACTACCAGGGAAGGCATCACTGGTTAATACTGGCGTTAACATACGAACACACATACAATCATCCAAGGCCACCTGTGGGACTGGACTTGCAAAGGACACATAAGACAACCATAAGGCCTTCCTTAGCTATGGTAGGAACATGGGTGGAAGCACACAGTTATGCTCGGAATTAGTCCAGAATGGTACAATGATCACTGAACCGACAGACATTGCCAACAAACTGGCAGACAGGTTCCGTGCATACATCTACCCCCCCCAAGAGGGGACGTATCTATCCCACCAGAGTCTAGCCTCCCAAACATCTCGAATGCCCAGGTGAGGGCTGATATCTGTAAAGCAGTGAACACAGCATCAATGGGACCAGATGGTGTCCCCGGCTGTGTGCTACACAACCTCAGTGAGGGCCTCACCCCGCACATAAGGCTGCTGTTTAATCTTAGCCTTACTACAGGCTACGTACCCGATGGATGGCATACAGCAACTGTGTACCCACTCCACCAAGGCAGGGCTCCTATGGACTCTGTACATCCCTGCCCTATAAGCTTGACAAGCCTTGTCTGCAAAGCTATGGAGGGGTCCATAATGGAGCCCATAAATAAAGACATTGGGGAATGACAAATACTGGAACATACCCACATCAGCTTAGTCAAGGGCAGATCCTGCCTCCTGAACCTGGTCAACCTGTTTGGAGGAGTCACTAAGGCCATTGATGGGGGTACGTCGGTTTGCACAGACTACCGTGACCTGGCAACAGCGTTCGAACCACACTCCACATGGGCATCATAGAAAGGCTCACCAGCGTAGCTGTACAGACATATGTCACACGATGGGGGGCACACCGGATGGAGGTCAACACCCACAGGGTTAGTGTTCCTGGTGCCATGTCAGACTCCAAGCTGGTCCCGAGTGGTGGCCCACAGGGCTCAGTCCTGGGCCCCCTCCAGTTCGGCATTCACCTTTCCGACGTACATGCAAACATAGGGGGATTGTGGCAGACAAGGTACGCAGATGACTGCAAACCGGCCACCATACTCAACACCCCATCAGACATGGACATCCACCTGAGGTCTCATAGAAATGGATAACTGGTGCCAGAGCCATGGCCTGAAGCTACATGCCAGGGAAGGTATAGACCTACCCTTTGGGAAAGACATGTTCACCCCGAATTACCACATAGGTGGTAATCCGTTAAACATGGTGGACGTGATCAGGGACATGGGTACCAGACCTGTCGGTAACCTCTCTTGACACTCACATTGCCAATGTGGTTGGGAAGACATTCCACTGTGCCCACCTGGTCATGAAGGGATTCAAATCCACATCAGGGGAGGTCATTGTACCCCTGTACTCTTCACGCATCAGACCAATGATTGGGTACAACGCCACATTTGGAATGTACCTAACCTGACACCTGCAGCACTCGGAAGGACCTCAAATGGTCCACAACACAGGGATAAAGGTGCTGAAACATATGTCACATGCTGCCTGACTGAGGGGACTCCGGCTGTATACCTTCTCATACCGTCTGCTCTGAGGTAATCTGTGCCTGACATACACGGCCATGTCCGACCTGGGTGTCATGGACATGTTCCACCTCCTAGGATCCAAACAACCATGGGCACGAGAGCAAATGACAGAAACCTCAACACGGACATAAATAGGACGTGCTGGAGGGACAGGTTCATCGCCCAGAGACTCCCTACACCATGGAACAGATTCCCAGCCCTTGTGAGGCAGAGCCCCTCACTGACTCTGTCCAAGAGTAATCCTGACGTGTGGATGGGAGATCATAGGTATGCCCCAGGCATCATCTCTGTGTCACTGCTGGACAGAGGGACAGCAGACCAATGGATATAGTATCCTCATCCTAAGGGGTGGTGAAAGCCACACACACTCTCTGGCTAGCCTTACACATGCTGTAGGGCACATAGCCTGGTATGTACCTATGCACCTATGTACCTATGTAGGTGTCCAGGCAGGTTGCGGGTACCTGTGGTATGCTGATATTGCCAGATGTGCCTGTGGGTAACCCACAGCTACACGTGGGGGACTGATAACAGTGCTCCTAGTAGGCACATGCAAGTACACAATATGAGGCATACAGGTTAACAGAACCAACATGGTGCTACACATGTAACTGTCACACATACCGTGTACACAGCTCAATGTATGCTGCACCTGCACTACATGGTATGTCTGCTGCATGATGACAGTACACAACCCACGTCACATACGCACCTGTCACTTGTCATACACAACCACTGCAACATACACATCACACACTATGCGTACACAGGTATCACATACACCTCTCACTATCTTGTCCACCCTGTGCATCAGAATATGTTTAGCATAACTGTGCACCGATGGTGTGGATGACAGTGATGCGGCAGAGGCTTCATCATATACACAGGGTGATATGTGTGCCAGGGGCATAGGCTGTACCAATGGATGACATCATGTGTGTGTGTAAGGGCCAGTGCATTCACTGGGCATGACTGTGCAGAATGCATGTGGATGTGGTGGAGACCTACAGTTGTGTCTGCCGTGTATGGGTATGTGTGTACACAGTTCAGCCATCTGTGATGCCTACACGGGGTATACTTGGCAGCCCCAGACTGTACAGTGCAAGTTGTATGGCTCACTGTGTCCATCTGCGGCCACATGACCCGTGCCTGCCTGGGGTCGCACGGGCACTACCGGGTAGAGGTATGGAGTGGCCACTCTCCGATGACACATGTCCGCTGGAACCGTGTCCACGCTGGGACCGGCCAGGGCCACGTCCACGTGGCCTGCTGTGTCCTGGTGTGGTTGGTGTAGCACCAGCTGCACTGCTGCTGCTACAGGCACTGTGTGAGTGGGCATGAGAGGTGGCATGCACACGTCGACCTACACTAGGTGGTGTTGCTTGCCTACGGCCATGTGTCCTACACCTCACCGCTACCAGGTGTTCCAGCACAGACAGCTCACGCTCGCGGATTGACATGCCTCAGTCGAGGATTCCAACCATCTCACCTAATCGCCTATCCAGTACATTAGCAATCTGCTGTTGAGCATTCGCCAATGACTGGATGTTCTCATTTAGGGAACGGATTGTGGCCCTCTGCAGCCTCTGCCCTTCTTGGTTCTGCCATTCAGCACGTGTCTGTGCCGCCATTACAGTCTGGAACATGCTTCTGGTGATACCAGCTGCTGCACCCTGTACAGCAGGTGCATGTCTGCCAGAGGTCCTCCTACGAGCAGCACCAGCCACATGCCTGTGTGGCACATCACCAGTCATTACACTGGCAACATGGTGTGTACCCGCACCTTCTGTAGCCACCACACATTCCTGCTCAATGCCAACAGACGCTGACTGTCCTTCCTCTATGGGCAACGGTGATGTGGTATGTGTCGGCATCAGAACCGTGTGCGGAGATGAAGGGGACATAGGTGGGATGGTAACCAATGGCACAGCTTCTGCCCCTGACAACCCTGCCTGTGCCTCATGCATATGGTCATCTCCACTAGTATCTGTGGGGACACCAGTATCAGATGGACCGCAGGAGGGGAACGCACCTACACCACCTGTGAATACAAAGACATACTGTAAGATACATTACACACACGCAGACACACACGCAGACACACACACACACACACACACACATGCAGACACACACACACACAGACACACACACGCATGCAGACACACACACACAGACACACACACACACACTGACACACACACGCAGACACACACACATGCAGACACATCATGCATGTGATATTGCAGATGGCATGCAGCATTCCCACACCACAGCTCAGTGAATGCAGGCCGACATTAATAGTGGTAGTATGCATACTGCCCTGGGGTGCACACTACAACAAGCAGGTGTCATTTCAGTAGGCATGCAGTACACACATTCATGGTAGTTTGCATGCATCACCGTGATACACCGTGTGGCCACAGGCAGGTTAACAGTACACATGGCTGGCGTCACTTTGACATGTACTCTGCCAACATGTGCGATAACATGTGGACATGTGACAATGGTGTCCCACCACATGCACCGCATCATACTGGAACTCACAGTGCAGTGTTATGTGTACAGGCTACAGATAGAATGCATGTGTAACAAAGATGTCTGTGCAGGTGTGGTTGGTGTGAGCCGTGTACATAACTATACAGTGGGGAGTACGGCACTGTGCCACTGCATGGCAGCAGGACACAGGTATGTTTCTGTGCGATGCATAACATGGACGCATTGCATTGCCATGTCTGCAACACAGTCATGCTGTTCCACAGCACGTATATGGTAGACATTGGTGGCACCTCCGGTGGCTGCAGACAGGCATTCCGGTTGTCTGGTGTACCACATCAAATGTACAGGTGGTCCACTACAGCTATGATCACACTATGTGTGGACAATGTGCAACGGTATCTATCCACTCCAGATGTACTGTGTGGCAACATGCCTGTAGGTATCACCCATGGCCATGTTTGACTGGGTCATGGACAATTGTGTGTGATGGGCATCGTGTACCCATCACTGTGGTGGCCCATGTGACATACACCCATACAAGTCGGAGGTGTCACAATCCAGAGGGCTATGCAGACAGTGTGGATGTCTGCTATGTCGGGCGTAGGTCATGTCATGGTGTGACAATATTGCAGACAGAACACCACGTGCGTGTGACATGTCATGTGCCATGTCACAACATGTGCACACAATGCAGGGGCATATGTCACATTGGTAACACCTGTGTGCTGGCCAGATCACAGCTCACTATGTGGTACTGTGTGCGTACCACAAATGGCATTCCAATGCATACTACATATGCAGCCATTGTACAACACCTCCACCATTGTATGCATAGCTGACTGCACATATCACACTGACGGGTTCTGTGGTTTCATGCCGGTGTATACTAACGGTTGTATCTACTGTACATGGGTGGCGTGTGTGTCAGGTGGTGCAACCTGTATACCGTGACTGGAGCAGAACCCAGGTGTGCATGTCATACCTGGCCACATGGCAGATATCTATACACTGTAACATGCCTGTTACTAACAACAGTCTCACCTGCGACGGACCCATGGCTGTGCGACACGCCAGAGGTACCTGTATAGGGGCGACACAACAGTATAAACATTATCCATGACTGTAGCCACAGTAAGCACTGTGCATGTCACATCATGTACCTGTGTGGTAGCATGTGTTATGCACATGTCTGCAAACACAACGTAGCATACTGTAGTATGCGGCTTGTGTGGCCATATACCTGGCATGTGTTGGTACATTACGTGGTGTACTGTGACACCCACACCTACTGCAGTTATCATACACATATGCAAGACTGACTTACCAGGCAGCTCCAGGCTTGTTGGTTGGGAGACACCCACCTCCACGATGGCAGCGAGTGTTTCTGCATGATGTTCCCTGGGTGCCCCCAGACTGGCCAGGAGCTCCTCCATGTGTGTGAGTGGGGGCTGGGTTGGTGGCCCACCACCTGTTCCACCTTATTCTCTGGCGATTGAGGCGGCACGCTGTTTCACGTGCCGTATTAGGTCTGTGCAGTGTCGGCGTATCTGCTGGTAGGTGCGGTTGTTGCCACCCACGTCGTTCACCCTCCTGCGCATATCCTGCCACAGGTCATCCCGCTGCTGTGCTTGCTGTGGAACATGGCTGAATAGCAGGTCATAGTTGTCATGGAGCAATGGTATGATTACGTCATCCTCCTGGCGGCTGAAGGCTGGCAGCCGTGAACGAGGCATTATCTGTAAGACATAATGATGGTGACAGGTCACATTTACACTGATGTACTGGCATACCGCTGGACATACATTGCTATGACATGTACGACATCTGCACAGTAATCTCTGCGATGCATCATGGCACTGACACAGCTGACGTGTTGCTGTCACACCGTTAAGCAGCGGGTATCATATCATATCTGTGTGTCAACTCATCACACTGTACACACACCATGTTGATGGTAACCTGCTGTGGACATGTGTACCTGCCTGCACCTGTGTTCATACCAGTTGGCACATGTCCCAATGTGCACACAGTTCTACTGTTCACCTGGATGCTGTGTATATGTCACTAGGCATCACAGACGCAGCCACTATGGACGTCAGCGGTGACACTGCACACATACACCTGGACACCTGTACATGCATGTGTTGTGCCATGTACATCTACACAGCACTGTACAGGTGTTGGACAACCTTCCATGGCTCACCTGTATTGCACATGTGATACACATGGGACATTGTGTAATCATATGACATTAGCAGGGATGGTCATATATAGCATGTTCGCGTGCACGTTGTACATGCCAACACACAGCACCTGTGACACCACAAGGTGCATCAGTGCCACATTACTGCTCTGGACGGTTGATAGTGCAAGTGCCATTTGGCCATCGCACCATGTATGACTGTGATAGCACGTGCAGCCTTGCTGGACAGGGCTGCATGGTATGACAGGGTATGTCACATACATGGCACAGGGATGTGTCACACCTGGGGGGGTACTGATATTGGGAGGGTGGCTGTCCATTCCATATGTCATTGCTATGTGTATATGGACATTACACATGTCTATCATCATGGTGTGGACAATGGCCTTCTGCAAGGTAGGCAGCATGCTGCTTGGTGGGGGTGTGTATGGTGCATGCTGGTATCGCACATCCATGCATACACATTACCCCTGACAGGTGCTATGTGCTGTGATATTGTTCAACACAGTGCTGTATGTGCCCACACAATGATATCCCGTGCACATGGATGGTAGCCTGGCCTGACATGGGTACCACATATGTCTACATCCAGTGCCTGCTGCCACCGCCATGTCAGCAGGTGCACCACACAGCACCATCCCTCCCACAGGGACCGTGGTGTTGGGCACAGCATAGGTATCCATTTATGGGGACAGGGATGTTCACATAGCAGGGGCACTGATGGTATCATCCATTGGACCATACACGTATGACGCCCACCTCACACACCCAGCCCATTCAGTATGTTGTTCGCAACACTGACACAGCTATACTGCTAGGCCAGGGACATTCCCAGCTGTACATACACAGATGCATGAACATCTGTCTGTGGCATGGGCTACAATGATGGTGGGGTTCAACACATACCGCGTTTGACTGTGGCTGGCGCAGATGTTATGTGCACGTGTCTACAAGGTGAACCTGTTCTACAGTAGCCAGTGGTGATGTGCTGTGCACATGTCAATGATGCACATTGTGTTGGTGTCTGTCTGTCAACAGGCCAGTGGTGGAACACACAGGGGTATTAGTGATCGAATATGCATGCCACCCTGTACAGCTGTACTGCTAACATCTCAGGTGCTAATGTGTCATGGACATGCACACCTTACCCGGACAGGTGGTGGTGGGTTGCCACCCATACCCATCTCCTCTTGTGGGTTGCTATGATCCAACACCCTCTTTGTATTGTATGTTCAGGCTATGCACCTGTGTGGGACATGTGGGCATGCAATGCACTACTGCGTACCTTTTCACCCATTGCACAACATGTCACACAGGTACACTGGCAGCCATACACTTCACAGCTTGATGACGGTACAACAGGTGTTGTACACACGTAACACATATCCTGTGGGACATGGTCATATGTACAGGCATGTGCAACAGTCACGTACCACTGCTACCCCTATATGACGGATATGCAGTGCATGTGGCGGTACAGCGACTGTCACATGTAGTCGTGCAATGCCCCCTACCTACATGGCGTGGTACTGCCTGTGGGGGATATGCATCTGCATCCATGCTGTGCCCATAGCTGACAGTTGTACATCGATATGTGCAACATACCTCAGTTGGTGTTCTCACGGGTGCATGTTCAACATGGCTTCGCATTGTTTGTGTCTGTCACACAGTCATTATTGTACATAGTTTACATGCCAGCCATGGCTTACTGTATGTGATTCCATGTACTTCATTGGGATACCATCATTACACATTATAACAGCGTATTCCAGCCATCACATAGCCTTCCTAGATGACACTGTTAGCCAGCCAGTAGTAGGTGTTCCGCCATCTGCACATAGGTCACACAGTACGAGGGCGGCTGACACCCATTCTGGGGACAGGATGCTGACAGCTGTGGATGGGTGTGATGCTGTCGACAACCATGACTGCACCTGATGGTCACATCTGGATGGGTAACATTCACAACACACACCTACCTTCGCGTAGTAACACATCATCTCCAACAATGGACATTCCTGCCAGAACAATGTGTGCAGTATGTCTGTATGACCACTGTAGGCACCACTGGTGGCCCCCAGCATGGCAGCCAACAGCACCGGTGTATATCCCGTGGAACCATGGGTTACACCATTCACAACACACCTGTCTCAGATGACCCTGTTGTGGATCACAGTGCAGTTCCACACATCATGTTACACTAGGCATCATGCACTGTTATGTTGCGGACATGTGAACAGCTGTGCAACTCAACATATGCACACATGACACATCACCTGGTACAACATATCTCTCATACAACATGTTATTGTGACCGCCCTGTGATGGCATTACACAGGCTACGTGTACTGGGACATGTGATGGCTCACCGGTGTATTCACCCTCTGGGTGTGTGTCTAGCCAAGTGTACAGTAGGCAGTGGTCTGAACACAGGGACACTGTACATTGACCTACTGTGTCACTGCAACTGGTGCCTATGCTTATACTGTACTTATACAGGCATGTGGTATCTGACCACTATGACAGTCCTGGTCGACCACACTGCTGTGGCACACATGACCTGCGGCCATCTGCCTGGGGTGTGGAGCACACATGTACATCTTCACATACTATACTGCCTCTGTGGCGGTGTCACATGACTGTCTCCAGCAGGGCTGTAACAGGCAGGCACGGCATGGGGTCATGTGGGACAATGCTTGCACCTTCTACTGTGCTGCACACAAGCAAGGCACACACACTAGTGCACCACTCACATTTATCTGCAGTGACTGGGACCTGCCTCCATGCTCTGCACAGCACGCCTGCAAGTACAGATTGTACAAGGATCGTACCTCCCAGGCACATACCTGGACTGCAACACACACAGGTGAGGGGATCCCACATCACACAGTGTTTTGCACACATCCTGGATAGTTGCCGAACACAATGCATCATAGGTGCTCAATGTGCAGATACCCATGTTTGTGACCGCTAGACACATTGTAACACGCAACAGAGTTTACATTGTACACCACAGGTTACATGCTGTCTGTGTTGTTATACTGTACATTGGGCCTCAGACAGCTGATACTGCCATGTGCTGACAGCAACCAACACTTCCCTGGAATGGACACCCATGTACCTACACATGCTTGAGGCATGCACTCCACCCAGCTGGATGACACCTTACACAACACATACCATACCTACACTACCCTCAGCATGCACAATACCTCCATGTGTCTGGTGTGTTGCACCTGGGGTTATCCCCCCCTTTGGTGGATGAACACATATGCTTCACGGCCCTGCTAGCCACACCCTGGACACACACCCATCGCAGCATACACGGAACATGTGTACTACAACCAGTACTACTGACGTCTGCTGACAGTGGTTGTTAGTGGCATGACACCCCAGCAGATGGACAGTGTGCATACCTATGCTGACACATACCACAGTGCACTTCCGTAGCATGTACACAATGGTAGGGACCATGCTATTCCACACAGAGACATGGCGGTACTGACCTTTTCACAGGCACCACGGTGGTGGTCATGTTCCATGCACATCTGATGTATGGGCACATGTGCAGGCTGTTGCACGGTGGTGTATATTCACATGTGTGGGGTGCCTCACTTGTCAGCCATGGTGGGTCCTCGAGGTCCATCACATGCTCCAAGGCTAGCTACCTAAACATGACTGCCGCACATTGCAGTGTGGGGCCTTAGGCAGTGTGGTGGTATGTCTGTGTTGTTTGGCTACATCCACATTCAATGTCACATACAATAGTCACCCAGGCATTGCAGACCGAGATAATGTTGGCAACGTGCCAGGCGATGGTGTACTTACCAACAATACACACTCTCACTCATTACAGGGTTGCAATCCATACATGGACATCGTAGTGTCCCTGTGGACACATACATGGTACTGACATGCACACATTATGTCCTGGGACACTGGCCCGATGTCACCTTCCAATGTCCCTAGCTGTTAAGTCCCGCCAACCTGTTTGGTATGTGTCTCCACACCAGCCCACTATATTCACTGCTAGCCTGTTGTCGGACATTGTGTACCTTGACCACCGCACAGCCGCATCTATCGCACTACCCATGGGTGACACTGCATTGCATGTGTGGGACTGCATTCATACACTCATGACTGGACCATTCTGTATGGCACTGGGGCACATCCTCACGTACGTGCTTCACGCACACATTGATGGCCTCCATGCCTTTCCTGGCACCCTTGTTGGGCTTCTGTGTGCCACGGCACGCCACATACACATGCTGGCCACCTGTCGTACCATTGCATGTGTGGTTGGGGTGGTACAGAGGGCAACACATCAGACGTTGTCCTCACATTGCCCTTCAGCATCATTCCATGTTCTGGTATTGGCAATGTACACATCCACCTGCACATCATACCCTGTGTCTCAGGATGTTAGGCTATATGACTCCTGGACAGGACACACAGTGGTGCGAGCATATCATAGTACCTACTACATGTCAGGTACATATGGCATTACACAGTCCTCAGTCATGGGGCCCCTCATGTTCACTATTTGCTTACATACACAACATGCTGTCACAGAGTACTGTCCATGCCTAGATATCCCACATCTACATACCTGGCGCCATTATAGCTCCACCAGCTCATACCGATAACGACCATATGGGTGACATTGTGGCAGATACATCATGTGGGTGTCATGGCATCAGGATGCATGACACATGGTGCATGCACATCACCTTTGCATAGCAACATTCACCCACTGACTATCACATGGATACTGGCCCCGTACATGCATATCACATTGTACATGGTTGCTGTACACACAAATGCCCCACACGGTCCTGTGGTTACCGTATTCCACTGTGGCATGGATACACTTCTGCAGGGCCACACCTATCTGTACTGTGTGTGATGCTGGTACATAGGTAGCCATTGTACCTGTGGCATACACACATCTACACACGGTCAAGGGTACAATACCACATTTATGGTGTACCTTCCACAATGGCTACGACTTTACATGGCACAGCATTGTCATGCCACGATGTGTACCAGGCTCGGACAGTTTACATATGCGGCTGACAGACGAAAAACACATCTGTACACATCTGCATACCACATACACAGGGGTGTCTTCTGCTCTGACACGGACCATGTCCTCCACATTATTGATGCATATACTCCTCATACATGACAACTGCAGTGGGCAGTGTGAACGGACTGCTCATGGATATGTGCACACATGCCACACTGCATAGGCTGGGCTTCTGTGTTACTTCCGCAGACACAACACACACCATGCTGTGGAACATAGGTCCTGTGCACATCCCACAGGGACACACAGTGGCACTGTTCATGTGATAGCTCCCTTGCTGTTTGAGTGACATGTAGTCATGGTACCACCACAGCAGCAGTACTGTGTAAACATGCAGTTGACACCCACCTCTGCTGTTCACAGGACACTACCATGGGGAGGTGACACTACTGTGTACACTGCACATGTGTTTACACATGGACCTGCCAGACTTCATTGTTGCCCACAATGCACCTGCTACAGACCGTTCGGGCATCGTTACTTGGTGTTCCTTCCATTTCGGATGGCTATGATGCTACTACTCTGTCCCATACCTACAGGCCATATGTATCCTGTTATTGTACATACCAATAGGCAATACCTCCATTATGCATGATATGCCTGTGATACTGTGTATAATGTCTGTCATATCCACCATGACAGCTTTACATTACACATAGTTGACATAGTATCCCCTACTGCATGGCATGCGTGCACGTCGGGCGCACATTACGTATGACATCGACGGTATATGCCCATACACATGTGTGCTGTGACAGTATACATACATGTCCTATCCCCTGCTATGGCACTTCCTTGTTGGACATCCCCTGCCAGCATTGGCGTGTGGTCTGGCATTGTTCTCTCTTATGCCCCCCTGTGGCAGCCCTTGTGGTGTCTCGGCTGTGTACATGATGTCCCACTGCTGTGCATATGGTGTCCACAGTCGTTGGTATGCTCAGCAGGATAGCACTACATAACCACCTTTCACCACTCTCTGCATTATGGACAAGTATCATTACTTACAAACACCATCCCCATACAGTACAGCTTCATACACATCATGCATTACACCCGCATATATCGTGTGTTCTACATACCTTGTCGGTGTTTCGCTCCGCTTTTCGTTCCGTATCGGTATTCCTATTTATTACTCTTTCGGTTGTACACTGCTGGTTCGGTATGAGCATACGGTTTGAATATCCTGGGAGTCATCCTTATATCTGTCGATACCTGCAACATGTGGGTTCATCCCACCAATTGCTGTTCCTCAGTGTGTAATTGTGCGCATATCACCTGTGCATCTACTCCATTCGGACATTACGCGTCGTAACTGGGGTACGGTTGGATTCCTCACCTGGGCGTTGGTTATTTGCCCTACCTTCGTGGAGATGGTCTGTATTGTGTTATGTTATGTGTAACTGCAGCCGCTATGTGTGGCGAGAGGTACATTTCGCAGTGGTGTTAGCCGTGGATTGTGTGTGTTGGGTATGGTATTAGGTTCGACATGTGGGTGTCCCTGTCCTGAAGGCGTCTGTTGATGGCGTTTTGCATTCGGATGTGTAACATAGCTGTTGTATTCCTTTAAACAACGCATGCGAGTATGCATCCGCTGTTGATTGTGTTTCCCACGTGAGGTGTTGCGGTTATGCAGATGTCATTGACTGCCTGTATGTTTGTGCTGTTATTACGGCTTGTATCCCTTTAATATGTACGATGGGGGATATCGGAGGTTGTAGGTGATGGATACGGGTTGTGGGCCTTGCATCTCTACATACACGGTATGGTTGTCTGTGTGCTCCATCCCTGCCTGGGGAGTTGACAGTTAATTGTCTGTTGGTCTGGGAGTGTAGGTTGTGTTGTTGTCATGTGGTGTTGGTATCGCCTGCGTGTGTGCTTCATGCATGTATTCCTCCGTCACATCTGTGGTATATCAGCGGTTGTTTGTACGTGACGACTATCCCTTGTCATTCTGTCCCGGATATTTACAGTCATTGTGGTCCTGTTCTTGGGATGGCCTGTTTGCCAGTGGTTGCCACCTATTCAGGTGGGGATTGCTTGTTTGACACTTGTAGAACACACAGCGGTATTTACGGGCCGATACGTGGCTACGGTCAGTACCGAGGTAGCACATACGTATTTCCGCGGTACATACCTATTGCTGTGTGACTTTGACGAGGTATCGTTTTGCAATTAGCATATCGGTGTCATACATACGGTCATGATTTGTACATACGTCCTTTCCATTTCCTGTGGGGTATATTCCTGTGCTACATTCTGGGACATTGTCACTTTGCATCGTTATACGTCACCACACGCCTAGCCAGGGTGGGGCTCTCACTACTACTTTAGGACTGCTGGTGTACATATGCCTGTGGCTAATGTACTGTATGCCTACACATATTATTCCACTCTGCCTCTAACATGGCACCAACATACACATATTACAGAGACACACACATTACACTCGCACAGCGACACACACGGCACCCTCACCGCACACATACACATACTACGGCACTCACAGGGGCGGTTGCACACAGTACCTGCGTGGGCCGCATCACCGGCGGTGGTGTCTACCTCCCCCCTCATATCTTCATAGTATTACCCGCGCATGTACTGTTACTGTACTGTGGCCTGGCGATCATTCCGACTCGCGGTTATGCATTTCGGTATGTTGCTCTTTCCATGGTTGGTGGTATCCTCTTCTGTTAAACCTCCCGGATGCTCAGGTTGTCGTTTCACTATGTATACTATGTACAGATCTCGCGTGTTACATCTCTGTCACCTTACATCCCTCTGATTCCCTGTCTTACCTGTAGTACTTATATGTATATGTGTACATATATTTCTATATATGTATATGCACATATATACATGTTTATATGTATACACCTTGCGGCGAACGTGGCAGCATACAGCAATGCCGTCTGCTGTAGGACCCGCGTACGGTTCAGGTGTTGGCGTTCCATGCTCCGCTGGCTGTTGGGTGTACAGTGTTTGGGGGCTGCCTCTGTTGGAGTCACACATGGGGCCACCCATACGGTACACTTTACGGGTGGTCATGTTTGTGTGCCGTCCATTTCACTGTGTGTGCAGGTAGGGAGGTGTCAGTCCATGGGGCCTACGCTGTCAGAGTATGTGCTATACGTTCCCTCTTTGCCAGGGCATAGGCATATTGGGTACGCCTCTGTCTGCCTACTGGGGCTGGCACAGTGTGTTCATGGTCCTGAACCCTCTGTGCCTGGACTGGCCTTGGCAGTTGTGGTGGGCTTTGTGGCCCTTCACCATTATGTCCCTGCAGCAGCTGCTTCTGCAGGATCATATTATGTAGCATGGCACATACTATGAATATGTGGGCACATGTGCCTGGAGAGTACTGCAGGGCTCCACCGGATGTATCCAAGCACCAGAACCGTGATTTCAGCATCCCAAACACACGCTCTATGATTATTCTGGTTTGTGTGTGTGCCTCATTATGGCGTTCTTGCATGTGTGTGTGTGCATTTCTGATGGGAGTCATCATCCACGGCTCCAGTGCATAGCCAGCATCCCCCACAAGGTGGCCTTGTGGGATGTCACCCCTGGTGAATACCTGGTACAGCTGTGAGGCATGCCAGATATGGGAGTCGTGGAAGCTTCCAGGGCTGCCAGCACACACATCCATGATAATGCCCTGCGCATTGCACATGACCTGGCAATTGATGGAGGGGAATCCCTTGCGGTTTATGTAGCGTCTACCCTGCTCCCCAGGTGGTGACTTGATTTGTATGTGCTGCACAGTCTATCGCACCCAGTACCTCCGGTATTGTGCCACACGGTGGAAGTGGCGATATTGCTAGCCAACTCCTCCTGAGATCTGGGGAAGTATATATGCTCATTGGCATGTGGTAACATGGCATCCAGAAACTGGTGTAGTACCCTGGATGCTGATGCCTGTGAGATGCCCATTATATCCCCAGTTGGCCTTTGAAAGGTACCTGTGGCCAGTATTCGCAAGCTTACACATACCTTTGTGTCCACTGGGATGGGCTCCTCTCTGTTGTTTCTTGTTCTCTGGCATGGCCGGCACAGCTCCACTATTTGCTGTAACGTGTCCCTATCCACCCTGTAACGCTCTACTATCTCCAGGTCTTGTAGCCCCTGGTAGGTTACCCTTGGTCTGAACACTCTCCTTCTCCTCTGAGGCCTACGGTAGTTGTCGGCACCCTCCTCCACAACACCGTCTGTCTCTAACACATGCTGATGGATCACGGCCATGGCAGCACCCAACATATACATTTTAAAAGTTCCCCGTGTGTTTACACCAATGGTGCGGCGTTTGGGAATACACGGCTGTGTGTTGTGTGCATTCACACTTTATACTGTTGTGCTGTACACCCGGTGATGTCATAGGGTGTGTCTGTGTGGCCGTATCTGGGGATTATCTTCCGTGTTTTACCGTTGGCACTGCAACGCTGTTGCCTTTGGTGTTGCATTACCCTTGCCTGCAATGGATTACCTTTCGACCTTCCCTTACTGTTTCTGCACGTTGCACCTACTATTTCCTGGCATGCATCCTGCAGAGCCCTGTCATGTGTAGTTTCTGGGACATGGCATATCATGCATTTTGTGTGCCGCCGCCGTTATGCTGCCTGTCTACTTGGCTCTGCTGTGTCAGGTCTTCACTCTTTGCAATCTGCTACCTCCCCTACTTTCTTTGCATTCATATGCCTCCCCTATCCTGTTTTGCAGGTTTCTGCATGCAGAGTTGTCAGCTGCCACCGATTGGCCTTCGTGGGTTGATTAGTGTTGATTGCTCATTAATACTCCAATTACACTGCTTCCGCATTTCCTCATATTCTCAACATCACCTTCCTGTTTCCGATGTTATTTGCGGGCGGCCACATGACTGGGTTAAGGGAACGTAGTCATCCTCGTGCACATGCACCTCTGCGCGCATTGTGTGCTCTCAGCTCAACTATTTCCCCACACGCCGGTCCTGGAGCTGTGATGTGCAATGTACAGCCCAGGTTTGCTGAGCTCCAATGTGCTTCCTCCTACAGTGGCACACCCCTCTGCAGGTGGCATGTATTCCCTCTGAGCCACTCCTCGGTGTATTACCGCTGCGCCGTTTGGTACAGCCTTACGCCGGCGGGGGTTTTGCGATTCAGTATTATCTGCCTCATTTGCATGGCATTGACTACTAATTCATAGTTACCATGCCGAACACTGCCGCAAGTCCTTGGCAACCCTTGCACCGTGGTTGTGGCTTTCCATGCATACCATGGTGTATTGTGGCTGTGAAGGTGATGTGTATTACACTGCTGTTTTATAACATTGTCATATTATTTCATTGTTTTGCACCTTCCGCAGACATGTCCTGGGGTTCTGCTGTGAGTTTCTGTGGACATACCATTTATGTTATTATTTACATTTTGTGCATGTTTTCTTTTGACATTCTCTGTGTCTTTCGCCATTGGCATATGGCAACAGTGTGATACCTGACGCTGACAGCCTTCCGTTACTCCTATGTTATGTTTGGGAAAATGTAAACTGTTTTTTTTGGTTTACATTGCCGTGGCCTTATGCTACGCCTGCGCCACTTCGTGGATCGCTATATGCCTGCATTTGCATGGTGCAACACCGTGCATGGGGTGTTTAGCATACCTACGTCGGAGGTGGCGCAGATCCAGCGCACGCCGGTAGTGCACGTGGGATTGGATCGTACCTGAATCGCTCGGCGACCATATTTGGTGTTGTAACGCCTACGCTATGCGTGCGCCTGGCGCAAGGTTCATGAATCCCGGGGATTGTTTTTGCCATCTACATCATTTTCAAGCATACAATTCTCATCTAGTGCTTCATACTAAAGCAGTCTGGGTATCTGATTCTCCTATTTTTTCTTCCAGAAATGTTTAATCCTTCCAAGTTCAATTTAGATTTCTTTCTTCTATTCAGCCCCTTGCCTCATTGTACTGCCATCTCTGTTGGAAGAATGATATAATTTCAGTAGACTGAATGTTTTTATGCCGAACAATGTTATCATTCCCTGTAATCTGGCTTTTACATATTGAAGCAGTGTTCTTTTTATTTAGTATACTTCATATCTGTGTTATACACATTATGCCATTTATTTTTCTTCATAAATATGTCTTGTGAGCTTCTAGATTTCATTCTTTTTTCTTTTCTTTCCCATGCTCTGACTTCTCAGATTGCTGCATAACTGTATCCTGGATTCAAATAATTAATATAAATTGAGGGACCCTTACAAATGCAGTGGCAGATTTAAGCAGGGGCACAGGGGTGCACGCACCACACCCCCTTTTTAAAGCTGTTCTGTGAGCTAAAAAAAAGAAATTCACTGCACTGTGCTTTTGTTAAAATCAGAAAGTGTACCACCAAAACAGTATGTTTCCATTTCAACTTAACATTTCTTTTTTAATTTTTGCATGAAAGATGCATGGGAGATGTAATTGGAGGTTACAGTCAGGTGATCTATAGGACAATCTTTATTTGCTCCTCTAACTGCATCTCCACTTTAGTTGAGTGAAAGTGCATTTGGCCACAGCGAGGATTTAATAGATTATAAAACGGATTGTATGTTTTCAGACTAGTACCAAACTACATAGTTGACTAAGATCCCATTCAAGCATTCAAGGATAACTGCTGCAGTGAGTGGACTAGTGTTCAGATTCAGAAACCGTGAAGTAATTTTTTTCCTTAAAGGGAGAGTATCAAAGTTGGGTGTCTATGAAAAAAATTTTTTTTAAATCCTAACAGATAGTACATCATAAACATGACACCTAGTTCTTAGTTCCTCATTTTTTTGTACTAGCATTTAGCAGTTTTGTTCTTCAGAGTATCCCATGCTGACTGTACTTCAGTAATCCCTCCCACAATTGGATGTCACTATTTTCTCATTCTTCCTCCTCATCTCCTAATTAAGTATGCACTTTAGTGACAGTCCCAGAATTGTTATTATTTCCCCTGGGGAAACACACATTGGGCTGAGATTTGTTCTGTTGTGCCCAGTAGGTATTTAATTATTTGACAATCTTGAACTGTCCAGAAATTTTTGTTTATCTTACAGGGAACCTTGGTCAGAAAAGCATTATTTGTGGTTTGCCATTCTCATAGAATCTAGGCACTGACTCTTATTCCACTTTTCAAATAAATAAATATTAATTAAAAATACATATTTATATAGTGAGTCAGAGCAAAGTACTGCTGAAATGTTTATCATTAAAATCAGTGGTTTGTCTCTCACAGTTATTCTAATCTGCTAAAACATCAGCGCCTATGCATTTAGATGCAGTGCAACATTTCTAAGCAGGTTTATGACATATTTGTTGGTTTGTTTTAACTTAATGGTGATTTACATTTTATAGCAAACTTAAACTGAAGGATGGCATCTGGCTTTCTTGTATCCCTGACTTTTTTAAGCTGCATGCTGTCATTTGAAGAAAATGCAATATAAATGCTTTTATCAGGGTGCTGAACTGCATGAGTTGCCACCTCCCTCTCAGATAAACCAATTAATTCTCCCCACATTAATTACATATTTGGATAATGAATGTCCTTTTTTAGGTATAGGACTGATGCCATTATAGAAGTGAGACCATGCTGTTTCCCAGGAACTGCCACAGGGAATTACCTTATCATTCTGTTTCCACTGAAGCCTAATCTAGGGGGATGACTACTGTGTGCCTGCCTCGGCTGGACTTTATATACATGTATAAAATGTATACACATTTTATATATATATATATATATATATATATAATATATATATATATATATATATAAAATATATACTTATATATATATAATATATATATATATATATATATATATATATATATATATATATATAGATATAATATATACTGTATGCATACACATATATTTACATTTGGATAAACATACATATCTCTGTGTATGGGGTGGCAGAGGAGAGAGTAGGTGATGACCTGAGAATGTTCCATGCAGCAAAATAGTGTTGAAACTTTGTCAGTATTGGACAGTAAAACAACTTACAGATGACATATTAATTACATCACACTAATAAACTAGTAAATAATAAAAAAAAGAAAGAAAATCATTGCAAAGCACATTCAACCACATAATACTGAATGTTAGATGAGTGATGTTATCTGAGTTATGTAATACCTAATAATGAAATCCTGTAGGCAAACATCAACTAATGGAATATTTTAATTTATTTTACATGTCTCCATTAATCATTAATGCCATTTTTATAACATGGACTTTATTCTTTGATAAGTGCTATCCTGTGGTATGTGATAGAGACAAGTTATAATCAATTCTATTTTATTTCATGTTTGCTTTTATTGCATTGTTCAGAAGTAATAGCAGATGTTACTTCTACTGGAACCTTTGCTTTAGAGTTGTAGTTACGGTAGATATATCACCCTTACCTTGTGTAACACACAGCATGGTCCACAGATACTGCCAAGTAAATAAATGTATGGGAGCTATATCTCAGTTATCTGACACCTTGGGCAATTCCCCACACTGGCACCTATCTCAACCTAAAGTTGAGGGACAAAATAAAATAAAATTAAACTTCATTGTCATTATAACTGTAGCAAGTCCATTGCTACAATCATAAAACACCTTGCTACAGGTAATGCAGCATCAAAATTAATTTAAAAAGTTTCAGTATCACATGGTTTTGCACTCATAATCAATTGGCAACTGCTAATCATGTCCCATAACAGCTTATATCCAGAGCAGCACCCACTTCCCCAAGTTGTGGCTCTGAAATTCAGTCACTGGTTTTTAAGAGTGTCTGATGCAGACAAACAACTGGTACCAGAGCTATGGACTGAAACTAAAAGTGAAAAAAATGCATAATAGTACCCTTTGGAAAGATGACCACCCCTGGAAATTACCACAGTGATAATATATCCCTTAAAGTGGATAAGTGGTCAGGGATTTGTGAATGTTTGCTTCCAATAACCTGACCTTTGACCACCACATGTCTACTGTGGTGCAAAAATTACTCTATATTGCACAACTTATAAGGGCATGGCATCCAGTTCCAAGAAGGTCATTCTTTTACTGTACTCTGCTGTCATTACACCAATCATTGAGTAGAATGCACACATCAGCATGTACCCGGCCAGGCACTTGCAACATCATGAGGAACCACAGAGAGTAAACAACTGCTATGTAAGCAGTCTCAAAGCCCTATGTGACAAAATGCTTAATAGTACCATTTGGAAAGACAGCCACCCCTGGAAATTGCCACATTGATAACACAACCCTAGGAATAGACTAGTGGTCAGAGATCTGGGAATACCTGCTGACAGTAACATGACCTTTGACCACCATGTGTTTTCTGGGGTGAGAGAATCACTCTGAGATGCACAACTTTTAAGTAAAGGCATGGCATCTAGGTCCAAGGAGGTCATTGTTCTGCTGTACAGACTCATACCTCTCAACTTTTCAGTGCAAGAAATCTAGACAAAGCCAGAAAGAATGGTGGGACAAAGGCCCAAAAATAGGGGCAGAATTTAAATGTTGCTCCTATAAGCTTAGAAAGTTGCTAGAATAACAGGTTTTGCATTATTATGTATTTTCTGAAGGATATAAAGTCTGAAACTCAGATTTCTGTTATTATTTAGAATTATTTAGTGACTTCAATCTTGAATGATTAGCCAGAAAACCACAAATTTTATGAGGGACAGACCAAAAATATAAGGCAAAAAATCTGGGCATTCTGCGAAAATCTGTACAGTTGAGAGGTACAGTGCTGTCATCAAACCCATCATTGAGTGCAATGCGTCCTTCAGCATGTACACGACCGGGCACTTGCAACAGCTTGAGAGACCACAGAGAGTAAAAAAAATCCTATGCAGACTGTCTCAAAGCCCCATCCCTTACTCGGACTTCTACAGACTGCTGCATGGCAGTCTGTGCCTAGCCAGTAAAGCGTCTTCTGATCCTATACTGACAGATTTTTTGCACATCTGCAAAACAAGTAGCATAGGAAAGTACAGCTGTGTAAGTAAAATTACCATAACAGTAGATGTTTGAAGAGATCACTGCTGTAGTAGCCTAAGCTGTAAGGGTTATATCCTAACAGCCAGCAGGATGGAAAGTAGAGAGTCGGGTTGTTGATACAGGGTAGAAGGGGGCAATGCAGGCAGTAAGAGTAGTGATGTCCTTTTGGGTCAGTATTACTGTTGTAGAGGGGTGAAATACATTTCAAAGAAAAAGTATAATGGGAGGTTATGAAGGATGGATGCAGACAATTGTGCTGCTTTAATATATGAAATTAAAGGTGTGGGAAGCAGAGAAGCTTTGGAATCATGGACCTAACATAGTACTGAGGTAGTGTAAGTGAAGTGGGAGTAATGAGTTGGTGGTCTTGTCTAGTAAGAGATGTAGGCAGAATGTAGAGCAAGTGGTGAAGCATGAGCTTTGTAAGTACAAGTCATTGAGGAAAGGGATCGGGAAATCTGTGTGATAGGTTCATAGGTTCATAGGTTCATAGGTTCATACTAGGCTATCTGCCCAAGGGCATTTATAAGCCTAGCCCATAGTTATTTGGCTTTCGCCACCCCTTTAGTTTGAATAAAACTATGCCTGTTATTTTGCTGTGCCTCTGTCAAGCAGTGACACTGAAGTAATCCCTGGGGTATATCTGCGATCTCCCATCCATTGGTCAAGATTCCTCTTGAACAAGGCCAGCGAGGTGCTCTGCCTCACATGTACCGGGATTTTGTTCCACAGCATAGGGAGTCTCTGGGTGATGAATCTGTCCCTCCAGCACGTTCTATTAATAACCGTGTCAAGGTTTAAGTCTCCCGCCCTTGTGGTTCTGAGGGATCTAGATTTTTTGAGGTGAAGCATATTCATCAAATCTGGGTTTGACATGGCCTTATATGTCAGGCACAGGTCACCTCTGAGCAAGCGGTATGAGACTGAATAGAGCTGGAGTTCTTTCAGTTTGGCAGCATAAGACATATTTTTGAGACCCTTTATCCTTTTGATGAGGAACTTTTGGGGCTTTTCCAGCTGCTGCAGGTGTCGGGTCAGATACATTCCAAATGGGGCATTGTACTCAATCATAGGTCTAATGAGTGATGAGTACAGGGGGACGATGACCTCCCTTGATCTAGACGTGAATCCCTTCATGATCAGGTGGGCAATGTAGAAGGTTTTCCTAACTACTTTAGCAACATGAGTGTCAAACGAAAGGCTACTGTCAACCTGGGTCCCCAGATCCCTGATGACTTCTTCTGTGCTCAGTGGATTGCCACCTATATGGTAGCTAGGGGTAACCTTGTTTTTCCCGAAGGGTATGACTAAGCATTTCTTGGCATTTAACTTTAGGCCATGGCTCTGGCACCAGTTATCCGTTTCTGTGAGGCCCTTCTGAAGGATATCTGTGTCAGATGTGTTTTCGACTATGGGGCCCAGTTTGCAGTCATCTGCAAACTTTGTCAGCCATAACCCTCCTGCGTTTGCTTGTACTTCAGAAAAGTAGATGCCGAACAAGAGTGGACCCAGGACTGAGCCCTGTGGGACACCACTTGTGACAGGCTTTGAGTCTGACATGGCTCCAACAACTCTGACCCTGTGGGTTCTGTCACTTAGCCAGTTTGCAACCCATCTTGTGATGTATGGGTTTACATTCAAGCTGATGAGTTTTTTGATGATACCTGAGTGGGGTATTGTGTTGAACGCCTTTGCCAGGTCAAGGTAGGCTGTATGGACTGCCTTTCCCTCATCAATGGCCTTGGTGACTGTCTCGAAAAAGTCAACCAAGTTTAAAAGGCATGATCTGCCTTTGACAAAGCCAAACTGGGTTGGATCCAAAGTCTGCAAGTTCCCTATGTCTTTATTTATGAGTTCCATTATGATCCTCTCCATGGCTTTGCAGATAAGGCTTGTCAAGCTAATGGGATGGTAATTTCCAGGGTCGGTGGAGGCACCGCCTTTGTGAAGTGGGACCACAGTGGCCGTGCGCCACTCCTTGGGTGTATCCTGAGGTGAGGCTAAGATTAAACAGCTGTCCTAACTGCGGGTTTAATTCCTCATTGAGTTCGTGGAGCACACAGCCGGGGACACCATCCGGTCCCATGGATGCTGTGTTTTTGCTTTGGAGAGAGCAGTTCTCACCTGGGCGTTGGAGATGTTTGGGGCTACAATCCTCTGGTATAGATATCTCTCCTTTTGGGGAGGGGAGAAGTTTGCACTGAACCTGTCAGCCAGTATGTTGGCAATGTGTGTAGGTTCAGTAATCTTCACATCATTTTGAACTAATTCTGAGCATATCTGGGAGTTTCCTCCTAGGTTTCTAACATAGCTAAAGAAGGCCTTATGATTGTCTTTTGAGTCCTTGGCGATTTTTCTCTCAAAATTTGCCTTGGATGATTTTATGAGAGCTCTTAGTTTTTTACTTATAATGATCAAAGGTGTCTTACCTTTCAAGGATTTTGCTCTATCTTGTAGTAGCTTCCTCCTTTTGTTGTAGAGCTTGTTTTTGGCTGGGGTCCACCAGACTGGACGCTTGCCTTTGGTACAGAGAGTCTTAGTTTTGTTTGGGATTGCCTGATCCATGCAGTCCTGTAGGTGCTGGTAGAAGGCATTTGTAAGTGATTCAGCGGTTTGAGTAATGTTTACCACTGGCTCAGGGGCCTTAAAGGAGACCACACTAGTTTTTAGAAGTGAGAAGTCGGCTTTTGAGAAGTTTTTCACTGTGGTCTTTTTATTTCAGGTGGGGCGGGATGAGGACCTCCAGCGAGATTAGTTTATGATCTGATATCACCAGTCAGGGGTATACAGCGGATGTTGAACATTGTGATCCCACGTTCGTGATGATGAGATCAAGTATGTTTTCTCCTCTTGTGGGGATGGTGACTAGTTGTTCCATGGCATTTGAGTTTATGAACTCCAGGAACCTTTGGGCTAGAGTGTTTGGGCTTGAGTAGTGTTCCCAGTCTATATTAGGGTAGTTGAAGTCACCTAGTATGATGGTGTTTGGAGATACATTTATCCCTCCAATGTTTTCAGGAAGGCCATGTGAGGTTCCTGAGTTTGAGAGGGTGGCCTGTAACATGCTACAAATTACAGAGCAGTCTTGCCTATGGTTAATTGCACCTGGATGGTCTCCGATGCATCGTGCGTTGCCACCAACCTTGAGGTGTGGGTGTCCTTTATGAATATGGACACCCCCGCTCCTTTCTTGGTGTTGTCCGGATTTTGGGGCCGGAACGCATGATATGAGGTGAAACCTGATAGTGCTGGGGTGCTCTCAGGAGCCTTGAACCAGGTTTCTGTCACAGCACAGACATCGATGTTCTCCATACTGAGAAGGGCCTCGAAAGTGCATCTTGAGATTGAGACTTCTGGCATTGAGCAGCATTACCCTTAGTTTTTCCTTTTTGTGTTCTAGGGTGGTAGGTTTAGAATTTGAGCCTTGCCTAAAAAGGCACTATGGGGTGGCAAGAGCCTTTGCCAATATCCGAAAGCCTAGGGGTGACAGGTGCAAGCCGTCCCTTGCGAGGCAGCGTGGCTTGTCCAGCATGTCATCCCAGGCAGACAGACATTGGATCCCCTTTGAATGACACCAGAATTTAAGCCAATTATTAAAGCTGATCATCTTTTCACTGTATTGTGGCATCATTCTAGGTGAAGGTAGGATACTGCTCAAGGTCAGAGTCATACCTGCCTGGGCTACATAATCAGAGAGCTCCTCAATGTCTCTTTTCATGTAGTCCAAGGAGGTACGTCTCAGGTCGTTGACACCAGCGTGGACAATGACTGAGTCGTACTTGTACCTGCTGTTGAGAGACCTGAGTGCTTGCGTTATGTGGCGGATTCTAGCGCCCAACAGGCAGCTTACTGTGACCTTCTCCTTACTCAGTCTGGTGAGCGGGACGTCAGTGTGTCTGACTATGACTCCATATGACAAGTATGTTTGGTGTTGTATTTGGCCTTAAGGGCAGTGACTGCTTTGCACACTGATTTTGTTGTTTATGTGTTGTTTTTGTGGTGTATTGAGTTTGCAGTTGCTTGGGTGTCTGCTTTGGAGGCCTCTGCTGTTTAGGTAAATTTTTACTCAGAGCCTCCGAGTATGTCTTAGTGTGTTTATGTGTTTGATTCAGTGGTGTGGTTGAGTTATGTGAGACTGGTATTGTGGTGTGTGTAGTTGCCTTCTCCTCCTGCCTGGTCTTTCCAGTCCTGAGTTGAGAGAGCTCAGCCTCCAGTCTGGCTAAATAGCTGCATCTCTCACAAGTGTTAGTGTTACGTGGGAGGAGGAGAGGGTTGTCCGTGTACATGAGGCAATTGTAACACTGTCTCAGAATTCCCAGATTCACCAACTGGGCAGGAGAGGATGCCAGCATCTGACCCTTCGACATGCTAGAAAGAATTATGAGTTGGTATGAGAAAGAAAAGTAGTGGGCTTAGCAGGGAAGTGGGCACTCCTGGGGGGTTTTGCTAGTGAGAGATTTGTATAATATAGGAGTGCTTGACCTGCAAAGAGAATGCTTATAAGACAAGGGATATGCTTATAAGACAAGTGCTGAGCTTTTTGAGAAGAAAAAGCTATTTGGAACAAGTGCTGCACTTTTTAGTGTAGGTGTAAACTGTTTAGGTTCCTAACAGAGCAGTTCTAAGGGAAAAATTGAAGAACAGACTTTCTGGAGCCAGAAAGAGTTTAACCTTGTTTAACCGGCGCTGCCCGATGCTGCTCTAGTGGCAACTCCGAGCTAAATCGCGCTAAAGCACGTTAAAGCGTGCTTGATAGCAGGGGCTGGAAAGAAGCAGGAATAGACCAAAAAGGGACAATAAAATTACAGTTTCAAGTCAGTAACCACCTCTACGGGGGGCAGGGAAGCTGCTCAATGTTATTCACTGCCACTGATCAACAGAGAGACCCTCCTTCAGCCCAAGCAAAAATGGCCTCACAGAAACTTTCAAACAGTTCAGGAACAGCAAGCCTGTAACTGAATTTTTTAACTCTCAGAAAAGTGGGGAAAAAGCAAGATTGTTTTTTTTTTGTTTTTGTTTTTTACAGAGATAGCAGAGGTTCACAAGTAATATCAAGTTATAACAGTGCAGTAAATGACCCCACACAAGAGTGCTAGGTCAAGGACAGAAAATATGCAAGTTTTAAGAAAAAAACGATTTAAAATTAAGTGCAAACAGGAAATTCAGCAAACAGCTTTTGGTTGTGCTCTAAATACAGCTACTAATACAGAAATCAAGTTTAACAAGCCAGAAAATGCTCAAGCTAGGCAGCTATGCAGAAAAACTTAGCAAATAAACAGAGAAAAAATACTTAAAATTTCAAAAGTGGCTCCCTTCTTCTCTCAGCGTTTTTTCCTCTTGGAGGGTGCTTCACCAACAGCCAACAAGCTGGAAAAGACGCCCAAACCATGAGGCAACTAGGTTTTAAGAGAGGAAGATGAAGGAGTTATGGAAATGACCCCTAGTGGCCAATAAAACTACAGTTTCAAGTCAGTAACCACCTCTACGGGGGGCAGGGAAGCTGCTCAATGTTAGTCACTGCCACTGATCAACAGAGAGACCCTCCCTCAGCCCAAGCAAAAATGGCCTTACAGAAACTTTCAAACAGTTCAGGAACAGCAAGCCTGTAACTGAACTTTTTTAACTCTCAGAAAAGTGGGAAAAAAGCAAGATTTTTTTTTTTTTTTGTTTTGTTTTTACAGAGATAGCAGAGGTTCACAAGTAATATCAAGTTATAACAGTGCAGTAAATGACCCCACACAAGAGTGCTAGGTCAAGGACAGAAAATATGCAAGTTTTAAGAAAAAAAACAATTTAAAATTAAGTGCAAACAGGAAATTCAGCAAACAGCTTTTGGTTGTGCTCTAAATACAGCTACTAATACAGAAATCAAGTTTAACAAGCCAGAAAATGCTCAAGCTAGGCAGCTATGCAGAAAAACTTAGCAAATAAACAGAGAAAAAATACTTAAAATCTCAAAAGTGGCTCCCTTCTTCTCTCA
Organism: Protopterus annectens; assembly: GCF_019279795.1. Classification (NCBI taxonomy): domain Eukaryota; kingdom Metazoa; phylum Chordata; order Ceratodontiformes; family Protopteridae; genus Protopterus; species Protopterus annectens. Next base: position 84,921,878 of record NC_056726.1, on the reverse strand, counting down.
GCGTTTTTTTCCTCTTGGAGGGTGCTTCACCAACAGCCAACAAGCCTGAAAAGACGCCCAAACCATGAGGCAACTAAGTTTTAAGAGAGGAAGATGAAGGAGTTATGGAAATGACCCCTAGTGGCCAATAAAACTACAGTTTCAAGTCAATGATGTGGGGCCAATGGATAAAATAAGGATGAAGAGGGTAGACTTCAAAGATGGCTGCACACTGATCAACAGACTGAGTTCATTTCTCCATGTGTGAAAGCAAAAACTGTGAAAAAGGGCCCCCACAACTGTCAGTATGAGTAAACATCAATCCCTGGTTAGTAATTACACTCCTTGGATGCTAGCAAAGAGGATTTTTAGAGAACATGAGAGCAGTTAAATTCAGCTTTGGTACACAAAATGTCTTCTAGACATTTAGAGGAAAAAATAAATCAAATGCAGTCAGATGTGTTAAAATAAGTGAAACACTGAAGGAATATATAAACTGAAATAATAAAAGACTGGAAATGTAGACATTGTTTTAACTAGCTATTCTGCTGAACTAATGAAACTACAAAAAAATCAGAGGGTGAAATGAAGCAAAGCATGGTGGAGTATGAGGCCCTTTCTATCATTTTCTGCAGATTACAATCTACACACACACACACACACACACACACACACACACACACACACACACACACACACACACACACACGCACACACACGCACACACACACACACAGACACACACACAGACACACACACACACACACACACACACACACACACACACACACACACACACACACACACACACACACACAAAAGTTTCTCAAATTGTATCACATTAACTAAAACATTGACTCAAGTAATAATGATAAAAAATAACCACATATTCATGACATACCCCTGGCATAGCATGAGGTAAGGGGAGTGTGACTAAATTAGTTTGGATGTGAATTATTCTAAGCTTGCTTTAATCACCCTTAGATGAGTTAACAGGTCTTGGTCTTGGACCAGGGAGATGAATAAAAATGTATTTATTCATCAGTATATTTGTGTATTTGAATTTGTTAACCAGTGTGTAACGTGCTAATCACAAAGTACTGATTTTTAGGCCTTAGTAGGGTGAAGCCTGATGTGAAAAAAAATACTTCGATTTTTTTTTGACTGGTTGGGGAGTGGTTGGGTATGTTCTTGCATGAGGTGAGGTATGTTTCTCATCTTCTATGGACTTTAGCATAGCTGACAATTCATAGACATTGCGGAAAGGACAATTTATCAAAATCTTTATAATTTATTAAGAATGTTTAGTTTTGGTGGAAATTGGCAAATGATTATCATATAGGTTTAGTATGTTTCATAAAAGGAAACTTTCAAAACTTCTTAACTTGATTCCAGTCAAGTTAAGTGTTATAAGATATAACCTGGTATTCAATAACCTGTTTTTTCCATGCAGGAAGAGTGTAGCAGCTCCTGCACAGAATATGGCCACCGAGTGATCCAGTAAACAAGGCTGGAAGCATGCACGAACCTGCCAGCACTACTCTTGCACAGACTCTACTGAATAATGCTAATTACCACATTTGCTGGAAAAAAAAACATGCAAATGAGGTGAATTAGTGATTCAGTAAGCAGGCAGGCATCCGTGCAAGAACAGTGTCTGGTGCAGAAATGTATTCAGCCACTAGCGGAATACATTTCTGCAAAAATCAAAATGGAGGCATGACAGCTCAAAGTAAAGCATTTATTATAATCCTTAGGCATGTCAATGACCAAATATATGGCCATTGGCATGGAAAAGTGTTGCAAAATTATAAAAATCAAAGTTTTGGGTTTTTTTTGGCTGATTTTGTCTGCTTAAGCTTAGGGCAGAAATGTGCAAATGGGATTGTGCCAAAAAAAAAAAAAAAGTGAAAAGGTAATTTTAAGTGAAATCTGCATTTTGCCATTATAGTCTATATGGCATGCAAAATCAAAACAATAACAGGTAACACTGTTTGCTAAGGAGGAAGGCTGTAGTGTAGTGGTGTAATCAGGGACTAAGGCAGTGGGGTATGCAAATGAGCAAATTTTACTGAATCACTAAAGGGGAGACCATTCTCTGACTGCACCTAACTGTGTAAGAGCTATAAGGCAGTGGTGTAAGCAGGAGAAACAGCTGACATGAAAAGGGTGTGTCTCATGCTTGGTGTAAGCACATTGGAGCACCACGGTTCTCATTTGAGCTTAGCTAAGCACAGCTAAGCAAAGGTGTGTGTCTGAGGCTGTTTTGACTTATTCCATGAAATTAAGAGAGTGATCGTGTCCAGGGCTGGGCCATTTCTACTGCAAAGTGTTTATTATAGCTAAACGAGTTTGTACGGTGCTCACTGAGTCTAAAAAATAAAACGGAAATAGCAAAACTGTTTACATTTGGGCACCAGGTTTGTGCGGTACACCTCGGGTCTTAAAATGGGCAAAATGGGAAGGGAAGAAAAGAAAAGAAAAAAAAGGGAAATAGCAGAATTAAAGCAATCGGGTACAAATAACATAGCTGGCAAGTGGAATGCATCCTAGTCAGCCAATCATACAGGCAGCATCTGCAGCACAACAATATAAACTATGCAAACACCTGTCAGTCTGTTTTTTTCCACAAACTCTGCATCATTGGTGTACACATGCGGGAAAATTTTAACTGCAAAAATGTTAGGGGCAGCTGTTGTTTTGATACATCAGTATGTGCTAGAGGCTGAGTGTGGTGAGGATGATAATGCTGGCAACCGCCCAAACTGAGGAAGAGGAGAAGAGCGTTCAGACCCAGGGTAACCTACCAGGGGCTACATGACCTGGAGATAGTACAGCACTACAGGGTAGACAGAGACATACTTCAGCAAAGCATCGAGCTGTGCCAGCCTCAACTCAGACCCAGAGCCAACAAAGGGGAACCCATCCCAGTGGATACCAAGGTATGTGTGGCCTTAAGAATACTAGCTACAGGTACTTTCCAAAGACCTACTGGAGACATCATGGGGGTCTCACAGGCATCTGCATCCAGGGTACTCCACCATTTCCTGCATGCCATGCTACCACATGCTGGTGAGCACATTTACTTCCCCAACACCCGTGAGGAGAGGACCAGCAATATGTGTCTCTTCCACCATGTAGCAGACTACCTGGAGGTACTGAGTGCGATAGACTTCATGCACATCATCATCAAAGCACCACCTGGTGAAAAGGGTAGGGTCTACATAAATCACAAGGGCTTTCCCTCCATCAACTGCCACGTCATGTGCAATGCTCAGGGCATTATGATGACTGTGTGTGCTGGCAGCCCTGGAAGCTATCACGACTCCCATATCTGGCATTCGTCACAACTGTATCAGGCATTTGCCAGTGGGGACATCCCATATTGACATCTGGTGGGGGATGCTGGCTACCCACTGCAGCCATGGATGATGACACCCATCAGAAATGCACACACACCCAATCAAAAACACCATAATGAGGCACATACACAAACCAGGATCATCATAGAGCATGTGTTTTGGTTGCTTACATTACAGTCCCACTGCCTAGACATATCTGGTGGAGCCTTGCTGTACTCTGCAGTCACATGTGCACACATGTTCATAGTATGAGCCATGCTAGACAATATGACCTTGTAGAAACAGCTGCAGCAGGAACAGCATGGGGAAGGGTCACACAGCCCCCCACCATTGCCAAGGTCCCCACAGGCACAGAGGGACTAGGGGGAGGAACCCCCTGAGCCAGCTCCTGTAGGTAGACGGGGGCATGCCCAGTATGCCCTGGCCTTGGCAAAGAGGCAACGCATAGCGTACACACCCTGACACTGTAGGGACTCAGGGACTGATACCTCTCTCTCTGACTCACACACACAGTAAAATGGATGACACACACATCCCACTACCTGTAGCTTACCATGTATAGGCAGTGTACTGTCTGCATACAACATAGGCGGCCCTCAAGCACCATCATCACAACTGCTGCAGGCACAAGGTAAGTCGGTCTTCTTAACAATAAATGAATGAAATAGTATGTTCTGGTAGCATATCTATGGTATTGCTGCATGCATGCAAGGGAATGGGGTGGGCTACTGGGATAGCAGCAGGCAACTTACAGCTATATGGACACCAGGAAATGTCTGCCCAATACTGGCTTCAACAGAGAATGCAGTAGTCCCCTAGGTGATAATTCTCACTGCAGCATAAGTGGGGGCTAACAAACTGGGGGAGTCATAGGTCACATGCATGGATGTCAATGTGTGGGCCCCATACTCACCCTCAGCCTCACCGAGCAAGTCAGCCATAGAAAACTATAAATAAATGTCTGGCAAAGGCCCACAAATGGAGACAATGATGAAAAACCCTCTACAGACTTACACAGTGATAGCATAGTGGGTCTTGCAGTTGCAATAAGGCTCAAAAGAGTAAGAAGGCTGAAACTCAAATGTATGCCATTATAATCTGACTTGTGGACTGTAGTGACATGCCTCAAGTCTCAAAGACAGGGCACAATACTATGCTAAATGGAACCAAAATGTAAAGCAAAATATCAGCACAGTCTGTGCAAATATGTACAGATGACACATGTGCCTCCCCCCACATATTCCCACAGAAATGCAGTAACATCTATGTTTGCAGGGAAATAGCAGCACAGTACACATTGCCCGGCCTGTCCCAATACACATGAAAACATGTTTCATGTCCACAATATGCAGGGGTCAATGAGCTATGTGTATGTGTGGTTAATACTGTCAAGATCTGGCCAGCACGTACCCCCAGCTGTTGTGTTGGAGTGGCCTAGGTACAGTGCTGTCTTTGACAGAGCCATTTGCAGATAACTGCAGTGCCAACAATTATGCATGTCAGCTACACTTACTGCTCTGCCACAGACATACTGGAAGTCACAGTGCTATGTGGAATATACTACACATATAATGGACATGTCTGTACAGTAGAATGTACCCACACCCATACCCTCCCAACCTCTGACAGCAAGACATGTGGACAAGGTCAGAAATTAAAGTGGGACAAAGGCACAATGATAGGCATGTGTTGTAATATTGCCCTTACATACTGAGAAATTTGGCAGGATGAGGAGTTTGCATTAGCGGGAATTGTCTGAAGGTTATGTATTCTGAAACGGTAATGTCTGTCATGATTTTGTAACATCAATCTTCAATTATATGCAACAAACTTGCTATAGAAACACACGTTTATGTAGGTTGGATGTAACCTCTAGGCAAATGCCTGGACAATCTGCCAAAAAATGTACAGTTGAAAGGTATGGCCACATCAGGATATGACATCTCAGGTAAGAAAGATACCATGCAAGCAAGAGATCTCCAGCCAGCATATCACCAAGTTGCTGGACTGTTTACACAGCATAATTAGTCAACTGGCTGTAACTACACCTCCAAACTGGCATTGTTGGGAAAGAATGTACATAGCTGCCCCATAATATTGGTCTGTGCATCATATGTCTTGTATTCCTCTGGTTAAGCACTGTGATGATCTGAGAATGTCAGTCACTAGGTAATGACACACTACCTTGCAGTGTCAGACTAAAGATATGTCAGAAAATGTCTGCTAAACAAACCCAGTACCCCTAGGAAAGTCCTATTTACTCCTAAGAGGCATGCCTGTAGCATGCAAAACCCTAGACTGTAGTAAACCTATCTCTGGAATGGAGTCCCACTCTCACTATAGAAAGTCACACTGGGCATGCTGTTACACTTAAAGAATCAAAGGTCATGTTGAAACCCACATCGGACTATATGCCTGTATTGTGTATATATATGTCTCTGCATACAGGTAGCTATGTACAACTTAAATGTCCCTACTCACACCCATCAGACAGGATTACCCACAACTAGCTGTAGGTGGCCCAGATGTGATATATCTGCATCCATTGTGTGTGATACACAGAAATATATATGGGCAACAGATAAGAATATGTCGAGCATACACACAAATAGATGTGGAAAGTGAGAGATAGACAGTGATAGAGAGAGACAGAGACACAGGGGGACACACACAGAGTGAGTCACACACATGGATACCCCGAATGGCATAGAGTTATGTCCTTCTGTGGACAGTGGCATACCGGTTGCAACCAGTCATGTATGCCAGCATAAAAGGTGAGCCTCATTGTGTAATAATAATACTGAGGTGAGGGTTATAGTATCACATCACCTGCCTGTGTGTGGTGTGTGTGTTTCTGTGTGTGCGTGTGTGTGTGTGTGTGTGTGTGTGTGTGTGTGTGTGTGTGTGTGTGTGTGTGTGTGTGTGTGTGTGTGTGTGTATGTGTGTCCTTCCATATGTCTAAGTATTAGGAGACTGTTCTCACTCAGTACATTTCCCATTAACCTACTTCACAAGATCTACTGCTGTCATTCACCTTAGAAGTACCATTGGACACCTATTAGCCATATAAGCTGTGTAGCACAGGCAATAACTGTGTAACACTATAGTACAAATAACTAGATAGTTATGGGTTCTAATCTCAGTCCTGACAAATATAACTGTGTGTGTGTGTGTGTGTGTGTGTGTGTGTGTGTGTGAGAGAGAGAGACGGAGTGTGTGTTTGTTTGTTTGTAGGTGAAAAAGTTTTAGGTCATTCCTACCCACAACACTTCCTAGTGCCCCACTTTAGCAGTCCTGCTGATGTCATTCCCCTTAAAAGTACCTTTACACAGTCCTAGCCCTATCAGCTCCATGGCGCATGCAATAATGATGTAACAATGTAGCACATATAACTAGATAGTTAGTCCATCCCCAGTTCTGGCAAATGTGTGTGTGTGTGTGTGTGTGTGTGTGTGTGTGTGTGTGTGTGTGTGTGTGTGTGTGTGTGTGTGTGTGTGTGTGTGTGTGTGTGTGTGTGTGTGTGTGTGTGTGTGTGTGTGTGTGTGCTGGCGTGTGTGTGTGTGTGTGTGTGTGTGTGTGTGTGTGTGTGTGTGGATGTTTTTAGGATGAACTATTTTGAGGACTTTCCCAACCACTAGCAATCCTGCTGATGTCATTCCCCTTAGAAGTACCTTTGCACAGCCCCAGCCCAGTAAGCTCTGTAGCATGTGCAATAACTGTGTAACACTATAGTACAAATAACTAATTAAGCAGGGGTTGTACTCTCAGATCTGGTAAATGTGTGTGTATAAGTTTATGTGCAAGTGTTTGTAAGAGTGTATGTTTGTAGGATGAAGTATTGTGAAGTCTTTCCCTCCCAGTGCCTTACTTTAGCAGTCCTGCTGATGTTGTTTACCTTATAAGCACCTTTGGGCAGTTATCAGCACAGTAAGCTCTACAGCACATCTGATAACTGTGTAACACTATAGTATAAATAACTAGATAGGCAGGGGTCTACTTTCAGGTCTGACAAATGTGTGTAAGTGTATGTGCAAGAGTTTATGTGTGCATGTATGTAGTATGAAGTATTTTGAGGACTTTCCCACCCACAACACTTCCCAGTATCCTACTTTAGCAGTCCTGGTGATGTCATTGCCCTTAGAAGTACCTTTGGACAGCACTCAGTAGTATAAGCTCCATGGCATGTGTAATAACTCTGTAACAGTATAGTACAGATAACTAGATAGGCAGGAGTTCTACACTCAGTTGTGGCAAATGTGTGTGTGTGTGTGTGTGTGTGTGTGTGTGTGTGTGTGTGTGTGTGTGTGTGTGTATGTATGTGTGTGTGTGAAGGCGTTTGTAAGTGTGTATGTTCATAAGGTAATGTATTTTGATGCCCTTCCCACCCAGTACATTTTCCATTGCCATACTTTACAAAGGCTCTTGATGTAATCACCTTAGACATACCTTGTGACACCGTTAAATCCTATAAGCTCCGTGGGGCATGTGACAACTGCATAACATTGTAGTATACATAACTGGATAGGTAGGGGTTTTAATCTCAATATTGGTAACTGTGAAAGTGTGTGTGTTTGGGTAAGAATCATATTCTCTGGAGGTGTGGGTTATACCATTTTGAGGAGTGTACCACCCAGTACATGTCCCATTGCCCTACTTTACAAGGCCTGCTGATGTCATTCATCCTAGATGTACCTGTATACACATGTCAGCACTCTAAGCTCTATGGCATGTGCAATAACTGTGTAGTACTATAGTGGAAATAGTTATATAGGTAGGAGTTCTAATCTCAATAGTGACAACTATAGTAGTGTGTGAAGATTATCCCCTGTGGCTGTTGTATGTATAGGTTATACCATTTTAAGGCCTGTTGACCCCCTATCCATGACATTACGTTAAAGACCCTGTTAATGGCATCTGCCTCACATGCACCATATAACACTATACAGCCCATAACAATCATCTGTACAGTTGTACATAGGATATCCACATGTTTGCAACCTATATGTTGTCTGTATCCCCTGACAATGAGCATTCCTGTGATATAATTGCCAAACATGTCACAGTTACCATACTGACACACATGCCTGCATCAGACATCGTATCTGAATGCCACATCATGCTGATACAAAGTTTGTCACACTATCAATTGTGCAGGTATGTAGGAGCAGTAGATGAGACCAATATTTATGTCTGGTGGGTTAGCCCACCATCCATGAAGGAATTTGCAAGATTACCTGTTGAAAAAAATCTGTGTGTTATGTTCCAGGCATATAATGTATATGAAGCATGGCATGTGTACACTGCACTATAGTACATACAGGTGGATATGTAGGGTTACTAATATGTCTATTGGCAACTGTGTGTGTGTTTTCATATGCACAGTGGCTGTCTTCCATGTGTGTATGCGATGGCTATATTATGTTGTGGGCCTCTTCCATCCTGTGAGCTCCCCATTGGCAAACTAGTGTTGGCCCATAAAGATGTCATCTGCTGTGCTGTATTCTGAGAATATCAAGTGTGTACAACTGATTACACTGCATTTATGTATTTGTTTCTGCAGAAGTCTTATACATCAATAAAAGATGAAAGTGCTAAAATACTAGTTCATTCTACGTGTTGTATTTTTTTGTTTTATAGTTCGAGATTTGTTTCTCGTGGTCGGGGTATTTTAAGTTATTTATATATATATATATATATATATATATATATATATATATATATATATATATATATATATATATATATATATATACACAAGAGTACTACAGATATATAATTTCCCTTATGTTAAATGACTGTTATGCATGATATGTTTGTTAAAACATTCCAAATTGCTCCAGCGCAGTTGGTGTAGTGGTTCATTGCTGTGATTGTAGTGCACAGCATTCTGTGTTTGAGACTTGGCAGGGCTGATAATTTTGTTACTGGGCAAAACAAGGGATTGTGGAGACAGAGTGATTAAGGCACTTTTAAGTAGTTGTAAGCAGGTTTGCGCACTTTTGTGTGGAGCTAAGCTTTGCTAAAAACAGTTAAGCTCTTTTAGCTTCACTTAACACTGCTTACTCCCACTTACACCCGTGCTAATTTTAATTAAAGAAAAGAAAAAAGGTTGATAGGAAAGTGGTGAAATGGGGGCAAGCAGATGGTACAACATTAGACAAAGCAGCTATGGATGTGCAGGACCGGTGTCGTAAAGTCCCATAGCTCTACATTTTTTCTGCAGCAAAAGCTGTGAATAATGTGTTGAATTTAGCATTTACAGCCTCACACCCAGAAGGGGGGTGTTGGTGACAGACATTTGCAGAATAATATATGGGTAGATTGATTAGTTTCACTGTACATGGGTGCAAAATGTAGAGCTATGTATGGGGCAATTTTTTTTTGTGAGACAGACGTCCTTTTTTTTCCAGTGAGAGTGGGATGGGGAAGGGGTGTAGGTATCTTTGGGGAAGTAGGTTGGGTAGAACAGGTTGCATTTTCAGACAGACAAGAAAGACAGCAGACAAGGGTGGTATATGACACATGAGGGGGTAAACACTTTTGCCGGGGAGGGTGGTTGGGAATCCGAAGCCCATGACCCCCTCTAATGAATACAGTGGGACTGATGCCCCCACCCATGGGCAGTCACCACTGCACCTTCACAGCCCCGAAGGTGGTTGTGCTGGGGGCTGAGCAGGAGTGGCAGCCTGCCCCTTGAGGTATGCCAGATGGCCCTCCATCTGGGCAGCTGGTCATCCAACTCTGTTCGGATGACGCTGTGCACCATACCCTGGAATTGACTATGGATAACAGGCTCCTGTACATGCCCACTCCCAGGGGAGATTGGCCCCGTGCCCTCAGGTGGTTCCACCCGAAAGTGGTGCAGGACCTATGGACAAGAAAATCCCGGGTTGGGTCCCAGATGTGCTGGGGCCCAGTGCCAAGGCAGATGAGGTGGGACAGGTAGAGGCGCTGGGATCTTCCTTCCCAAATATGCTATGGTGTTGAGGTTTTACAGAATATGTTGTTTAGTCATGAACAACACATTTCAAGATTAGTTATAACAGCATGCATGGGTGTTCCAATTAACCACATAAAGCAGATTTGAAATGGTTGCATAGCTAACAGAACACATGCATAAATGGAACAACAGTATGCATCTTAACAGCATGCCAGTAACATTGATTGCAACAGGCCACCAACAGTGGTATTTGAATAAGGTATGTTAACATGCAACCTATCAAATATATGAACAATAATAGAGCACAAGTCCCAGCATTAGGTTTGGAGAACAACATACCCATTGTATATGAACTATAGTATTGATCCAGATAAGGGATGGGGGAATAGAGACAAAACATCTTGCCTTTTGTAGGTATTTTGTAAGTATTACTCATGAGCAGGTGATGGCCTGTGCACCAATCAGTGTCTCCCACTTGCTACTTGCATCCAGAGCAGCTGTGTTGTCTTTCCATTAGCCAATGCCATAGCAACACAATGCTATAATTACAAGCTTCATGTGGTCCTTGCCCCTTTTCCTTTCCTGTGTGGGAGACATTGTGGAGGTGTGCGGGCTACAGCTTCACAGATAGTAGGTGGGAGTACCTCTCAGGACAGGACATGTGGAAACTGCCAAACAACATAGGGGACATAGCTCCAGCATTGGGTACAGATTGTAAGTAAGTAAGTAGTGATATTATACACATAGAAGGTTGTTAGATTAACAGGGTTTGTCTGGACATGCATTTTCTGCGTGACTTGACGTCTGACAGTGATATGTCTCTGACATACCTCTCAACTGTCCTGATGTCCACAGACTGACCAGAGGTTTGCTTGTTATGTTTGGTCTGTTCCTCAGACAATGTCTGTTTTTGTGAAATCTGTAGGACACTAGGTAAGACTGCAATCCAAATTGTAGCTTACTACAGATCCCCCACCACACCCCAAGATTCTCACTACACCTTTATAAACATACTGGAAATATTAAGATAGAACCAAACACCCTAATACTGGGTGATTTTAACTACCCTACCATTAACTGGGAAAACTACTCATGTACCAACACCTTTGCCCAACGGTTCTTGGAATTCATAAATTCCAATGCCCTGGATCAACTAATCCATAGTCCCACCAGGGGCTCCAATATCCTAGACCTGGTCATTACCAACACGGGAAATCAATGCTCCACACCTATGGTCACCCCCTCATTAGTCAGGTCTGAACATAAGCTAATCTTCCTTAACATCCACATCCCACTGCCACCCCCCAGTAAGGAAACCTCCATAAAAAACTTCTCCAAAGCCAACTTCATGCTACTCAAGTCAGAAGTGACAAACTTCATGACACCCATGCAGATGGGAACTGAAAGTTCAACTGCTGAATCCTACACTAAGGCACTGTATGAGCACATCCACTCATGCATGAATCGTGCCATCCCAAATAGAACCAAGATGCTCTCATCCAAAAAAAAGGAAGCCAGTTTGGTGGTCCCTGGCCATAAACAAACTTTACAACAAAAGGAAGAAACTGTTGCAGAAAAGAGGAAAATCCCAGGATGCAAAAAACTCCCTTACCAGCCTCAGTATGAAAATGAGATCCCTCATAAAATCCTCCAAAGCTAGTTACGAAAATAAAATTGCCAAAGATTCCAAAGACAACCACAAGGCATTCTATAACTATGTCAAGAATCTAAATGGCAATGCTCAGATCTGCTCTGAGCTAAAACAGAATGGCATTAAATATACTGATCCCAAGGATATTGCCAATATCCTGGCAGATCAATTCAGTGCCAACCTCACCCCCTAAATGGCCCATCTCAATACAGGAAGATTGCCAAATTCTGGTAATAATGGCCACACAGGTAAAAAACACACTCTCCAAAGCTAACAATACAGCATCTATGGGACCAGATGACATTCTGGGCTGTGTACTACATGAACTACAATATGAACTGGCACCTCACCTAAGTGTCATGTTTAATCATAGCCTCACCTCAGATTTCATGTCCATTGAGTGGCGCAGAGCTACAGTTATCCCACTCCACAAGGGGGGATCCACCTTGGATCCCAGAAACTACCATCCCATCAGTCTAACGAGCCTTATCTGCAAGGCCATGGAGCTTATTATCATGGAACTTATAAGCAAAGACATTGGCAACCTTCAACACTGGACCCCCACCCAGTTTGGGTTCATGAAGGGCCGATTTTGTCTCCTGAACCTGATTGACTTCTTCAAATCAGTCTCCAGAGCCATGGACAAGGGTAAGGTGGTCCACACAGCCTATCTAGACCTTGCCAAGGCCTTTGACACCATCCCCCACTCTGGAATCATAGATAAACTTACTAAGCTGGGCATTAATCTCTACATCACCCAATGGGTTGCTAACTGGCTTACTGATAGAACCCACACTGCAAAAGTAGCCGACTCCATATCCAGCTCCAGACAAGTGACAAGTGGAGTACCTCAGGGTTCAGTCCTGGGACCACTCTTGTTTGGCATCTACTTCTCTGAAGTACATGCCAACACTAAGGGACTCTGGCTAACAAAGTTTGCAGATGACTGCAAACTGGGAGCCATTATTGAATCCCCAAATGATGTGGATACTCTACAAAAGGGCCTTACAGAAACAGATACTTGGTGCCAGAGCCATGGGCTGAAGCTCAATGCCAAGAAATGTATAGTTATCCCCTTTGGAAAAAACATGTACCCATGAATTACCATATAGGTGGCAGTACACTAAACACCGAAAGTGTGATAAGAGGCTTAGGGACACAGGTGGACAGTGGTCTCACCTTCGATAACCACATTGCCACAATGGTCAGGAAATCCTTCTATGTGACACACCTCATCACTAAGGGCTTTTCATCCAGAAAAAAGGAGGTTATTGTCCCACTGTACTCATCCCTCATAGGACCCATTATAGAATACAATGCCCCATTTTGTATGTACCTCTCAAGACATCTGCAACAACTGGAAAGGCCGCAGAAATTCCTCACTAAAAGAATCACAGGCCTAAAGCAGGTGCCCTACGCTGACCGCCTTAAAAAACTCCAGCTATACTCTGTCGCATATCGTCTACTCAGAGGCAATCTCTGCTTAACATAGAAGGCCATGTCAAACCCAGAGCTGTTGAACCTGCTACACTTAAAGAAATCCCAATCCCTCAGAGCCACATGCTCCAGGGATCTAAACCTTGTATCACAATAAACAAAACATGCTGGAGGGATAGGTTCCTGGCCCAGAGACTCCCCAGACTCTGCAATAGATTGCCTATACATGTCAAGTAGAGTGCCTCTTTGGCCCTCTTCAAAAGGAACCTTGATGATTGGATGGGAGAAATGAAATTCACCCCAGGAATCACGTCAGTCACCCTGCTAGACAGGGAAGTAAATAGTGTGGGAAGAAATAGCCAGGGAATTGTTATGGCTAGGCTTGTATAGGCTCTAGAGCTGATAGCCTAGTACCGACCTATGAACCTATGGATAATGTGAGGATTGTAGTCAGTAACTGTTGAAATCCATTGGTATTTCAGACATCATATCCATCAGGGATGTTATGTTGCAACAAAGCATGTAACACCAGCAACTGTTTCAGTTTGTAACACAATTATGTAAGACATGTCCCTCTTTCCGGCCCCCTATTCCCCAAGTATGTCATGCTTTGTCCAGATGTCTTGCAGTAAGAGGTTCAGAGGTATGGTATATCATTATTTAGTGACTACACTCCAGGTATCATCCCAGTGACTTAGCAGACTCCTGGAAGTGATATGCAGCAGTGGATATGAGTATGGTCCCACACCATGGACATTTTTTGGAAAGCTATACATATGAGAGTTATGTATGTCTGGCCATTGTTAACATTCTGCCAAGAGTGTGTAGCAGTACTGTGTGTAAATGTTTGTTGGGTTGAGTATGGAGAGTAGCAGATGTGAGTGTCATAGATCCTTTTTCTTTCTGACTGTGCATGCTGCTACAGTTGATGGTGGTTGACCAGGTGTATATGCTTGTAGGGTCAGACTGAGAAATGTCCTGTAACACCTCAGTATTCCCAGTAGACTGTGACTTGGGCCAGTATATGTTGGTGTAGTGTGTGACTGGTAATCAGGGTATGTCTGTTCAAACAGTCGTTCTACTCTGCAGTTCATTTGGGGTACTGGTATGTTGCTTTGACTGTGGCACAAATGGTTGTGGGTGAACATTTTTGCACCAATATCTGCTTTTCATTACAGTGAGATCCCTGTAGTGCATGATATATTTGGATGTACATGGGTAATTCCCCATAGCTGAATTGGGGTAGTGTCGTGTTGGTCTTACTGTGGTTCAGAAGGTGCTGGGTGACATGGTTGGCAGCTGTCATGTGTTTTTCTATTCTGTTACATGACTGCGTTCATACCTCTTCACTGTGCAGATGTCTAAACACTGTCCAGATGTGTGGCTCATATGTTTGGTCTGTTGCCCATAATAGTTGTAGGTTTCTGACAAAGCACTGGGATGATGTGAGCATTGACATTGGTAAATATTGACATTCAATTGTGTTTCAGACCTGAAATTTATCTGAAGTTGTATGTGAAAGCAAACCATGCCCCTCTAGCAGACTTCTACGCGTATGACAGCCATATTTCAAGGATGTCACTATTGTTTGACCTTTATACCCATACTTTGTTGGCCTTTTTGCAGATGTCTGGCAGTAAGAGGTTTTATATATATATATATATATATATATATATATATATATATATATATATATATATATATAAATATACACACACACACACACACTATGAATATATATATATATATATATATATATATATATATATATATATATATATATATATATATATATATATATATACATACAGCGTGTGTGTATATCTATATATTTATTTATTTTTTATTTATCATTTGTTGACCGGGAAAGTCCGACTAGGTTCCACAGAGCCTGTTTTCAGTGGAGGCCCGGGGAGAAATGCTCCAGATATATATATATATATATATATATATATATATATATATATATATATATATATAGATATATGTGTGTGTGTGTGTGTGTGGGTGTGTGTGTGTGTGTGTGTGTGGGTGTATATATATATATATATATATATATAATATACATATATATATATATATATATATATATATATATATATATATATATATGTTGGTGGCTATATATACATATATATATATATATATATATATATATATATATATATATATATATATATATATATATGGATCTACTACTTTTGATCAACAGCACATTTGATCAAAACTCATTTGATCAAAAAACAGTATTCATGGCAATTAACAGGGATTTGTCCCCCTCCCCTAAGTCGTGATATATAAAGGTAGTGGGGGTGTGGGGGCACAGCCCCCCACATTGGAGGGGTGGGGGAGAGACAAAAAGTCCATTAACAACTGTTTATACTTTTATTTTCCACAACAGTACTGCTCAATACTCTATGGGTCTGCCCTCACTTTACACCTACCTATGGCTCATAGCTTCTGTAGCACAAACATACCTATTAAACTGTCAGCCTGGAATGTTATGGAGCAAACTGTGACACCTCTGGGTACATGACTAGAGGGGACTCATACATGTCAGTGTTACATATCTTGCACAGAAGGGGTACCCTGAACTGCTGTTCTGTGAGTGTGCTATTGGCATACATCAACTGGTTTCCTATCTGTGTCCAGGTTTATTGGCAGCTGTAACCACTAGCCATGATGGTGTGACACTTGAGAGACATGTATCAGGAAGTGTGCATTTTGTATGTACCTATAATGTATATTTGCAGGCATGTGGTGGGGCAGTTGAACAGTTGTGCACAGTTTCTTAGTATAGCCTTCATACAGCTACTACCAACATTTCCTTACCTGTAAAACCTGTGGAGAAAATATCTGTTAACACTACCTGACTTTTTTTCATATATTCTTGATTTCTTGTGTGTAGATATGCACACATCTTAGTACCACTCCCTGGATTCAAACTGTGTCTGGGTATGCAAAATAACAACTAATCTATTTCTCATCACACTGAGCTACTGGGGAGATGCTGTTTCTTGTTTCACTAGTTTCTGCCTATTAGACTCTTGGTTAGACAGTCTGAACTTGTAATCCTGTGATACATGCACGGCAGATAGTGTACTGTGCATTAATCCTTCAAATTACTACAATCTGGAAAGCAAAGGTTAACACAGGGCATTTATATCTCATTTTACAGCCCCATTCTAAGTCTGTAACAACATACCAGAGTAAACAAAACAGTTTGTGTTATAGATGTTTAATTCAGATCAATATTAGTCAAGCAAATTTTATTTATTCAGTTAACACGGTAACAGTATACCTACTAGCAGAACACAATGTACTCCTTCTTAGTTATTTTCACAATATACTGCAAAATAGCTTTTTTACTCACCAGCCTGTTGGTGCAGCCTCAGCAGTATGTCAGCATGGGCTTCGATGTTACTAGCCCTCTCTGCTGCAGCTGTGGGGGCAAAAAAACAAACATTATGCATACCTATCACATCCTCAGGCTAGAATTTGGTACACCTATATCTGTGATACTTACAAACTGCTGGAGCACGATTGTCCCTGTCATCTTGGATCCACTGGTCCAAGAGTGCCCTCTTCCTTCTATTTAAGTCGGCATAGTGGTGCTGGACCTGCTCACCAGTTCGGGGGATGCCAGTAGCATGGTGAGATCATGGGTGAGATGGTTCCAGGCCTCCACTTTATACTGTGAGCCATAGTACTGGCCCTACAGCAGTCTCTCATCATGCTTACTTATGAGGAGTCCAGCCATAACCCTAGACTCGCATGAACCCTCACATATGCCAACCATGGTTCCTATACAGGTTGAACTATAACAAGTACTGGATGTGTTCCTACCAGTGCAGTTTAAATAAGGCCATATTCCTGCCCTTTGCCATCATTGGTCAATTTAAAAAATGTTGAGCATAGCTTAGCAGTGTACAAACCCAGTAATACAATTTTAGCAATGATTAAATGGAAAATTGTTGAGCACTGCTTAACAGTGTGCAAATCTGCTTAGCTGAGCTGACTGCTTCTTATCATTCATGTCTAAACATTGCTTAAACCGGCTAAGCATAGCTGAGCACTGCTAACCATTGCTCACTTTTAATTTTTAAAAATATTAGAATAATGACTTAATTTAGTACGTCTATATGATTTACTTTACATGAAGACCCTCTAGGTGCTTTCTTTACATTACCAAGGGGTGTGACTATACTGTATAGGACAGTTGTGTATACATGGGTGGTTTCACATGATATGCAGTCACACTTCCATTTTAAATAAGCTACACTACCCTGGTTGACAAATATCACTTACTACATCATTTACAAAAAAAAAATAATTTTAACACTGCTTTCCTATGTAAAAGTAAAGAGCTGTCTTGGTACTCGAACCATGAACATCTATAAACAAAGCTGGGACTCTAATCACTACACTATCCTACCATTAGAATTTTAGTTGTATATTTATATTTATCTCCTCTGGGGTGTTAAGCAATGCTGGGCAGTGGGCCATAATGTGCACACCCTATCAGCTATGCTTAAACATAACTTAGTATGGAAAAAAAATATTTTAATTTATTTATGGCCTTGTACAGCTTTGTTAATCTAGGAGGTTGACAGGTATGTGAGGCAGGCATCTGGGCATTCTGTAGACACATATACATTTGAGGGCTTTGCTCATATGGCACTTTCATATGGCAGACATTTGTGTTTCAGTCTTCATACTCTGCAGGAAGTCCGTGCTACTGCAAACCTTTTATTCAATCAGCTTTAGGATTTGTCTGTGCAATATTTAAAATGTGTCCCTACGTTTGTGGCTTTGTCCCCCCCCCCATTATTTATGAATTTGTACTGCTTTATTGCTCTAGGAAGGTGAGAGTTATGTGAGGAAGGCATCTGGGCATTCTGCAGACACATGTACAGTTAATGGCTATGCCCGTATGGCACTTTCACATGGCAGATATTTGTGTTTCAGTCTTCATACCCTGCAGGAAGTCCATGCTACTGCAGACCTTTTATTCTATCAGTTTTCGGGTTTGTCAGTGCAATATTTAAAATGTGTCCTTATTTTTCTAGCTTTGTCCCCCCCCCCATTATTTATGGCTTTGTACAACCTTATTGCTGTAGGAGGGTGAGAAGTATGTGAGGCAAGCATCTTGGGGATTCTGCAGACACCTGTACAGTTAACGGCTATGGCAGTATGGTGTTTTCACATGGTAGACATTTGTCTTTCAGTCTTCATACCCTGCAGGAAGTCCATGCTTATTTAAACATTTTATTCTGTCAGCTTTAAAAGAAGAACAACATTCTGTCAGCTTTTGGGTTTGTCAGTGCAATATTTAAAATGTGTCCCTATTTGTGTGGCTTTGTCCCCCCATTATTTATGGCTTTGTACTGCTTTATTGCTCTGGGAGGGTGAGATGTATGTGAGGCAGGTACCTGGGCATTCCGCAGAAACCTGTACATTTGACAGCTATGGCTGTATGGCATTCTTACAATTTAGGGGCTGTGTGACAGAACCTGTCACACACCCCCTGCATTGTTTCTTGCTCCCCATCTATTTCAGTGTCTGTGGACACTGAAATACTCAATTTTATTTCATTTCAGTGTCCACGGACACTGAAATGCTTTTGAAAAGTGCAGTATGGCACTTTCTGAGTGCTGGGAGAGTGAGTGTTAGATGTGCATGCACTACCTAAACATGCCCCTTGCACTCAGTATTCTTCGTGTCCATTTAGCCTTAGCAGCAGCGCACCTTCATGAATATACAAGATGCGCTGCTGTTAATGCTAATGCTACAGGGACACGGTTCACTCCATGCAGGAATAGCACTATTACTGCACAGAGTTTACTGAATCCAGGGGACTGTCTATGTTTGTTTGGACAGTGGACGCATTATTTTGTAGAGGGTCTCTAAAAATCAATCAGCTTAGTTGAGGAAGGTACCTGCTAGCCATAGTTATTAAACATAGCTGCTGGACAGTACAGGTAAGTGTATATTTTTATGTTTTGTTGATTCTTATTCAAGCTTTGAATTAATAAATGTTGGTTGTAATTTATGAAGGAGTAAATAAGCCAGAGTTATATATTTATTGCACTTTTTGTTCACAAACATTATATTTTAAGTGAGGTTATGCTTTGTATTCTGATTTTTATTTTTACAGTTTTTACAGTTTTACTGCACTTAGTGTGGACAGTTTTTACCTACCCTAACATAACCAAAATATATAACTGAAGTAGTTTATTTCTAATAAGTTGGATTTGTCTTAAGTTTTGTGCTTATTTGATAGCCAGTCATTCTCTCTCACTTTTCATGAAGCTTGAACATGCATTTGCTCATTTGTGTAGTTATATAAGATTTTACATCTGTGTTTGCCCTGTGTGATATGTATGTCTGTGTGTTAATGTATGTGTAAATAAATGTGTATTTGTGTGTGTGTGTGTGTGTGTGTGTGTGTGTGTGTGTGTGTGTGTGTGTGTATGTGTGTGTGTGCTAATGTTGCCACCAGAATCTCTTTTGTTGATTTGCATTTAATTGTAGTGATGTATATCATATCAAAGTGTTTAATGTATATTATCAAATTTTAAAGGGAAAGCATCAAAGATCCAAAGTTTAGGGAAATACTGCTTTTTTGTAGCAGTGCATATTCCTTTTACCAAAAAAAAAATACATGTTTTACATTTCTTCTTTAATATCAAGACAATTGAGTCTTGTGGTGATTTATGCCTTGCCAGTACCCACCCTTTGCTTCTACCCCTTTATCTAAGAAGATTACATTAGTGAAGCCCAGGATGAATTTATGGGTGCCCATTCAATCACCTAGGACTTGTTTCAAGAATGATAGTATATCACACTGTTTAACTGGCAAGGGGCAGTCTGTCTCAGAGATGGAGGAAGTGATGTGTGATGAATTTGTCTCTCCATCACATTTTATTTGCCTGTCGGTGAAGATTTATGTATCTTGTTCTGGCATTTGTGGAACAAGTAAACTTGTGGAGATCCAAAAGATCTAGGACAACTGTATCTGTCACACCACAGATGCAAGGCATTGATCTTCCCTCAAGATTCTAATAAAGGGACAGTGCTTCCAGTTTCTCTCTTGAACTCAGGGTCATTATGCTAGAGATCTTAGGAACTTGTGGGTTCCTTGTAGTTGATTGATATGTCTAGTGAGGGACATCCTGAAAATGGCATTGTACTTAATTGGCCTAATAAATGCTGAATGTAAAGTTACGTTGCTCTCTTTAGATCTGAATGACATTCTCTTGGCAATTAGCTGCAATAACTAGAAGGATTTTCTGACAACTGTATTTTACCTGATGACTGAATGAAAGGGAATTTTCAATCCATGATTCAAGGCCCCTAACAGCATTTTCATTTTGAAGTGGGGTATTATCTGTGCTGTAGGCTGACAAAAATGGTTGCCTACTAAATGAGACAATATTGCACTTTTTTGCATTTAATCTGAGCCTGTTTTCAGTACTCTAATTATTGGTAAAGGGTAGGGGAATCGGGGGGGGGGGGGGGTGCTGACAGTAACTCACTGTTTGCAGTCATCTGCAAACTTAGTTAGCCAGAGAGCCTTGACTACAGCCTGAAGATCAAAAAGATAAATGCCAAAAAGAGGATGTTCAAATACTGAGCCCTCAGGTCAGGACTGGTTGCCTTCATTCTTCCTGATAAGACAATTGCCATTGGCACTTTGAGGATTCTGTGTTTTAGCCAGTCTGCTATCCCTCTTACTGCCTCCTTTTCCCCATTTTCTACATGGGGTTGAGGTGCTGTGTTAACTGTTGCCATCTTTCTTGACTCATTGCCATATTCTTGCCTTCTTCGACACTCATGCCTGACTGGTGCAGATCTTCTCTAACACAACCCATCCATCTCGTTGCTGGACATCCTCACTTCCTCTTACCTTCTTCCTGTCTGTTTCAAATCTTATTCACCAGATTGTCTTCTGCTTTTCTGCTCATGTGCCTGAACCACTGCAATCTGTTCTCATTGATCTTTTCTTCAATTAGAGCTACCTTGGTTTCTACTCTCATGTCCTCATTTCTTCATCTTTATCAAATCTGCTGTGACCTCATCTGAGCCTGCTGTTCTCCCTGACTTCATTTTCCTTAATGCTATTCTTACATCTATGGTGGGGTCTTCCTCTTCTCTCATCATAGGCTGTGTTTGGGGCAGTACAGCTTCTGTGTTTTTTTCTTCATTCAGAAGGTGCTGAAAGTACTCTTCCAACTGCCTTTGATGACCTCTGGACTGGTGAGCAGGTTGTTGCTGGCATCCCTTATGAAGGCTGTCTGACCGTCTTCTTTATCTTTCTGTCTTTGTCTTGCAACCTGATATAGTTTCTTTGTGCCACCTACTGAGTCACTTTCCAGAAGTTAGTAGAGTGCTGCTTCTTATGCCCTGTTCTTTGCTATTGCAATGTCTTTCTTAGTTTCTTTGCTAGCCAGCCAGTATTGCTTCCTAGCCTGGTCCATCTTTTTTCTTTCACTTGTTCCGGAACTCCTTAATTCTTTTGATGACTTTCTGGACTTCTGCATTCCACCTTTCCTTATGAAAAGTGAAAGGCCTCTACCTTGGAATTACTATACCTGTGTGATTCATTTTTGATACCTTTCTGCATCTTGTTTCTGATAGTCATAGTGAAGTAGGAGTTATGATGTTAGGTGTATAATTTTTGCTGCCCACATTTTTGGTTGTATGTATCTGCTTTCCAAGAGCCTTTGTCTATGTTTTTGATGTCTGCATATTGAGAGGCATGCTGACCTCAGTTTGGTTAGGTATGCTTCATGCATTGCTGGTGACATGAAAGGAGGTTGGTATTGGGCTAGTATTTTGTAGATTATCTTATTTACATTAACAGTACATGGAGTATTTCTAGATAATTATTTTACTGTATATGACTAGATATGATGGAATTCTGGAGGAATATAGATAACACTCTACCAGCCATGGGAACTTTCAAAGTAGAGGATTTCAATGAGTAGTGGGCATTGAGGTTAGGCAAGAAGGGTGTGTTCTCAGCACATAGGATATCATCATACCTAGCTAATCTGTAAATGTGACACAGTCACTTTAAGACACTTTTATCTCCTGTCAAATGATGTGAACAGTCCAAATGTGAAAAAAAAGTGATACTGATACTGCCACACAATGTTTTAATAGCCACTGAGCAAGCAGGAATAATCCACAACAAGCACACATCCCAGCTACAGAGAGGCACCACCTAATCTGCAGTAGGGATTCTGTCTATAGTGGCTAACTTATGAGTAAATTCCTCAGCTCTGTGAACACCTGCAGTTACTTCAGAGTGTCTCACTCTAACTCAGTGTAGAAGGGGATGAAACACAGCCTATCCACAACTACCCCAGCTGTCTACTACATTTGTTTACTGTACAACAATTATATGAGGTATCAGAAGATACCTTTTAGTGTTAACTATCATCACAAACATTGTATTAGAAGTCATGCATGCATTTATATATCTATTTATCAAGTGAATGTATACTACTGTCTTTTCACACATGATGCAGAGCATCCTCATTCCCTCCAGCAGAGCCCTTTTGAGTGTGTACCTTTAACTCCTAGTGGAAAATTGAATTTATCACCTTACATTTTTAACAAATACCCATTGACAGAGGTCATATATAAATACAATTGTGTTTGCTATCATGTGTGCTTCAAGATAAAATTTTCCAATACCTTGTATGTAACATGGTTTTGGAATTATTAATGCAAATATGAACAGGCAATATTTGACGCCTAGAGGAGCAGTAGGGTGTAACTGCAGAAATGCCTGGAGATGTCACTTGGCTGTAATGAATTAAGGTGATCTTTACACCCCCTCAAAAACCAGTGTCCACTTTCTCACTCCAACCCTGGTAGTTGACTAACCAGACTGCACCCCCCCCACACCCCTTTTGCATATTCCTGGATCCGCCATGGCAAGGTTCTTCCTTTCCTAAATGTGTTCTATTTGCACTTTGCCTAATATTATTTATCTTGTCAGCCCAGAAATTAATAAATATAACAATAGTTGTCCACGTTGTGCCAACTGCAGAAGTGCAATCATCTTCAATTATTCTAGATTTGTTAATAATAGTAAGCACATGACCAAATCTTTGACACAAAGAACACAAGCTTCCAGTGTTAACATGTATTGCTTTTACACACACATACACACACACACACACACACACACACACACACACACACACACACACACACACACACACACACCATTTAGAACAATAGAAAGGCACATGCTTCAGGAAGTTATTGCTCACATAGTCATTTAAAGAATCCATTCTCAACTGCATAGTTAAAATAAAGAATTTTAAAGGAAACAAAAATATCAAAAACAATACCAACAGAATTTAAAGAAATTAAAACAACTTGCAAACTAAGTCAAACTCTGTGAGGAAATTGTGCAAACCATATGCAGATAAGTATTAAACTAAGTACACTGAGATAGCCTCGCACAAAGAGAAGTAATTCATAAAGCAGTTATCCAACCCTACCATGGCAGTTGTTGCCAGTCACAGTAAAGTGCTGGACTTTCTTTACATTACATTCAGTAGCTTGTGCTCAGTATTGTTTGTTGCAGCTTTTTATAACTAGCTAGGCCCCTTGTGAATGCTAGAGCATGCCTGTTTATGGTCTATCCCTAAAAATAAAATATTAACCAAAATAAAGCTTTCCCTACTGAGTACATGCACAATAAATCACAAAACAGACTTGGATGGTTTCAGATAAGCCCTGGAGTGCCCTATTTACAATCTATATGAATTTAAAGCTAGCTGGGTCCCTTAGGAGTGTTATAGCATGTCTGCCTACAATCTATCCCTTTCTTCCAACACATGAGGCAGAGGTAAAATGTAAGATGTAAATCAAAATAATGTTTTCCTCCTATGCAGTTTACCCAATATACTACAAAACAACACAGTATAGTTTCTGATTATGCTCCATAGTAACAGCATATCAAACTAATGAATGCGTCTGTCAGGCTCAATAGTCATGCCTTCTCACCAAAAAGGAAGCATGAATATCTTGCATTTCTGTGAGAAAGAAAAATACAGAAAGAACTTATTGTTTTGCCACTAATGCCAGTGCTAATGAGATAGGATGAAGATTACATCTAAAAAATATTTTTCTCTGACTTTTTGCTTTAACAGAGCAAATAGTTTTTTTTCCCAGCTCCATAATGACTGTGAAGTTACATAAGTGTATCATACCTATGTACCTCAAGAACCTGGTATGGGGGTTGAAGGTTTCAGAGAGCTGATGCAGTGCTTCCTGAAATTTTATTGAATGCCATCTGAATTTCCATCAAAGAGCATTACCCATGCAGCAAGACCTGTAGACTGACCATGGATAGCATGTCACTGTACCCCTTACAGAAATCTCTCAGATAGTGTCAGCGTCTTGCAATGGCAGTTTGTAACTGAGAACCGTCTGGACCAGCAGTAATACCAAAGCAAGAACTAGAAAAGCCACACATCATTTTCTTTCAGTATGTCTGTAGAATAAGTCACTTACATGATCTTTATCCAAAAACTATAATGTTTTGCACCTTCCATGCCTC
Source organism: Protopterus annectens (assembly GCF_019279795.1). Taxonomy (NCBI): domain Eukaryota; kingdom Metazoa; phylum Chordata; order Ceratodontiformes; family Protopteridae; genus Protopterus; species Protopterus annectens. The sequence goes on along the minus strand of NC_056726.1, from coordinate 84,896,922 downwards.
TTTTTAAACCGAGCAATCATAATGCTCGTCTCAAAGTTTTGGGAATCTGGATAAGGCAAGATGTGTAAGAATTTTGTTGCACTTTATCATCTGATTTCTACAAATGCTGGATTTTTAATGACTGTGCAGATCTGGGTGCTGCCAATGAGGAGCTCAGGGATCTGTAGTTTCCCATCTCAAGTGTTCCAGCTGATCATTGAGTCTTCGAATATAGGCAGGTACTGACAGCTGTCATTTTGTAAGATGAAGTAAAATGTATATTATTAAACAACACAATCACTATTTATGTACTATAGTGTCTGTAACTTCATCTAATGTAGATATTGGAGAGATAATGTGGTGTTGTTTAATTTAATGTGTTCATTTGTTAACCAAGTAAGTGGCCAGTGCATTGCTTTACCATTCCAGGCATGACTCAGACCACAACAACAAAGATATATGCAGTATATATGGACACTTTAACATAGCCAATTAACTGATGCTTTTGGAAGGTGACTGGAAACTGGTGTATCCCAAAAAACTCACACAAACCCAGAGAAAATATGAATTGATCAGAGATCAAAAGGAAACCTCAGGGACTGGAACAGTAAAGCAGAGATATTACAAATGACCCGACACCATATTGCCCCATTTGTGAACAGCGTTTATGACATTTTGCTTTGTGTAAGTTATACTGTTCACATGTATAATGATACACATGTATTTTTACATTGTCTTTTAGATCTTGAACTTTTCCTGATTTCTCTGTGAAGTTTTAAGCTTTCTGTTTTTCTTGGGATTAGTAAAGGTTTATTTGATTTTTTGATCAGATACTGAGTAAGTTGTTCTGCATTTAGAATTCCATTATTTGTTTTTAGTAAAAAGCAAAGATTTTCATGGCTTTCCTGCTTAATTCTTATATAGTAAATTGTATTGTATTTCTAATTAATGAATGCTATTCAGAAATGTCTACTATATAGTACTACAACAGGAAGGCAGACTACTAAGCCAATTCTACTGCTGATAGAAGGTACAAAGCGGACTTTGTATGATACCTTGCGGTCCTAAAAATTCTGAGCCATGTTTTGCAGTGTCACTAGGGTGTTGCAAACCCTCTAATGTCTGTTTTATAATCTGTGATTAGATAGTAAGGATTTCACCATTAGAATGAACTGATACTCCATTAGTGAGCATGCTTTATTGAATTGGTACTCCACCATTAGTGAGTATGCTTTATTGAACTGGTGCTCCACCATTACTGAGCATGCTTTATTGTACTGGTGCTCTGAACATGCTTTATTGTGCTGGTGCTCCACCATTAGTGAGCATGCTTTATTGAACTGGTACTTCACCATTAGTGAGCATGCTTTGTTGTACTGATACTCCACCATTAGTGAGCATGTTTTACTGAACTGGTACTCCACCATTAGTGAGATTGCTTTATTGAACTGGTGCTCCACCATTAGTGAGCATGCTTTATTGTACTAGGGCTCCACCATTAGTGAGCATGCTTTATTGAACTGGGACTCCACCATTAGTGAACATGCTTTGTTGTACTGATACTCCACCATTAGTGAGCATGCTTTATTGAACTGATACTCTACTATTAGTGAGCATGGTTTATTGAACTGGTGCTCTACCATTAGTGAGTATGCTTTATTGAACTGGTGCTTTACCATTAGTGAGCATGCTTTATTGTACTGGTGCTCCACCATTAGTGAGCATGCTTTATTGTACTGGTGCTCCACCATTAGTAACCATGCTTTATTGACCTGGCACTTCACCATTAGTGAGTATGCTTTGTTGTACCGATACTCCACCATTAGTGAGTATGCTTTACTGAACTGATACTCCACCATTAGTGAGAATAATTTATTGAACTGGTACGCCAGCATTAGTGAGCATGCTTTATTGAACTGATACGCCACAGTTAGTGAGCATGCTTTATTGCCTGTAAAGAGTACACAGTTGTAAACAGTGAGGGTACTGTAGACAGCAAGAAGTACCCACTAGTGTCATAGTGACCTTCTTGCTTGTGCACAACCTATAGGTTTCATGGAAATGTCAATCTCTTGGTTGTGTGTACCTCCAGATTGCATGGAGATGTAGAGTTAAGTGGTTTCAGTATAGCACTAGAAACTGATGGTGAAGGCCTTAAAACCTTATTGCTTTCTCTTGTCTTAGGATTGGAATTTATTTTGTTTACAGGAAAATTATGTATTCTACTGCAGCAACAGTGACAAGAAAGCTTCAGATAATGTAATGTGTTTATAAAAGAATAATATTAGCACATTGCTTGCACTAGCCTTCTAGGAAAATGATTATCACAATAAAAAGTCATCTTAACTTATTTATTATTAACCAAAAAAAACAGGGCATTAATCAGTTCATCAATCACAAGAACATGACATTAAAAACTTTAATCACCACAATAAACCTTCCAGTTTATCTCTGTCTTTAGTGCAATTGGTCTTAATGTGCTATATTTTAAAATAAATAAACATACAATCTTAAGTAAATTATCTTTCACTGAGAGGTTTCTTCTTCATTGCAACTTAACATTTTCTAGAACAGTTACCTTCAAGCTACTTAAATCAGAATGACATTGCATTTTAAAAATATTGAGTCTTGATTTAATGACACTATAGCTCAGGTGAAGAGCATTTAACAGTATATCAAATCCAGGTGCCCCCAGTGGAGTGGCTTTTTATGCAGCTCAGAGGTTACAACATAAGTCCTGTAAACTAGGGGTCTTGAGTGCAAATCTCATACTCTTAAGTTCATAGGTTTATAGATAAGTATTAGGCATGTGATCAAAGAGTCCACCAAGGAGCCTAGTCAAATATCCCAGACCATAGTGGTTAAGTGAGTTGCTCAAATGGAGGCTGAGGAAATGGAATTCTGTAATACAGGAAGCAGCTTCTTAACACTTCATACTCCTAATTCTCTTCAATAACTGCCAGTGTTCTTCAAATTCTGTCTGAACATACCACCTCAGCAAAAGCTTTCTCTGACACATGCCATGCTGAAAAATGCTTTCCTACTACCATATTCCTTGTGGTTCCCTTCTGCAACATATAACTTATTAATCAGAATGGAAGAGAGATTTGGGTGCTAACCAAATTTTAGCTGATATAGACAGTAGCCATGGAATTCTTCATAGTACTTTTTCACTATCACTCTCCAATCAAAGATGGTTTCTTAGTGACAGTCACTACTTGATTTTAACATTATTTCCATAACCATCTCACTGCATCTTCCTAGTACCTAATATTCTAAGGACTTTATGCCACTGTGGTCATTTATTTAAGTTATCTGCCACATATCTTACTCTACATCATTATTGCATCTCTGAGGTGGATTGTAGTTGCTTATCCAGCAATGAATATATGTCTTTAAAATTTCTGATGGTCAGTGTGTGTTCATAATGCTTCTGGCACTGAACCATGTAAATTGTTCAATGACATAAAGGTAGCAAGTGCCAGGATAAATTTCATTTAAGTCTATTACAGCTGCCTTATTTCATTGAAAGGCCAGAGGTATGCTACCAGCAGGAAAGGATTATATCTGCTTTACTTTTGGCAACTCTTACAACTGGCAGTCTTCTTCACAACAGAATTATATTTAAGGTCTTTGTTTCATGACAGAGCAGTTTCTGCTATCTACCCACATTATGTCCAAACTGAAAATGCCTTTTCTTTAAAACTTCCTATTTATCTTCCCTTCAATCTCATAATGACTCCTTAATGCCTTTAGAATTTTGATACAATAATCTTGTGAATTCAAGAGTCACTCATTGCTTCACTATCTCAATCTTGTCAATGTCCAGAACCACTCCTGACATTTTAAAGATATACAGAGTAGCAAAAGAATCAAAACTGCAACTGTTTCTATTTCAGTATCACACCTTCTCAGCAATTTTGTAACTTCTTCAGTGGCTTTCAAAATATCAGTTGGCTTCCATTATCATAGCTAGGGTAGAGCAAAGTTATAGGAGGCATAATTGGCCATCTGATCCATCCCAATCACTCTTTAGTGCATGCCATCTTTTAAAAGATGGCATTGCTTTTGTGGTCAAACATGCATTTGTAGCAAGGAATTTGCTACAGTGTAAAAGTATTATTATTTTTTTTAATTATTATTATTAAAACCTGAGCACTGTAGCATTTTTTGCAGCAACTGTTTGCAAGTAGTTTTCTACAGTTTAAAACAAAAAGGATGTTTTCTTTTTAATTAAAAGTTCAGAGCTGACACACACAAGTACAAATGTACATGCATGCCCCCCCCCCACACACATGCACTCACAACACAAAAAAAAAAATAGAACTCCAAATCCATCACATAACAGTTTCCTGACATCTTGCAAAACAAAGCATAGCCAGTAATGCTGATTAAATGATTAACAGGTAAAGAAAAGTTTTCTGCTAGAATTATACTGAAGTAGTAACTGACTGGGTATAGTTATATACCTACAACTCATAATTAATCTATATATTAGGATCTCTCATGGCTTTGTTTTCATTCAGTCATTGTAGCACTCTGTGTGAGGGTATAAACTGTAGCAACTGCTTGCAACAGTTAAAAGAAAATAAAAAGTTGTTTCTTTATTTTTTTAAGTTTCCTTCTAAAATCTGATTTTTTTCTTCAGATGAAGAGATGGGGAGCTGGCACAGAGATCAGCCCCAGGGACTACAAAAAACAGCTATGCCTCTGTCAGATTCTATGTTAGGGATTGCTGACCTGGGATAATGTTTCATCCCCTTTTCTATTTTTTTTATTGACTTGCATAATGATGAATTGATCTTTGCTGCTCCAGCACCTGTTTCTTCATTCAGTATGCAAAATTCCAGCTGCTCCAAACTTCTGTAATAATTTGATGCAGCAGAAGCCAGTTTATCTGAGTCTCCCATGAGGACATCTGGGTTTCACATGATTCACTAAAGTGAATACAGATTCTGCAGGCAAAATTATTTAAATTGTGTACATGTTAAGCCTGAATAATATATCCCATGAAAATCAACTCAGAAAAGGTGCGTAAACTTGCATTTATTATCCAGGTCTTTTGTTTATAAGGTTTTCATGATATTTGTAGCCACTTCAGACAATACAGTTTGTAGTAGCTGAAGGTTTAACCTGTCTGAAATCTTGTTCTCAAGTCATTCAAGAAGTTATGCTTTTTTGTCCCTTCACAAGTACAAAATCACTCAATGCTGCAAAAAGTCAAAATGACACATGCAGATACTGCTGTTGTTGATAATAAAATGAAATGACTGACTTGGGGTACAGAAAGAAAACAAAAATAGCAATATCAGCTCTTCACAGTCACTATATATATCTGAGGGGCTATGCCTATCTCCCATCATTCCTAAAGGGAGCCATTTTGAAACATAGGTTGCAGATCACTACAATGAATATGGTAGCCTACATGTACAGATTATTTTGCTTATAATAACTGTTTTATTGTTGTGGTGTTCAGGTAATCCTTTACAGTTTTGTTATAGCTGCCTGCCTTTACTGACTTAAAGGAGTTCAGTTCTCTTTCTGCACTAGAGTTGCTGATCTCTGCTGCTACTAACTCTAGAGATGTATACTTCCTTCCATGTCTTCAGAACATTTATATGACATCTGTTCAGATTTCCCTTATCAGTCTGCATACTTACATAACTTACATTATTTTCTTTTTATCTTGCTTCAAATGGGCTTTGCCATTAACCAAAATCTAGATTTCTGTTGAGCAGGCCAAAACTAACACCTGGTCTTCAGTTTTGAATACATTGGGCCTTGTATTTCTGTTATACTTTCCTATAGTTGTGTAGCTTGGGCTCTTCCCTGTTTTCCCAGATTATGGGCAACACCCCTTTCAGCCTACCATGTAAGATAGTATATTGTATTATGACACGTTCAAATGTTTTTTTTTTTTTCTAATTCATCCCAAGTTTCTTTAGACTATCTAACAGACCATGAGGGTTCCTGCCATATAATAACTCATAATGAGTGAACCTTCTTGAAGTGTGTGGTACTTCTATAATGGCAAGCAGGAAGTATGGTATTAACTGGTCCATCCTAGTTTTTACATCTCCCTCAATAACTTTGTTCACATGGATTTTAATATTCATTTGAAATGTTTCACTAATCCATCCATCAATGGATAGTACACTGAGGTTTTTAATTGCTTGATCTTAAAGCACTGGTATAGTGGATGCATTTTTTGGATATAAATGGAGTCCCATGGTGAGTGAGTATTTCCTTATGTATCCTTACTCTGGAAGAATAATGAAGACTAGCTCTCTAACTATAACTTTGCCATTAACTTTATATATTGGGATACATTCAGAGCACTTAGTTTCATTGAACAAAACAACTAAAACATATTAAAACCCATAGCTATGTTTTATCAGTGTCCCGACAATATCCATAACAATATGTTGAAACTGTACCTCAGGGATAGGCATTGCAATCAAATTACTTAAAACATGGATATCATACCTCTCAACTGTATGGAAATTCCCAGAATGTACAGATTTTTGCCTCATATTTTTGGTCTGTTCCTAATAAAATTTGTGATTTTCTGACAATTCATTTAGGACTGAGATCACTAATAATTGCATACATTTGAATTTTAGACTTTATACCCTTCAGAAAATGCTTGTTGCAAGTGCCTCTCCTATGGTCCATTCTGACTATTGCCAGAAAAATTATTACAAAAAGTTGGAAAAGTAAAACTATCCTCTCTTTCACTGAATTTATCTGTTTAACAAAGTTTGTAACAAAGAATTGCAAACTGTTTATAGGAGAACATCAGATGTTACTTATAAATATTTATCATGGCAACAACTTAAGACATTTATTGGAAAATATTAATGGTTTTGTTTAATATAATGTTTTTATGGACAATACAAATAGTTTTTTATTGTTATGTTTTGTTATATATTACATCTTGTTTTCATTTTGTTTTAAAATTCAGTAAAAAGATTAAATACCTCTCAACCTCTTAGAGCAAGAAATCTGGACAAAGCCATAAATAAAACTGGACAAAGGCCCAAAAATAGGGACAATTTTTAAATACTGGTCTTACAAACTAAGAAAGTTGATAGAATAACAAGTTTTGCATTAACATGAATTTTGTGAAAGGTATACAGTTTGAAACTCAAATGTCTGTCAATAATGTCTAACTTCAGTCTTTAATGATTTGCCAGTAATTTGCCTGAAAAAAATCTGTACAGTTGAAATGTATGAATTTGGACATAAATCTGTCTTCTGGCATTCCTAGAATCAAGCACTTATGTTATCAACTTCATTTTGTTATTCTTGTCCAATAAAATCTTGCTAGGGCTCTGTTTAATATGCATCAGTTGCTAGGTGTTCTTCTTGATCATGGTTTTGTGCTAATATCATCACTAGATTTCTGAAGGGCTTAGACAGTAGCATTTCTTATTTAATACATACGAGTCAGTTTGTAACTGAGAGTGTAAGTAACAAGTAACAATATCTTGTACAGCTACGTAATCTTGAGCTCTAGCTGTATTTTCCCTTGATGTGCTCAATATGTCATCTTAACAGTGGGCCTTATTAAAATGTAAGCAACTTACCTGAAGGTCAGTCAGCTCTGTCGTTACCTCAAGGCAGTAGAAGGTACTGCATCATCCCCTACCAGCATAGGTACTGGGGTCTCAGTGTCCAGCTCTTCTCATAGAAAGGCTAATCATCTTAAGTCATCTTAAGTGGTGATTTCAATCTCTACCATATTCGTTTTTTTTTCTTGCTCCTTTCCTTCTTGAATCTGAGGCAGAGACACTCTATCTTCTGTTTAGTTATTTTGTATCTTGGACCAACAGGAATATCACTAGGACTTTGTTCCGGGTTTTCTTCTTTCTCAGTCTACACAATTATCTCATTTTTCTTTTAATCTTTATAGGTCTCACCATCACATGCCGGCTGAGAAGATCACATACAAGGGGCAGAGGTAAGGTAAGAAAGGAGGTGGAAGGGGAAGAAGGGTGACAGGGGCCCTTTTCTTCTTCCTTTTTTGTCTAAAGAGGGGAAGCTAGATAAGGATGTAAAGGAAGATGAAAGTATAGCAAGAAATTGCAGGTAGATAGCTGGGGTAAACACACAAACACATAACAGAAATGAAAGACTGATCGGAGAGGTGATGCACATTGAGGAAAGAGGAGCACAGTGGAGTTAAGGAAGCATACAAATCAATGAAGGACACTGGTGATGGGGAGAATTAGACAACAAACAAGGGAAGCAATAACTCAAAAGAGAGGGCTAACACTGGCATGGATAATAGGTGATTATGAACCCCTAAACCATCCTGCCCAGGTGATTCCCACACTAGATCATCCTTCAGGTGTTGTTGGAATGCAGCTCTACTATTCACAAGATGAGCTTTTTAAGACGGTTGATGTGGGTATCAGTCCATCAGTTTCTCTACTGTCTTCTCCCGCTCCCTGTGCATGACAAATTCACCATGCCTAGCAGAGATACCAGCAGGAAAAATGGCACTCTCAGACAATGAAACCACACTGGGGGCAGAAGAGATGGGCTCATAGAGGGTGGCCTAATGATTAAGGTGCGTGCCTTACAAACACAAGGCACAGGGTTTGAATCTCACAGGGGATAATTGGCTAGGCTTAAAATGGCTCGCAAGGGCAGTTAGCCTAGTACTAATCTATGAACTCTCTATGATCTCTCTCATTGCTCTCCCAAGCACAAGAACTGGGAAGGAAGGCATGGATGTTTCCTGGGGAGATTCACAGTCTGACCAAGCATGCTGGAATATGGTGGAACCAGGTGTAAGCATCAGCACTGACACTAGAAGATAAAGCCAGTAAAATAACACAATAAACTTAACACTTTAATTTAAAAAGAAAGGACAGCAACAAAGATCAGGAAGTAAGAAAATAGTTATTAAGGCAACATATGAACTGTACAAGACATACTAGTGACTAATGATCTCATACAAAATGTAACTACATCTGCAAAAGACTATCCTAATATGCTGATTGGCAGCAGGGCTATCTGGTAAGTAAAGAGTGTGAAGCTATAGGTTGTATATAAACAAGGTAATGAAAGTGACACATTCTGACAGGGTAATAACTCATCTGCATGTCATACTGGGGTCTAGGAATACTAGTCTACCTACAATGTGCTGAAGCATCATGCAGGGTCACTGACCGCTTGACTGTCTGTACCTGTTGTTTACTGTAACACACCTGAGCACAGCACTACCTACATAACTGTTTAGCCATCCACAGATTGGCATGTATTCAAGCATATGAAGATCAAAACCCCTTTTTTTTCCTGTGATTAAAACTATTGTGAACAGAGATGTTCAAACTGGTTGTTTTAAAAGCAAGAACAGCCAGAGTGAGGCAGAGACTTTGTGCGATAATATTAAGAAAGAAACTGTGGGTATTAATACTTTTATATGACCATGAAACTAAGACAAAAATAATAATAAGTGCAAAAGAAGATGACGTGGAAGGTGAGGGGAAGGAGGTGGCAAAGAAAAGGTGTGCTTTGAGAAGGATTAAAGAAACATTTACTAGTGAGATCACACTTTTCGGTGATATGAACTTGTTAAATGGGAATTGCAGTATACCTGTTGACACACAGAGAACGTGTAATGGAGCACAATTACTAGTGACAGGGGATTCTTTGCTAAAATGTGCTATGAATATCCTCCCAAGACTACACATAGAGACTATAACTGTCTCCTGTTTATAGGACAGTACTGTAAGGGATAGCAGAGTAGCTATTCAACATTTGTTTAAACATTCAAAAAGCTGTGGTATGGTGACTGTGATATGTGATAATAATAATGATGTAGTACAAGTAAGTCAGCTTTTAATGCAGAGAGTGGCAACATTATATCACTTAGCAATGATATGGAAATTGAGTTAATATTTAATGATGTAGTTCCTGCTCCTAAATATAATGATTAATTATGGTGGCTGGGCAGTTTACCAATCTAATATGGCGTGTCTGTTCTAGAAGTGCAACTTCTAATCTAACAATCAGGAAAGATATACGAGCAAGACCTTCCCTGTTTGGTTATGATAAGTTGCATTTTAGCCACTCTGGGAACAGATGGTTTCCCTCTAGGCAAGGGAAAACTGGTGCAGCCTTTTACTGTTATAAAAGAAAGAGGCCGGAATAAAATCTTTGATGTCTCTTGTAAACTGAAATGTTTATTAAATAAAGGTTAAAGCTTAAACAATAAACATGCAGAATTGGAAACAGTGATAAAAATGGCAAATATGATGTATTTTAATTACTGAGACCAGGTTTAATAATAATAACAAACCTTTGGTATTACAGGGATATAGGATTCATCTTGTAAAGGAAAAGAAAGGGAAGGAGGAGTCATTTCAGTATATGCTTTTGCTCATGCTTTAACTCATCACTAATATTTTGTGAGAATAATTCTGAAATTCTACAAGTATCCTTAGATGTAGAAAAAACACATGGGAAATGGCACTTTTTATAGATCACTTTATCAATCTAGTAATAGCCTGAGAGCCTTTTTTTCTATTCTGGAAAGATACATCCTGCAGAGATATAATGGGAGGGGTAAATACCCCAGAAGTGGAATAGGGTAAATGAGTGACTTCATATATAACTATTGGTAAAGAGTGTTGATATATTCAAGCAGTTGACAAAGCAAGAGGAAAGGACAGAGTGACAGATATAATTTGGATTAATAATGAAGTGATACTAAATGAATACAATATTGAGCCAGAGTTACCAGGCTCATATCATTCTTGTTTTAGTTGGGAAGTTAGTAAAACATAACTAGTACAGTTAATGAGGTTTCTAAACCAAAACTGAAATGGTATCAAGCACATGTTGTACCTATCAGAAGGGAATTATCAAGATGGACCTGGTGAAAGACACTGGGAAGTGCCCTAGTAAGGCTAGTAATGACTGGTATTCTGTAGGAAGTGTCCTAGTAAGGGCCATAAAGATTGTTATTCTGGGATAGGAACCTGTTACAGGAAAGTGATAAGGATTACAAGAAATGAATCTAAATTAAGACTAGTTTCCAACACTGCTGAAAACAAAAACACTATTTAAACATCTAGAAAACCACAAGAAGGTAGAGAAAAGAGCAGGGCATGGCCAAGGATGAACACAGGAGAGCAGCAGATTTCTTTAGCTCCACCGGGACAATATCATAAACAGGGACATTTATCATCAAAACTCATCTAATGGAATATATTTTTTCATAAAATCATTTGGAATATCATTTTCTACAATAATATCCAAAAAAGAAAGAAAACTTGACTGATTTTCCTGTCAGAAATCTTCTTGGAAATTTCTCACTCATCTCAACTCCTCAGAATGAGCTACAGTAAAGCTAACAACCAGGATTCTACCCTTAAGAAAGAACTTCAGGCATTACTGCTAAATATGCAGGAACTAACAACTAAAATAGACAGAAGTGATTTTAAAATAGATAACTTCAAAGAAAAAAACTACCAAACAATTGGATATATTACATGAAGACTTACAACAGCAAAAAACACAAATTTCAGGTATAGAGGATGCTCTCAATGACGTGGACAGTAGAATTAAAGAAGGAGAAATGAACATTGAATTTCTACTCAAACGAAACACTCATCTCCAGTCTAAATTGGATGATTTGGAAAACAGATCTTGACATAATAACATAAGGATTTTTGGGCTACCAGAAGGCCACAGGGAGAAGGTAATAATATTATAACTTTTTTAAACACTTGGCTACCAAAAACTCTAGATTTATCTGAGGCATTTTTTCGTATAGAAAGAGCACATAGATCTCTGTCTTCCTCTGCCACTAACAAGAACATTCCTAGATCAGTTATAATAAATTTCTATCTTCATTTGATAAAGAGATGGTGTTAAAATCAGCATGGGCAAAAGCACCTATAAAAGTCAATGATGCAGTATTGCGCTTTGATAATGACTATTCCACACTGGTAATATCTAAAAGGAAAACCTTCTTGCCACTGATGAGAACTAAAAAAAGCACAACTGAAAACTGATCTTTTATTCCCTGCCAGACTAAAAATCTTCTTACCTGACGGTCCTAAAATGTTTGAGGATTTAGACACTGCCTTAGCTTATATTAAAAAAAAAAACATAAAATATTGGACAAGATAGAAGAAATGGAATGGGCTAGTCCTTCTTCAAAAAGACTGGCACCTGGCACAACTTGGAAGTCAACAGATAAACAAAAGAGACAAAAAAGTAAATGATTTGCTTTACAGCATTCTGATTATTTTGTGTAAGCTTCCTTGTTCCCTTAAGTAATTCACAAATAACATAAGATCACCACAAAGCTTCTCAAGTCCTCAAAATATGTTACTTGTTATACTAATAATTTCTCTCCCTAAGGAAAAAGTAATCTGATACACATTATATCTGTTGCTTTTCTAACCTCACTCTGTGAGATCAAAGGTTAGTAATATGTTATATTCATTTAATTTTACTAAAAAATATTTTTTTCTTTTCTTTAATCTATTCAGAAATATTGCTATGTTTAGTACTGCCTTTTTTCTCTGTCGCCCAAAGTTCCCAGTGCCTCAAATTGCTTATCCTGTACTAGGATACAGAATCTACCTGACTGATGACTAAGGACCCCTTCCAAAATTCCTGCTGTTTCATCATACTGTCTCATATCCCTGTACCCTTTCAGTAAAGGAAGCAAGAAAGTATGTGTTCTAAAACTGGCTGTAAAACTTAAGTTTGTAACTACTACTTTCAGGTGGTCTAAAGTACGCTTCCCAGCCAGGACTGCCAGCAGCCATATCCCCTCTATACCTTCTGTAACCAACTTACCTTTTGGTCCATTAGTATAAGCTCCTTCAACTGTTACTATATCCTCCCTACATAACATATTATTCCATCTCACATATATAACTAATATAAGAATATCATTTCTGTCCACTAGGTGGCAGCCACAACCAGTCCTTCCTTCCATAAGTTTATCCCACTGGCTTATAATATAACTACATTACAAGTGTGATATCTAAATGTTTTCTCGCAATATTACTCTACGTTATTATCCTTACTTTCACTGAAAGCACCCAGCTATCCTCCTACTGTCACTATCACTGTATCCCTTGACTTTACACTTACCCACAACTAAACTTTCCTTCAATAATTAGCATTTCACTGATTGTTCCTCTTCAGCTTAGCCCTGCTCTTTTTCACCGCCACAGGGAGAAGGTAATAATATTATAACTTTTTTAAACACTTGGCACATCTCCTCTCCCCTATCCACCTATATCTTTTTCCCTGACGCACATCCCTTTGTCTCTATTCTCCTTTTCTTGTTTCCCCTACTCCTTTTCTAGCTTGCCTTTACCTAACACTTGTCTACTAGCCTTTCCTACACTGAAACAGATCTAGCCCCTCCCTTTTTACCTGGTTTTACAATTACTCTCCTCCCTTTCCTAGCTCTCTTCCTCTTTAGTCCCATAAAAATTGTAGCCCCTCGTGGCGCCATCTTTTATTATCTGGAGTTAGCCCCTGGCTGCTGCATGTTCCTGGCCCCGGCGTCTTTGACTGCTGTGAGTAGACACCTACTGCATTTTGTCTATTTAATGTTTAATATTAGCCATAGAGACAAAGAAGTGTGTTTTTATTGTATATTTCCTACAGGATCTTATTGTTGTATTGTGCTCATTAACTGTTCTTGGAACTCCACATAATTATTGCGTTACCCGTGTGGAACTTCTATTTGGCGTCCTAAATTATCCAGGGAATGCTCAGCGGTTAAACGCTAGCACTAATAGCATTCACATGTCTAGGAAATTGGCATTTATGATTTCTGTTCTCTCCTACCTGGAATATTAAACTGAGTATACTCTTAACTATTTTACAACGTATGTATTGCTTTGATTGGTAAATTGTGAGAAGTCTTAATTTAATAGTGACACACTAAAAGAGCGTTTGTAGCCTATTACTCCTCTAGTGTTGAACAGTTAAAACTGTTACACCATATCTTACAGTACTTATGCGGAATGAGCTCAAAAGGGTCTTTTTTAACTAGTCTATTTTCTTGCTAAGCTAATACGCTGTCTAATGAACGTATTTGTGGTGGATTGGTATATTGTGAGAAATCTCTATTTAATAGCGGCACACTAAAAAAGCATTCTGTAGCCTATAACTTCTTAAACACTGAACAGCTAAGACTGTTATACCATACATTAGACTATTTACTTGGGAAGAGCATATAGGAGTTTTTAATAGAACATATTTATACTTAGCTAACACGCTGTTCTAATGGACGTAATTGTAGTGGACTGCGAGTAGGAATCTATCATAACAAAGCAGCGTTGCTCTTACTGAATTGACTAGGTATCTAGGCATCCATATGGAAAGGGTACTACTTCCAGTAAGAACGCTGTGCATGGACAACACAAGAAAGTAGCCTTCCCTTGTTAGCTAACTAAAATGTTAAATGAAATGCTTGTTCAAATGTTTTAGCATAGGCGTACTCGTTAAGACGTTGAGTCTTATTTACCTGACATAGTGAATGTTTTTTACTCTACTTAGTGCTAATTTCAAGTACTGTTGTGAACTAATGTAGAACAGAGATAATTTTGTGTTCTAGATGCGCCTTCTAGCCAGGCATGTCTTTTACCTAGCTTATCTGTCTTGGAGAAGTGTTTACTATATTACAAGTATTATCTAAATAATTGCAATACAGTATTTTTTGCTTTACCTATTTGTTCTGAAGTACTGTGAACCTATTTTATAAGTCTTTCTATGGCTTTTAAGTAGTGTCCTGTTTAAATACAAGCACTTATATAACTTAGTTGAATGACTAGCTAGCTTGTTATTTTAACCTTCAACTTCAGCATTACTGAGTGAATGCAGATAGGATTTTCTTTTTTCTTAAATGTCTAAGACACTTTGCCTCTACTAGTTGTCTAAAAGATTGTTTTCTCTCCACTACAGTTTTTTCTCTCTCACCCAAAGTTCCCAATGCCTCAAATTGCTTATCCTGTACTAGGATACAGAATCTACCTGCCTAACGACTAAGGACCCCTTCCAAAATTCCTGCTGTTTCATCATACTGCCTCATATCCCTGTACCCTTTCAGTAAAGGAAGCAAGAAAGTATGTGTCCTAAAACTTGCTGTAAAGCTAAAGTTTGTAACTTTGGTCTAAAGTACGCTTCCCAGCCAGGACAGCCAGCAGCCATATCCCCTCTATACCTTCTGTAACCAACTTACCTTTTGGTCCATTAGTATAATCTCCTTCAGCTGTTACTATATCATCCCTACATCCCATATTATTCCATCTCCCATATATAACTAATGTAAGAATATCATTTTTGTCCACTAGGTGGCACCCACATTCAGTCCTTCCTTCCATAAGTTTATCCCACTGGCTTATAATATAACTACATTACAAGTCTGATATCTAAACATTTCCTCCCAATTTTTCTCTACTTTATTCTCTTTACTTTCACTGAAAGCACCCAGCTATCCTCCTACTGTCACTATCACTGTATCCCTTGACTCTACACTTATCCACAACTATACTTTCTTTCAATAATTAGCATTTCACTGATTGTTCCTCTTCAGCTTAGCCCTGCTCCTACCTCTTCCCGCTCCATTCACCCTGTGGGCTAACTCCGCTCCCATATTCTACCCCCAATTCTCACCCACCCCCAGTGGTCCTACACTTATACTTCCTAAATCACACCCTCTCCCCTACCCATCCTATCCTCAGCTTCAACCAATCTAGACAACCTAGCCACACCCCTCCTCCATCGCCTGTTTCCTTACTACAACTCTGTCCAGTACACTCACCCTAAGTACGTTTCCCTATTCTTTTCCCTTTACAATCCTCCTTCTAAAACTTTACCCTCTACCATTTCTACTTCTCTCTTATCCCTGCCCAATCTCTTTTGCAGTTGCACAAGCAACCTTATTGAAGCTGTACAGGTAATACTAGTAATATGCATACAACACATAAAGCTCTCCAAACTAAGTTAATTCTCATAGCCATACTTATACCAGTCCTCACCACAGCCTATCTCCTCACCTCCTTCGAAAAGGTGAAATATTTCCACTTCACCTTCCCTCCAAAACAGACATTCAAATTTCTACCCTCACCCATTTTTAAATAAATAACACATCCATTCCCTGCTACCTATTAGCCAAATACCATTGCCACACACATATTAAATTCCATAATTCTGCTGTAAGGAAATTAAAATATCTAACTAGCTACATTTATGACCCAGTTTCTAGGCTAAAAGCTCCCACCTTAAAAGATGGTGACATCCACCCCAACCCAAGTCCAGCCAATGTTTCCACAATAACAACTCACTGCACCACTCCCTCTACCCTACCTACCATGATAAGTCTCTCCAACTCCTTATTAATAGGACATCTTAATATCCGCAGTATCAACAACAAAGTTGCCCATCTCCATGCCCTTCTTGACATTCATTCCTTTGATATTTTCTGTCTTACAGAAACTTGGTTAAAACCAGGAACTAAAGACATTGAGATTGTCCCCCCAGGTTATAATATATTGAAACTTGACCGTACGAACTGCAAGGGTGGAGGAGTAGCTCGTCTGTTTAAAACTGGATTACAGATCTCCTCAATACCCTATATCCCCCCAAGATAGTAAGGCAGAAGTCCTTATCTCTAGACTTCAACTCATCACCAGCAAAACCCTAAACATCATCTGCATCTACCTACCTCCTGGTAATAATAGCACTACAATAGAGGAGATTCTAAGCTGGGTTTCAACTACTTATCCACACGAAACAATTATACTAGGTGACTTCAATACCGACTGGAAGTGTGTCAATACTGACAACCCTTCCTCACATATTAATCTGCATGGATTCAGTCAAACAATCACCACCACTACTAGAATTAACAAACCAAACAAAAAAGAGAGTATCTTAGATTGGATTCTTCTCCCCGGGCCTCTGCTAAAAATGGAAATATATCCAGCTGGACTAGCCCGGTTGTTGTTGTGTCTTTCGGCTTTTCCCGGCTAGGGGTCGCCACAGCGGAACTCCGGTCCGCTAATTATTGGCAGTAGATTTTTACGTGCCGAGTTGCCAGCCCTGACGCACAACCGTCAATGAAGGTACGCCCATTCACGCATGTCTCCACACAGAAGATGCTCTAGCTGAGAATCGAACAGGACAATGTCTCACTGGGAGGCGACAGTGCTACCGCAGCCCAGTTAACAAATGTAAAATAAAAATAAATGTTTAGATATAACTGCTTAGCATCATAAAACTGAGACAGTCTAAACTCTTTATAACAACTAACATGGTATGAAGTATAAGCAGTTGATTAAACAAAATAATTATAAATGCAGTATTTTATGCCTAGATATAATAATAGGTGAATGTTTTATATATACGCTATTTTATACCTTGATATGGTAGTAGATGAATGATATAGTATAGGTATATATATATATATTTTTTTTTTTTTTTTTTTTTTTTTTTTGGGGGGGGAACAATTATATTCTTGTAGCTTTGATATGTGCTTATGACATTATGTAGCTTAGGAAATGATATGGGGTTCACGTGTGTTGTAAATAGACTTCTAATGGTTTCCTATGGCCTGATATTACTGAGGCTATGATTCCTAAGGCTTGTGGAATACTAAGAGCTGTCTTTACACTACACAGAGCCTTATTACATTCAAAATGTGTTGTTTTCACTTACTTTCATCAATGTTCCCGCTGGAATCTCTCGGGAGACAACTTCAGACACTGGCAACCTCGGGAAAAGCGCTCGCGAGCCGTTTTCTAAACCTTCATCTTCTAACTGTTCAGCTGAGTAGAAGAAAGCAGCCATCATGAACTTTGACCTCTGATTTCACTCACATATGACGTAAATCTGGAAGTAAACCAGTTCTAGGAAGCAGAACAGTCTCAAACTCAAGAATATGATGAAAACTGACTTTTTAACACAAAAATGTGAGTTTTAATCAATATAATAGCTTTCTATTGATATAATTTGTGTTTAGTAAGGCTACAGTACATATTAAAGTATTGTTTTATTATTTAAACCACATGCTGAAGTTTAGAAATATGTAGAATGCTGAATTCAGATGTATATTAGCTAGAATGTTCTTAAAGATGCTTTACTCAAATACAGGGCTGCAATTGTTGTTTCAATGCACATACTAGACTATGCTTTTGCTTTCTAGCACTGTTGGATATTCTTATATACTGAACTTTTTTTTAATTCAGAAGTAGGGTTATCTGATATATTCTTAAGCTAGTATACAGTATATTGATTATATGAAGCTATTGCATACTGTTTTCTGTATAATGTCATGACTTTCCTTTAATTAATACAGTGGTTTTACTATTCTGCTTTTGCTTTGATAATTAATTCACTCATCTTAGTTCTATGAACAAGCAGATAATAGATGTATGTATCTTTCTATAGCTGCATATGTTTATATCATTAATATTGTTATTTTCATAACAACTGTAATGGATAATTTGATCTGAGTAATATATTGTGTCACAGAAGCATTAGTAAACAGATATTTCTAAGCTCAGGGAAGCTAATGTATACACAAAGAACCTATATATATATTTCTCTTTTCCCCTTCCTAGTTGTGTTGCAGTTATTACTAGGTTGTTAAATAAAATAGTTATATATATAAAGATGATCTTTTATCTTGTTAAAAATGTTTAATTCTGCTTAATAGTTGGTTAAATTGGTTATGGTCATACACTTGACGATTTATTCATAAGAAAAGTTTATCCTGTAATATCCCAATCCATTTAAAATGTTTCAAAATGTGTAATTTGCTTTGTAATGTTTCTATTGTTAACAAGCTCTTCTAGATATAAATACATAACCTTTACAATATCTGGAATATCTAAGCTGAATTTTTATTGTCTATATAAACTATATTAGTTAAAAATTTCTATTGCAAATACCTATATATGTTTACACAAACAAGCCGATGAAAAGTTTCAATGATTTATCATTCTGATTTATACATTCTTGCTGTTAGCTTAAACTATTCTTTCTAGTTCTAAAGGTATGATATCAAGAAGTCCTTAATGAAATCTTGACACATATTAAGAAATGAATGTATAAACTGAATAAGTTATCTTATAATACATATTAAAACAGACGAGTTTAACTTAGGTTTTGAAAGTTTTAGTATTTATAGACATTAGGTGGTAGCTAGAGTTCTGCTGTTATAGTTAGAGAGGTAACTCGAGTAGTTGAAACTACTTGAATTCAAAGTTTATAACTCCAGGCTGGGTGTGAATTTCAACCCTAATCCTATTTTATTTGATTATTGTTAGAGCATGATTACAGTTGTGGCAGCCACATCATATCTTACAATCACATTTTCATTTCCAATAAAAATTAAAGACCCACATGTCCATATAGACACTTCACAAAGTCAAAGCCTTGATTAATTTAACATCTATAGGAGGGAATAGATTACTAATCTGTATAAAAAATGATAAACTAAACATATTTTACTTTACGCTATACAAGTCAAATGGTAACCTTAAGAGGGATCTCTCTAAACATTAATGGGTTAAACAACTCATGTAAGAGGAGAAGTTTATTCAGATATCTTAACTTGCATAGATCTAACCTAATATTTCTTCAAGAAACTTATCTCCTTAAAAAAAACTAGAAACCAACAAGTACATAACTTTAGTCAGCTCGGAACATACACAGAAAAAAAGAGGGGTAGCTATCCTGTGGATCAAATCTGTAACTATTCCTAAAATTATTAAGACATACAAAGATGACAAGGGAATGTTCTGCATGGTTACAGTACAGATTAATAAGAAGATGTTTACATTTATCATCATATATTGGATAGCAGGCATAGGTATTAGCACAGTGAAACAACATTTCAATCAAATAGTACTCCACTCTAAAGGAGACATCATATTAGCAGATGATTTCAATTGTACTTTACATGATAATGATACTACTACCCTTGGGAAGAGGAAAATTAGAGCTAGCGCAACACATCTAAAAGACTTTAACTTATATCATTTGAATGACATTATTAACCAAGCTGATTCTATGTCACTACCATATACTTTTTTTTCAAATAGACATAAGTCTTACTCTAGAATAGATAGAGTTCTGATCTCTAACCAACTTGTAAAAGATTTATTTAAATCTATGGTCATTTCCTGCCTAATATCGGACCACAATTCAATCACTTTTGAACTTACTGTAAATATAATACACAATCCCCAGGATTCAAGAAGCTCGATGCAAGGATGGTTTTTAGAGAAAAACATGTGGAATCAATGTAAATGTCAATAGTGTAGTGTTTAGAGCATCCGCCTAATGAACAGGCATTCACGGTTTGAGCCCAACAATAACATATATCATTTTCCATGTGGAATGAATGTTGTTTTGCTGTAAAACCGACATAAGAGTATTGCATGAGATATTTAACTTAAATATCATTCAAGCAAAGTGGTAATGTCATAATGAATAAGGCACTAGTAAGCAGGTGTACGCACAAATAAGCAGCAGTAAACATATATAAGTACCAGTAAGCAAGTCTGAGTGTACTTGCTTGGGTCTATGCAGTGCCCAGCATAGGAAATGTATATATGTACTGATATATAATATATATATACATATATATATATATATATATATATATATATATATATATATATATATGTTGTTATTGTGTCTTTTGGCTTTTCCCAGTTAGAGGTCGCCACAGCAGAACTCCGGTCCCCTAATGATTGGCAGTAGATTTTTACGTGCCGAGTTGCCAGCCCTGACGCACAACCTTCAACGAAGGTACGCCCATTCACGCATGTCTCCACACAGAAGACGCTCTAGCTGAGAATCGAACAGGACAACATCTTACTGTGAGTTGACAACGCTACCGCAGCACCACCACCGCAGTCGAAAAAAATATATATATATATATATATATATATATATATTCATATACATATATACATACATATATATATATATATATATATATATATATATTCATATACATATATACATACATATATATATATATATATATATGTATAGAAAGAATGACATAACAATAAAGCATACAAAAGGAATGAGAAGGGAATCAACAGCAACCCCAGTATTATATAGCACTGTCAGCGTATGTCATATCAAGCTGGGCAGGAGTGAGCAAAGCACTGCTACTCACACCACAGGCAGGATATTACCAGTGGGAGTAACACTGTTGATCTGCTAAGTCTACTTTACACACAGAGGTTAGTCCCTGGTGGGACTACCCAAAGACTGCTAGGCTATTTGACCATCCGACCATTACACAAGCAAGGGCAGGTATGTTCAAGGGCTAAATGGTGGGAGAGCCTGAGACTACATGAGTTGGGACAACATTCGTGTAGGGCCCCTAATGCTAGGGAGAGGGCAATGTGTGGAGGTGTGTCATGGCTGCGATAACAACTGGACAATGGATGGTATGCGTGTATGTTGAACTCAGGTGGGGTGGAGGATTTATGAGTATGATATTGTGGAGCCAGGCATGCCAGGGTTGGATGGGCTGGTTCTAACTGGACCGCCCCGTGGAGGTCAGCGAGTTTGTTATACATATATATGCATACACACATGCAGATATCAATATGTAGAAGTACATTCTCTGTAATACATTCATTCAATTTGCAGACATAAATAACATGAATGTGCCCTTACAAACCACGACAGTCGATAGAATAATAGATTGTGCATAAGAGGGAAGGGACGAAACTGCTAAAACGCAAAAGTGTGTACAATGTCCAAAGTCATTGCTGTGCTGAAAAAAATCAAATATAAGGACTTTCCCACACATGGAATCATTCCTGTGATCTGCCTGCTATGGAAACGCCAATTACTAAACCGGTCTATTTGTAAAAGAAATATGCCGAACACGTACATAATTAGGCTCTCATGTGTAACGTGTGCGTTACCACATAGTCATACTTATTAATTTATTGTAGTGTCATGTTAACGGGAGTAAGGATGTAATGAAGTATAGAGTCTAATCTCAACATAAAGACATGCGTGTCCCATATGGGACAACCCAAAAATTGTGAATAGTGTCCTTTTGGTCGCTCATGTCACCAATGTTTGTGGACTAAATGTTTAGGAGTTCTGAGGATACGTTGAGTGAGTCGAGCAAAGAGATGGGTCTATAGGAGTAGGGAGTGGCCAATGTGTAGTGGTGTGGATACACCGCGAATCCAACTGGAGAATGGATGACTGCAGTGTTAGGGAGGCATTGGGGTGGGTGTTTGGGGAACCAGGAGCCATGGGTATATGAGTATATATGCAAATGAAGCAGTATAGCAATAGTGTATTGGTTAAAGCAACCGCCTAACGAACAGACGTTCCCATTCCAAATCCCTCTGCATCACATACCATTTACCAGTGGTAATCTGTACATGAACATATAATGATATCTGTCCACTGTATAACCTGCAAAATAACAATTAAAAGTTAACTGGAGCAAAGTGTCAGTGTTATTAATGAATAAAGCACTAGTAAGCAGGTTTAAGCATATATAAACACCAGTAAGCATGTCTAAGTGCATTTGCGCGGGGTATGCATTGCTTTACAGACACACACACACACACACATATATATATATATATATATATATATATATATATATATATATATATATATATATATATATATATATATATATATATATATGGTTGCAGACATATACATATATATATATATATATATATATATATATATATATATATATATATATATATATATATATATATGTGTGTGTGTGTGTGTGTGCATAGATAAACACAGATAAACACCTATGATAGGAAACAGCACACAAGAGTGACATATGTTCACAGGCTATGCCAATGGAAATGAGAGGCCCAAGCAAGAAACATGAAACACGTAGCATGACCTTCCACCCCCCCAGCCGGACACGGGAAACATACACACAAACAATGTAAAGAGACCACTGCTCCCCAGAACACAGGCAGGATACAACCAGGGGGGTACACAGTGGACCCGTGAATTCTAATCTTGGAACACAGACAGGAGCGTCCCTTGCGGGACACCCCAAAAATTGGCAAGACCAAAAGATGGTAATAAACCGAACATTCTGGTAGGGGTGTATACATACTTGGAATACAACAGTGGGAAAGCCTGATGACACATGGGTCGAGACAATTGTATGAAATGGGTCCTGTGAAGTGGAGAGTGGGCAGCGTGTAGTGGTGTATCCAGAGCCGACCAGGACCCAGAGTAAGGATGGGTGCTGTAGAGGAGATGCGGGTGGGGGAACTATGGGTAGCTACTTATGGGTCTAGGTTTGCAGGTGTTGGCTGATGTGAGCCTATATGGGCAGCCCCAGGGATGTAAGCAAATGTGTTCATTGGACAGAGGCTTCACCTAACGAGCAGCCACACCCACTACAAGTCCCACTGCAGCAAAGTGTAATCTATATGGCAAGGAACGGAATAACCAGATATAGATGTATATCTGTAGAGGTATGCGTGTGTATATCTACCCATAGCGACAGAAAGATAAGCTCCTCCCTCTCCGTAGTACAAATGTATACATACAGAGACAGAATACATATACATACCCACATATAGATATATACATATGCAGACACCCATAGACCAATATGTTGTTTATATATATATATATATATATATATATATATATATATATATATATATATATATATATATACAGACAGCAATATTTAAATATAATACATGTATGCATACATATACAGATATATCTGTATATAGTAATGTATATATATATATATATATATATATATCTATATCTATATATATATATATATATATATATATATATATATATATATATATATATATATGTGTGTGTCACTGTGAATATACACATGTATATAGCTAGGATATGATACAGCAGTTACGAGTTACATATGTTCAAAGGCCATGCATATGGGTTGAGTGGTCCAATAAACAAATGTGTAACACGTAGCATCAACCCCCCCCAGCTAGGCTGGTGAGACATGCAGACACACAATAAAAGTAAACACACCACTGCTTCCCAGACCACCAGCAGGATACTACCAGTGGGAGAGACCTACCAGGTCTAGTCTTGAAACATAGACATTGATGTCCCTTGTGGGTCACCCAAAAATTAATGATCATTGGAGTCAGTTCAAGAAATGATTCATCAAACCAGGCTGTAGATGTACACAGACCAGTAGGTTGTGCAAGCCTGATAACCCATGGGTCGACACAATGTACGACATGTATCCCGACAGGTGGAGAGTGGGCAGTGTGTAGTCGTGCGTTTATACCCCACCTGCACCCACAGTAAGGATGAGTGCTGTAGAGGAGGGACAGGTGGGGAAACTATGGGTATGCAATTATGGGCCTAGGCGTGCAGGTGTTGGCTGGCGCAGTCGTATTAGGACCACCCCAGGGATGCAAGTAATATTCCAAAATGGGCATAGCTGATGCCCATACCTCTCAACTCCTAAGAGCAAATCCACTGGACAGGACATAAACCATTGGGGAAACAAATAGAGACCATACCTCTGAACTGTCCCCGATTTCCAGGGACACCCCTGATTTCGACTCCATTTCTAACTCTGTCCCACTTAATCCCTCCTAAAACTAGTGACTTTTGGAGGAAAGGTGGTGAATTACATGTAATGAATAATGACAACAATTAAGAGTTGTAAACATCATTTACCTCAGAAAATGTGTATAAATTCATATACAAACCAACGAAAAAGAAAACTCCAAACTACTGAATTACGAATAAATCTGCTTACGCACACAGCAACCAGAAACTCGGCACTTTATTGCTTAAAACGCTAAAAAATTACACACGTTTTTCGTTTAAACCTATGTTTAAACTTCTTCAGAAATTGGCAAACACCGGCTTGCTTTAATCCATTCAGTTATATAGCAAACGGTTAATCCGTGCCTGCAAAAATTCAAACTAGTACAACAAATCTTTAAAGCCACAGTTCTTATTTCACAAGTGTGACTTTTAAAATTAACATAAAAGTTATTTGAATGAACTTCTTGTTATCTATTTTAATTTGATTTAAAATATTTCCCCTGGGTTGACTGACGAATTTGTTCCGCTGTATACATTAATCACAATGTGTTTTAAAAAACAAGTTACACATAAATAACTAGATAAATAAATAAAAATGAGTGTCATTCATGTTACGAACTGAATCTTACTAAACGATATGATATCCTGACTGTTCGTTTTGGGCTAATTCACTTAGAATGATTAATTTTAACAATAATAAAAATGTTTGTAACCCATTAGATATGTGCAGCATATTAAGCAAGGCAATCACTATTAACAAACTATTGTACATAATTTCTATTAAATATTAAAAATTAAAAATAAGCATTTCTTTACATTTTTTATTTTTTATAAATATATGTATATAAAGAATTATGCTTTATGCATAAATACATGAACTACCTCATACGCTAATTAATAGCATTGAAAATAATCTGGTATTCACTTAACAGTTGTATCAATGTATTTATGACCAGAGTCCGATCCTACTTACCATATTTATATATATTTATATGATAAAATTTATATAATAAAATATATATATATAATAAAATATCTTACATGTCAGTGTCTGAGATTCATTGACATGATATAAAATAAGGATTATAACTAAGACATGTTCATTTTATGCAATGCTTTAAATCTTAGTATTATGTATATTATGGGCAACTATAAATACATAAAAACTGAAAATACATTAAAAATATTAAAAATATAAATAATATATATATATACACACCCATAAATAAGTAAATAAATAAATAAATGAATGAATATGGGGCATTGTTATTATCTATTTTTATTTTTTATTTTATAAGAATTATTAATATATATAATTAATATAATTAATTATCTTTCCAAGCTTCTTAGTTTTAACAGGCTACTTATTGAACATTTTTCATTTAGACCGGGGTAGGTGAATGCATTCAATTTGATTTGCCATAACAATTCACTTTTCTCTAAAAGTAAATTGAATGGACCTCCTCTCATGTCTTGCTTAAGTTGAAAAATGACTTTGAAGCAAAATTTATGATTGGGATATTCCATTACATGCCTTGACAATGCATTGTCTTCTTTTTATAAATTAATGCTTCTTATATGCTCATACACCCTATCTCTTAGCCTCCGCTCCGTCTTTCCAATATAAAAACAGGGACAACATTGACAAGAGGCCAAATACACTATTCCTTTAGAGTTACAATTGAATTTCCCCTTTATATAAATTTTGTAACCATTAATGACTGATGAAATACCTGAAGACATGTAAAAACAGTAAGGGCAATTTCCACATTGTCCCATCCCTCTATTCATTATTACTGATCTGTTTTGGTGCTTCTGCAAAATATTTTTCAGGTTAGATCCTTTCCTACATATAATTTTAGGCATCGGTCCTAACTTAACCATTAAAACATGGTCATCTTTAAACATATTCCAGTTTTTAAGTATTATCTCTTTGATACTGTTGAAATCCATAGAAAATCTTAGTATACATGATGCGCTATAGTTTTCATTGTTTGGTCCTGCTCTTGGTGTTATTTGCGCTTCAACAATGTTTTGACCTCCTGCATCTGAAGTGGTAACATCTTTCCATTTTAATATGGGAATAAAGTAGCCCATTTGTCTTTTTATTTTGACTTCTTCTAATATAGGTTCCAAGAAGCTAGAAGGATATTGTCTATTAATGAACATCTGTTTTAACAGCAAGCATTCTTTGTCAAATTCTATATCCGTTGTAATCATACGTGCTGCCCTGACAAGTTGTCCTTTTACTACCGATTTTTTCCGGTGTATTGGATGATGGCTAGAGAAATGCAAGAATTTATTGGAATAAGTTGATTTCCTAAAAATGTTCACTTCGTAACATTCATTTGATATATTCTTGCTTAAGCTCACATCCAAATAAGCTATAGATTCTTCATTGAATGTATGAGTGAACCGCAAAAAACTGGTACTCCTATTAAAGAAGTTTATCATATCTGTTGCCTGATTTTCGTTTCCTTGAAATATTATTAAAATGTCATCTATGAATCTAGCATAGAATATTATTTTGTCCTTAAACGCTATATTGTTGAAGATAAAATTCTTCTCCCAATAGGACATAACTAGATTCGCAAAGCTTGATCCACATGGGGATCCCATCGCAACTCCTTTTGTTTGTTTATAGAATTCCTTGTCAAATAAGATGAAATTATATGACAGAATTATATCCAGCAATTCTCCTACAAGAGCTATTTCATCTGATTGTGCATTTTTGTTACGTATATTTTCTAGTACCCATTCAATGCCTTGTTGGTGAGGAATACTGGTATATAGTTCTTTCACATCAATTGAGATGAAATTGTTCTCTTGCTGATTACATTAAATTATTGATCTTCTCCAGAAAATTCCATGAATCCTTAATAATCCATTCATCTTTAGTAACACATTTTTTAAGGATTAAATCCACATATTTGGCACAAGCATATGTAGAGGCATTTCTACCATCCACTATTGGTCTAAATGGTGGATTCTGAATACTTTTGTGGATTTTTGGCACTCCGAATATAGTTGGTACTTTTGGCGCTTCTATCATTAAATAGTTGAAAAGATGGATATCAATTCTCGCTTCTATGAACAATTCATTCAACAAGCTTTTGATGAATTGGTTAGCTTTGTTGTATTCATCAGTTGATGATTTCTCATAGACATCTGATGTAAGATGGATGTTTAGTTTATTGTTATAATCCACCATATCCATTATAACTATCCCTCCTCCTTTATCTGGATTCATGATTCTGACATCAGCTAAGATTAATGAATTGATGTTGTCTCTCTCATCTTTAGATAAATTGTAGGAGTGCTTTTCCTTTTCTTGATGTAATTGTCTCACATCTATTTCACACATTTTTTCAAAAGTGTGAAGCATGTTATGTAAGGGTGGATTATAACAACTAGCTACTCTCAATGGATTATTAACTGGGCCCTGATCACCCAAAAGTTGTTTAAGATTCAGTTTCCTTACAAATAACTTGTTGTCACATATGGTATGGGCTATATCCATTCTACTGGAGGGTACAAAGGTTAACCCTTTTGCTAAAATATGGCTAATTGTGTGGTGACTATGAATGATGAATAATTATAGACTATGAAGTCTTGCTGTGTGTTTTTTACTAGTACCACACCACTAGATTCTATATCAGATGTTATCTCCTGTAGTTGTGATTTTTCCTCCTGTTCCATTGCTTTCTTTGATTTCGTCGTGGAAAACCCTGGCCCATGTTGGGTGTGGATGATTGTTGGTTATTGTTACCATTCTTGTTATGATTATTATTCTGATTGTTAGTATTGCGTTGCTTTATTCTATCACTACTCCTAATGTTATCTTCCTGTACCTCATCTAAATCGACATCAACATGCATATTTTGTTCTTGTGATTCTGCTTCATGTATTACGACTCGATCATTATTAGTAGTCTCCTCTATTTGTGTGTTGTTAAATGCATGGTGCTTTACTTGTACATGTGTCTTGGGAGGTAAAGGATATGCTGTACCAGTTTTATATTGAGCTTGATCTCTTTGTATTTTTTTAATCTTGTTAGTTGTTATCTTTTGCAAGTGCTGTTCGATGCTATGAAAGCATCGTTGATAATCATACTTGTATCTTAAGAAATCAGCATGTAACTTAATTTGTTTGTCTATGTTTTCTATTTCACATTCCAAGTCTTTCATCGTAGACGTATAATGTTTTATCATTGTCTCTAATAAGTGTAAACCATTGTGATTAAATAATTTAATCAGATCTTGATGGAATAAAGAACCTGGTATTAAACCCGTAGGATATTTCCAGGTTCTAAGTCCCTTAGGGACTATTTCTAATCTTAGACATTCATGAAAATATTCAATTTCCAGACCTAATTTCTTATATTTTAACATGCTCGAATCTAAACTGTTCAATAACTCTGATAATGGTACTTTTCTTTCACTTTCTTGTGCTGTTCCATCATTTATTGTGTTACTTTCCCATAATCCCGTTGGTGCCATTAACCAATCTTTCAAGTTGATCGTTGAACTGATTGGTGAAGGCGAAGCATGTATATGATTATTAGAACTTGTTCCATTATTCTGTCTAGATTGAATAATGTTATTAGCACCAACTTCCAATTGTATTCTATAATCTTTGTTTGTATTAGACATCTGCATTTGTTGTGGCTGTTGTAATAATGGAACATTTGCAGTTGCTCCTTGTACAGATGTGCATGAGTTAATTCTTTGCCCCGGTGTGATGTCTCTTCCTTCCACTTACCCCATGTCGTTGCATAATGAACAGTTCTGTTCTGATTGTCTATGCTGCTCCATTGTTGACTCGACCATTCGGTCCTGTTGTATCTTGCTTTGCTGCACTGCCATAGCTAGGTCAAGCCTCTCGTTCATGTGATCAAGTTTTTGAGAGAGAAGCTGGACCAAAATAGTAAGTTCGTTCACCGATCCACTCTCTCCTTCTTGTGGATGGTTAAAAATCCTAGGTATGTTATCCAACAAATTGTCTGGTGTGCTGTTGGCCATAGCGGAATCCAAAAATATACAAACCAACGAAAAAGAAAATTCCAAACTGCTAAATTACGAATAAATCCGCTTACACACACAGCAACCAGAAACTCGGCACTTTATTGCTTAAAACGCTAACAAATTACACACGTTTTTCGTTTAAACCTATGTTTAAACTTCTTCAGAAATTGGCAAACACCGGCTTGCTTTAATCCATTCAGTTATATAGCAAACGGTTAGTCCGTGCCCGCCAAAATTCAAACTAGTACAACAAATCTTTAAAGCCACAGTTCTTATTTCACAAGTGTGACTTTTAAAATGAACATAAAAGTTATTTGAATGAACTTCTTGTTATCTATTTTAATTTGATTTAAAATATTTCCCCTGGGTTGACTGACGAATTTGTTCTGCTGTATACATTAATCACAATGTGTTTTAAAAAACAAGTTACACATAAATAACTAAATAAATAAATACAAGTGAGTGTCATATGGGTATGCAATTATGAGCCTAGGCGTGCAGGTGTTGGCTGGTGCAGACATATTAGGACCACCCCAGGGATGCAAGTAATATTCCAAAATGGGCATAGCTGATGCCCATACCTCTCAACCCCTAAGAGCAAATCCACTGGACAGGACATAAACCATTGGGGAAACAAATAGAGACCATACCTCTGAACTGTCCCTGATTTCCAGGGACACCCCTGATTTCGACTCAATTTCTAACTCTGTCCCACTTAATCTCTCCTAAAACTAGTGACTTTTGGAGGAAAGGTGGTGAATTACATGTAATGAATAATGACAACAATTAAGAGTTGTAAACATCATTTACCTCAGAAAATGTGTATGAATTCATATGCTCTGATTCTGTCAATGTGTCAGGTTAATAGCACTAATAATTTAAATGTGTCCCTGATGTTGTTATGACGTGTCCCTGATTCAGTTGGTATTTTCTCCAGTTGTATGAGAGGTCTAATAGGGACAGAAAGCACATATTCCACTGACAACCTTAGAAAGATAATAGAATATTAGGTATGCAGTAGCATGACTCGGCTAAAGGATGTGGGTTCCAAATCCCATTACTTGTTTGTAATGAAGAGTTTCAGTTCCTATGTATTAGCCAGACAGGTGTAGATTTATATGAATAAACTCTGGACAGGCCACGGATTCCGTACAGTCGAATGGAATGCTTTCGCCAAATGGGCAGCCATTCCCGATAATGTAGGCATGTAATCCAATGTAATAGGCATCACAAGGTAATATCGTAGTCCTTACTCTCACTCAGGGGTGTAAGTGTCAGATGCAAACACCAAATGCAGTGCATTTGCAAGTGTGGGAGCAAGTGGGTGTAAGCCTGTTTGGCCACCAGTATGCGAGTATTACACTGGTGAAGCAATGTAGAGGCTAACTGAGTGTAAGAAACTATAACCGGAGGTTAGCATTGCTTAGCTCTGTACAAACCCACTTATACCCACTCACAACTGCTTTAATGTGCCTTAATCACTCCGTATCCAATGGCCTTGTTCTTCCCAGCAACAAAATAAACGGCCTCTGCAAGGATCGAAACCAGGACCCTGCACACACAGATATTGTGATTTACCTCTAAGCCATGGCAGATATACAGACATCAGATCTTATCACAAACATATCATCCAGCAAAGTCATTCAACAGTGTAGGAAATGCATTCCATCATGTAGATGTATGTGTGACTGTTTATGTCCAGCTATAGATACATACATATATATATAGATATATCAGGAACATCCCATGTGACAACAAAGCATTACAAAGGAATGAAAAGGGAAACACCAGCAATGCCTGTATTATGTAGTGGTGTCGTCCTATGTAATATCAAGACTCCCTCAGACAGACATGTGTCATTAATACACACAAACATTTGTACATTGGCCAAATACATCACTCTGTGCATTGTATTTACATTAACACAACAGTTCCTGTCCAATCATTATGTGAGAACAGTACTCTTGCAAGGTGCTGTGTGCAACATCATCATCATGAAAAAGGTAAATGGGGTAACCATAGAGGGACTGGTAGTGTTGTGTGTGCAGTGGGGTCATCTGCATCACATGTACCTGGAACTTTTAGGAGTCATGTGCATACCAGGATTGTGTGCCTGAGAGACAGGGGTGAGGACAACTGGAGTATGTTGTGATGCATATTAAAAGGGTTACATGTGTCCAGTGGACATGTGTGTGAAATGGACAGCTGTATATGGGGCAAATGTTTTTTTAGGAACCGATTGGCCTTTTGTTTCCGTAGGGTGAGAGTGGAATGTGGGGGAAAGAGAGTAAGTATGCTCGTGGGGGATAGGTTGGGTAGGATGACAGACAAGACAGCATACAGGGTCAGTATATGACATATGTAGGGAGATACACCTTGGACGGGGAGGGGTGTTTGGCAGTCACAAGCCCATGAGCCCCCAGATGAAAACAATGGGATGCAAGTCCCCAGCCATGGGCAGCCACCACTGCACTAAAACAGCCGCAAAGGTGGCAGTGCTGGGGGCTGTCTATGACAGGCAGGCTCACCCTGTAAATATGACACTCTGCCCTCCAGCTGGCATATCTGGCCTCAAAACCCCTTATTGAGCCCCCTATGCACTACATCTGGGACTGTACGACAGCAGACATGTTCCAGTCTGGACCTGCTCCCAGGGGGGACAAGCCCCATCCTCAAGGGTGGTTCCACCAAAAGGTGGTGCAGAGCCAACAGAGGTGGAGGTCCAAGGTTGGGCCCCAGATGTGCTGGTGCCCAGTGCCATGGCCAGCTGAAGTGGAACAGGAGGTTCTGCCAAGACCTCCAAACCCATACAGCATATGGTGTTGCAGTTTAAACACAGATATGGCTTAGTAATAGTCAACAGCATTCAGGATTACTTATAACAGCATGCATAGATATGACAATCAACCCAACACAACAGATGGTATACATTTGCAGAGGGAACACAACATATGCATATATAGTGCATGACATCTGTACAAAGTGTAGAAGACTTGTGACTGCAGCTCAACTCAGTACTGGCGAAACCAGTCAGGAGGAGAAGGAAACCATACTCACTACAATTCCAGTTTCACATAGACCTACCATGACAGCAAACCAAACACATAAACACACAAAAACATACTCTGCCTAAGCAGCACAGACCTCCAAAGCAGACACCCAAGCAACCGCTAACCCCAAACAAAACACCTGCAACACATAGCTCACAAAGCCAGTGTGCCGAACAGTCACAGCTCTTAAGGCTAAACAACAGACCTGATACACTTATAATAGGTGACTCTATCGTCAGGCACACTGACGTCCCGCTCACCAGGCTGAACAAGGAGAAGGTCATGGTGAGCTGCCTGTCAGGCACTAGGATCTGCCACATAACACAAGCACTCAGGTCACTCCAAGGCAAGTACAAATATGACTCAGTCATTGTCCAT
This sequence comes from Protopterus annectens, assembly GCF_019279795.1. NCBI lineage: Eukaryota > Metazoa > Chordata > Ceratodontiformes > Protopteridae > Protopterus > Protopterus annectens. Next base: position 84,863,897 of record NC_056726.1, on the reverse strand, counting down.
GCTGGTGTGAATGACCTGAGATGTACCTCCCTGGACTACATGAAAAGAGACATAGAGGAGCTCTCTGAGCATGTAGCCCAGGCCGGTATGACTCTGACCTTGAGTAGCATCTTACCCTCACCAAGAATGATGCCACAATATGAAGACAAGATGATCAATTTCAACAATTGGCTTAAGTATTGGTGTCATTCAAAAAGGATCCAATGCCTGTCAGCCTGGGATGACATGCTCGACAAGCCACGATGCTTCTCTAGGGACAGCTTGCACCTGTTACACCTGGGCTTTTGGATATTGGCAAAGGCTTTTGCTACCCCCATAGTGCCTTTTTTTAGGCAAGGCTCAAAAGACAAACCCACCTCCATAGGTATCACAAGGGATAAGAAACAAAGAGTAATACTACTCAATGCCAGAAGTATAAACCTCAAGATGCACGCACTCAAAACTCTCCTTAGCATGGAGAACATCGATATCTGTGCAGTAACAGAAACCTGGTTCAAGGCTCCCAAGAGCACCCCAGCACTACCAGATTATACCTCATACCATGCTTTTCAGCCCCAAAACTTGGACCGAACCACAAAAGGAGGGGGAGTATCAATATTCGTCAAAGATACCCTCACCTCCAGGTTGGTGGCAAGCACGAAGTATCAGAGACTATCCATGTGCAACTAACAGTGGGTAAAACTGCCTTCCAGTTTATAGCCTGCTACAGACCACCCACCCAAACCCAGGAACCCCACTTGGCCTTCCTGAGAACACTGGAAAATATGAAGGTCTCTCCAAACACCATTATATTGGGCGACTTCAACTACCCAAACATAGACTGGGAGTATTACTCTATCTCCAACACCCTAGCCCAAAGGTTCCTAGAATTCATAAACTCAAATGCTATGGAACAACTTGTTACCACTCCCACAAGAGGGGAAAACATACTGGACCTAATCATCACCAACATGGGGACTCTATGCTTCAGACCAGAAGTGTATCCCTCACTGGTAAGATCAGACCATAAAATAATCTCACTGGATATTCACATCCGACTCCACCCCCTGCCCAGAAAACCACAGTGAAAAACTTCTCTAAAGCAAATTTCACACTCCTCAAAACCGAGGTGGAATCCTTCAAAGCCCCCAGGCCTGTGGAAAATACGGCCCAGACCACAGAATCCCTTATAAACGCATTCTATGAACACCTTCAGGAATGCATGGATCATGCAATCCCAAATAAAACCAAGACCCAATCCTCCAAAGGCAGACGTCCTGTCTGGTGAACCCCAGCCATAAACAAACTATACAATAGAAGGAGGAAGCTACTACATGATAGAGCAAAATCCCAAAAAGGGAAGGCATCTCTGATCAGTATTAGCAAAAAACTACGGGCACTCATAAAATCGTCTAAGGCCAGCTTCGAGAGAAACATTGCACAGGACACTAAGGATAATCACAAGGCTTTCTTTAGTTATGTTAGGAACCTGGGTGGGAATTCCCAGATATGCTCAGAAGTAGTCCAAAATGACAAAAAATACACCGAACCCACAGACATTGCCAACATCCTAGCTGACAGGTTCATTGCAAACTTCTCCCCCCCCCTACCCACCAAAAGGGCAAATATCTATCCCAGCAGAGTGCTGCCCCCCTGACATCTCAGATGCTCAGGTAAGAGCTGCCCTCTCCAAAGCAAAAAACACAGCATCAATGGGACCAGACGGTGTCCTGGGCTGCATCCTACATGAACTCCAAGAAGAGCTAAACTCAAACATAAAACTACTGTTCAATCTCAGCCTTACTACAGGATATGTACCCAAAGAGTGGCGTACAGCAACAGTGGTCCCTCTCCACAAAGGTGGCGCCTCAGCCCCATAAGCCTGACTAGCTTGGTCTGCAAAGCTATGGAAAGGATCATCATGGACCTCATAAATAAAGATATTGGGGGCCTACAGACACTGGATCCTACTCAGTTTGGCTTTGTTAAGGGCAGATCCTGCCTCTTAAACCTGGTTGATTTCTTTGAAACAGTCACCAAGGCTATTGACGAGGGGAAGGCGGTCCACACAGCCTACCTGGACCTCGCAAAAGCCTTCGATACAATACCCTATTTGGGCATTATAGATAAGCTCACCAGCTTAAATATAAACCCCTATGTCACTAGATGGGTTGCAAACTGGCTCAAGAACAGAACCCACATGGTTAGAATTGCTGGAGCCATGTCAGACTCCAAACCAGTTACAAGTGGCATCCTACAACGCTCAGTCCTCGGACCTCTCTTGTTCGGTATATATTTCTCGGAGGTGCAGGCCAACAAGGAAGGACTGCGGCTGACCAAGTTTGCAGATGACTGCAAACTGGGCACCATACTCGACTCTCCAGCTGACACAAGCATCCTCCAAAAGGGCCTCATAGAAACAGACAACTGGTGCCAGAGCCATGGCCTCAAGCTAACCATCAAAAAGTGTATAGTCATCCCCTTTGGCAAAAACAAAGTGCCAACAAATTACCACATAGGTGGTAATCCATTAAGTACAGAAGAAGTAATTAGGGACCTGGGGACCCAAGTTGATAACAATCTCTCATTTGACAAACACATGGCCAAAGTGGTTAGAAAAACATTTTATATAGCCCACCTAATCATGAAGGGATTCACATCTAGATCAGGGGAGGTCATCGTGCCTCTTTACTCATCCCTCATCTGGCCGATAATTGAGTACAATGCCCCTTTTGGGATGTACCTTACCAGACAACTGCAACAACTGGAAATACCCCAAATGTACCTCACCAAGAGGGTCAAAGGGCTCAAACAGATGCCATATGCTTCCCGGTTAAAGAAACTCCAGCTCTACTCAGTGGCATACCGCCTGCTCAGAGGCGATCTGTGCCTGATGTATAAAGCCATGTCCAACCCGGAATTAATGGACATGCTGCACCTCAGAAAATCCAAATCCCATTGAGCTATGCGCTCAAGAGACTTGAACCTCAGCACTGAAATAAATAGGACATGCTGGAAGGACAGATTCATAACTCAGAAGCTCCCTTCACTCTGGAATAAAATCCCAGTCCAGGTTAGGCAGAGTCCCTCATTGACTCTCTTCAAGAGGAATCTTGATGAGTGGATGGGAGATCATAGGTTTACCCCAGGTATCACTTCTGTGTCACTGTTAGACAGAGGCACAGTATACTAACCTCGAAAAAGGGCATAGCAAAAATGGGTGGTGAAAGCCAAACACACTCTGGCTAGGCTTATAAATGCCCTAGGGCAGATAGCCTAGTATGAACCTATGAACCTATGAACCTATGAGCTATGAACAGTGGCCCATTATTGGCATGTCACTGAGAACCCCAGACAGTGACTGTCATACCACTATTTCATGTGACATATGTCCAATCAGGGATGCAATGGCAGTAACTCATCACTATCACCATGTACTGACTGCAATCCTCAAACTATGCTCCGGCAGTTCACAGATGTGTGTTCAGTGAGTAACACAGGAAACAAATGGTTCCACACACTGACCAGTCCACAGATGGCCCTACAGATGGGGGTCCCTCACAAACAGAGCACTGTCTTGTCATTTTTAAAACATGCAGAATAGCCGTTACCACACACAACCTGTTACACTGGCAGTAGTCTCAACGAAGCATAGCTACACCTACATGCTGTCGTCATGTCTGGCACATCACCCTCCTGTCTTTAGGCTTTTTCCCACTGTGTATGTTGTTTGAGGAACATCCAGATATCATCTGTGATGCTGTTTACCAAACACCAGATCCAGGTACCACTCACAGCGACTGTCATGGGTGAACACCAACATGATGTTTCTAGATATTGTACTGTGTTTCCATGTGATTGGCTATGGGAACATCATCACAGCTTGTTCCACATGCAATCAGCTAGAGGAGAACTGCAATAGGTGCGGAGGCCATCACCTGATCATGACCATCACTCCATCACTTATAAAACACAAGCTGCTGCTGAGCAGGTGTACAACTCCATATCCACCAGAGAGTGTGTGGGAGGGAGACAGAGGCATAGTACATCAGAGAAGGGCTTGGAGACTAAAACCTAAGCATCATCTGTCACACACCTACCAGTACAGGGGTTCAAACCCTTGAGTGACTAGTCATTGCTATTACAAGTGCATGCAGTTACTCCATGTGCCACAAAGCTGACATGTTGGTGTGCTGTAAGAACATATACGTGTGCTGGTTAGCGACATCTGCAACAGAGATATAGTAGACATACATTAGTTGTAGCACACATGGCTGTCCACATGAACTGATATCATTGTCAACACAAGCACACTCTCTAATGGACTCACATTGACACGCTTTGCCAGGCCCACAAATACACTTCCTAACTACTTAGTTTGCCACACTGCAGTAATGCACAGGTACTACATGCACCACAGGGGATATCCAAAGGTTCTATGGGCTAGGGCATGTGAACGTGTCTGACATCAGTCGGTATGCCAATGGGAGTTATACTGGGTGTGATTGTGTTTAGGAGCATCATACCCCATAGGCAGACACAAGGTGCCAGTACTGACATGCATGTGTGCATTGCTTCATCGGTGTGTAGTGGTTGGCTGTGCAAGATGGCTGTACAAGGCTGGGTAAGGGGTAATCCTTGGCATCACACCACCCAACATTGGTGTGCAGTGTGGTACAGGGGTGTAGTGTTTGCAATGTACCACACAGATGGTTATTGTATGAACTGTCCTGACATCCTGGTTACCATTGTGTATGGCCATAGCTTTGCAATGCATGCCATGTCTGTGTTTGATAGTCCTTGACATGGACATTGCCTGGGATGTGCACGTCACACAATAATGTACACTAACATGTACAAGTGTACCTGGTTTGGCTGGCACATGTTGTGTACACAGACTGTTATACTCAGATATGCCAGTACTGGCCTGGTGTGGTAGGACCTGCTTATAGACAGCAGGTTGACCCTGCACCTGCATTGATAGCATGATACAGGTATTCCCTGGTGTCAGTGGCATTGGTCCATACAGAGCACATGTGTAAGGCATTGTATGGCCTCTGTGGATCACATTTGATGGCACCACATATGTTGCAGGCATCCAGTGGGGAACATAGTGAAGGCACATTGTTTGCAATTATGTGACTATTGTACTGCTGTACAGGATGCCATGCCCACTGCAGCCCACTGCAATCACACCATGCCTACTATCTGTCATCAATGTGCAGGGTACTAGCAACATAGCGGGATATTCGAGGCAAGTGTGTCTTTGTATGACACATGGGTTCAGAAGGTATTCTGCGTAATAGCAGGGTTGCATACTTTTTCACCAGGCCTTTTGCCATGTGCAGGGGTATGGCTTGCCAACACAGTCCCTTGGCTGACTGATATCTGTACTTCTCGTGAGGTGGACATTGTGACATATAATATGGACACCATATAGGAAAACTACAAAATCCACTGCCCAACATGTCCAGTGGTTATACACTCACAGCCACCTCCACACAGGCTCTGACTGTCACACACACACCTGCCATGTCTTGGAATACAACCCCTACCTAACTAGTTTATTACACTATAGCAGTATGAGGTTACAGCACGTGCTATGGAGATTACTGGGTTACAGAAGTCCCAGATGTATATTTCTAGGTGGGTGACATCAGCAGGATTGCCAAAGGTAGTGTGCATACTCTATGTATGCATCATCACACACACACACACACACACACACACACACACACACACACACACACACACACACACACACACACACACACTTGACCTGTCTGGGATTAGAACACCTACCAAACTAGTTTAACACACTACAGCATTATGCAGTTACAGCACACACCATTGAGATTACTGGGTTACAGCAGTCCCAGAGGTGTATTCGTAAGTGGGTGACATCAGCAGGATTGCCAAAGAAGAGCATTTCAAGTGTACTGCGAGTTGTACATGTCTGGTACCTGCATGTACCCTCTGCTTACTGTCACAAAAACATATTTACACCTGCTTAAAAGTGTCTTATGCAGTCCCAATTGACATTATCAACAAGGCTTGTAGGTCTTGAACCCTGCACCATGCACACTGAGGTCACTGGATGTACCACTAAGCCATCTGGGTTGTATACATGTTGCATGGTGTCTATAATGCACATCTTACTACAGGTATTCCACAGTACTGAAAACAAATGGGACAGTCACTTTGTGTACATGTGTACAGTACCCTTGAATGTACTGTACTCTGTGAAACAACAAAGACAAGTCTACATCTGTACAACTGTCATAAATATATATATATATATATATATATATATATATATATATATATATATATATATAGATAGATAGATAGATATGCACCTACAGGATGTGTACACACATATATATATATATATATGCATATACACAGACACAGCTATAGCTCTCTCTCTCTCTCTCTTTATATATGTATATATATATATATATATATATATATATATATATATACATATATATATATATATATATATACACACACACACACACACACACACACACACACACACACACACACACACACACACGTCTGAACACCCTTTGTGACACAGAAGGGTTTCAAAGGAACTGACGTGTACACAAAACAGAGGCATCTCTTATGTTATAGCATTTAAATCTTAAGCAGTTCACCAGAGAAGGGATGGTTGTTGTGTATGTGGAGTTTGGGGTGGGGAATGATGGCTAATGTAATCTACCCCGGGGATTGTGGAGTTAGAGTGGGGGAATGATGGGTATGGACGTGCATCTCATCGACCACTTCTGTGTCACTGCTCAACAGTGGTACAGGAAAATAACATACCCAACTGTAGTCGTGCTTGACTGTGTATTCTTTACCATTCCTAACTATGTAATACTTTGTAGACACCGCTCACCACAGATGGCTACCATGGTGTGCTAAAAGACATTACACATGTGTATGCCTGGCTACAGGGTAGTCACACACACAAATACCCACACACTTGGCAGTATTGTGTATACACGTCTTGCCTGTGTAAAGGTAACTAGTACAGTGGTATGCAGTTGGGGTATGTGGCACAGAATACATACAATTACACTTACTCTGATTCCACTTCTGAGCTCCGTGACATCTCTGGACCGATTACTTGCAGTGGGGAGGAAAGAAGAGAGAGGTTTAGCAGTTGACAAGGATAAAGGCCAGTGCAAAAGGAGGTATCTCTTTGGAATGCAGTAAAACACGCTGTCATGACAGGATGCAGACACAAATACACACCCACAACCACATTCAGCCATTTGCTGACACACACACTCAGGCAGTTGTTGACATACACACTCAGGCATTTGCTGAGACACACAAACACACTCAGCCATTTGCTGACATTCACACTCAGGCATTTGCTGTCACACACACAAACACACGCACACAGTTGCCAGTGGAGGAATCAGAACTCCTGCCTATCTACAGATCACTATTACAGTACTACGCAGTTATGAGATGTGCCACAGAGATTATACATTCCAAGGCAGTTAGACTGTCCTTCTAAGATTGAGGACAACAACAGGGAGACTGACAGTCATAAAGTACATAGTTGTAAACCTGTGTGTTTAAAGTAGGTGTCCATTACAACCTGTATGCACAAACAAGACACATCATCTGCAGGTAGGCCTGAGAGGTATAGTTGTAGCACAACAGGAACCTGAACTGGAGTATGGCCATCTGTGGAATGGACAACTACTATCACTATACAGGGTTACAGTGGGCATGCTCATACACTTAGTAGCACAAGGCCGTTTGGGATGCACTATGACTATAACTACATAAGGTTATACTGGGAATGCTCATACACTTAGTAACAAAGAGCTTGTTGGATGCACTGACTCAAATTACACAAGGTGGCAGTGGGTACTCTCATACACTTAGTAGCACAGGGCTGTTTGGGATGCACTCCGATTCTAACCACAGAAGGCCACAGTGTGCATGCTCATACACTTACATGAACAGAACCCTTTGTAATGGACTCCAATTTGTAAACACACAGGTTTACAGCTGTGTACATCTTACCTGTCAGTATAGATGCACATTATACTGGTTTACTACCTGATACCTGTATGTGGCCCGTAAATGACATATCTGTGTCTGTGCTGTGTGATACACATGCATACATGTACATGAAGTACTGATATATATATGTTAAGTATACACATTCATACATGTGTGGACGTGACAGACAATAGGTTACCTGGGTCACACAGGCAGATGCTACCTACAGCATGTGTCACACACCTTGCTGCCCTGAAAGGCATACATTGATAGCAGGTTGTGGACAGTGGCATTATACGTGGAACAGTGGCATGTGCAAGCATAATGTGTGAGCCACATTGTGTAATGCTACTGATATGCAGGTGTCAAGATGACCTCTCCCAGCTGTGTTAGCAGTTGTCATTATTAGCAGGACTGCTACCCTAAGTATGTCTCACATTGGTCATATACACAATTTCTGCCACTGTCTGTCACCTTACATGAGGCATTTGCTACCAAGCACATTACTGCCACTCGCAGTGATGTTATGGTACAAGTGCAACTGCTAGACCAAAACAATGAGCCAATGTCCTGCTGTTATTATGAGGTTGTCCAGTGTCTGTCATTCCGAGATGTCTTGACTGAACAACAAGCCTTCAACACAGAGCACATGCATCCATGTTTCACGTGTGTGTGGATAATACCTAGGTCGCATTTACCCATATAGCCGCATTCCAAGGCAAATGACCTACACCCAGAAGTAACACCCTGACACCTACAAGACAATTGCATTGGATGCTTATGCTAACCAGTGCTAGATGTGTGGCTTTAGTAATCCATTTGCTCAATGTAGAACCTACAATGGGGAATACTGACATCTGTGCAGTGAGGAACACCTGGCTGAAGGCTCTGTAGTGCAAAATTGCATTACCACCATATAACTCAGATCCAGACATGTGGGCCATAACAGTTTTATGGACCATTCCAGGTGGTGGTGTACACATATTCATAAAGGCTACTCACATGTAAAGACCACTACTCTGACATAGCACATCACAGATGAGTCAGGTACAAGTGACAGTGACAAATGCTGCATTCTAGGTTGTATCCTCGTATACATCCACCACCTTGTCCCCAGACTACCAACACACATCCATATGTGGTATGACATAGTATGGTAGACCACCAGATAGCCCTTGACTGGTGGACTGTACCTAGCCTACATCAACTGTGCAAAGTACCCATGTACAGACACAGCTGCATAATGTGTTATGCAATGCAATAATACCACTGTTTGTAACCAGCTCAGTTGTACACATACCAGAGTCACTCAGATGTTGTCAGCATTAATACAGTTGACTGTTACTGTACACCAGTAAACAACACCCTCATGGTTGGATATGCCCTAACTGTACCTGCCCTGTATATGTACATCCCACACTCATACAACATAAATGACATTACCATAGCTTTCGTTATCCTTTCTACATACAGGTGACTACAGTAATTACACACATGCACATGGCAGATAGCATGCTAACAGTACATAAGGTTTGATATCTATGTTAACAGAGGTAATATTCCCTGTCTACTGGTTACCCATGGCACCTATCATAATATACAACACCCCATGTGGTATGTATGTCTTTAGACATGTCCACCTAATGCAATGCCTACAAACATACCCAAAAAACAGGATCATAGGACTTACACAAGGCCTGTATTGACAGACTCAGGGAAATCCAGCTCTGTTCTGTATGTTCCTGAGTAGGCACAGGTGATACGTTCATGACATATACAGACATGTGTGGCCACAGCTCCTACATATACCCCATGTCAACAATTGCAAGCCATGCATGCTGTGTGCTGTCTGGACATTAGCCTTAGTACCACAATAGCCAGTACATGCTGGGGTGAGATGTTTACAAGCCACAGACCTTGCACATGCTTGAATGAGTGTACTGCCTAGCTCTAAGAGAATACATTGCTGGCACTCTTTCAGTAAACATGAGGTGTATGTGGCAAATATGATGTGCTCATTGTTGACCATTACAGTGCCCTGGCTTCACCATGGCACTGTCAAGTAACAGTTTGTAGGAGCATGACATGGAATAATTCTATGTGTATCTCGCTGATATGTGCTGTTGTCATATATGTACACTTGGCTACTCGGTAAAGGTGGTGGTGTCCTACATCCATTATGGTGTAATGCTCAGCTATGTTTCACACATTATATGGGGAAGGTGTGGAATGTATCCTCTTGACCTGCTAGTGCACTTACTGATGTAGACCGCATATGTGTACATGTATTGATGTTTGTGTAGATTCCATGTGTGAGCAGTGTCTGATGTTTGAAGGTGACTGTTGTCTTAGTACATCATGCTGTTGCAATACAGCCTCAACATTGCCAACTGTATATGGGGATATGCTCTAAGTACAGTAAGCCGTACATGAGGTATGGACAGATGTTTGGACATGACTACTAAGTGGTGGGGCTTCTTTGCAGATGAATGATTACTGAGGACAGCTCACTGGTGTGTTACAACCAGTCCTACAATAACCTGTCTAACTGCTAAGGTCAGGTTTTGTTAATTGAAGTGGAAGACAGACAATGTAGAATGCTGTAAGGGTGACACTGAAGGCAAACCTAATGGACACCTGTAACAGTAATACCTCCCTCTGTGTATATATTGTGCATATATCAGCACAGTTGGCAAAGCAAAGAGTAAGTAAGCTTTGTAACGGATGCGATAGTGCTGTACTTCTGTAATACCTATCATGAGAAAGGCATGTGTTTGATTCACAGTACTGGCATGTGTGGGTGTGTGTGTGTGTGTCCATATATGTCACGTATGGTTGGAAATACATCTCACATGTTATCACTCTCCAAAACACTGTTGTTGACACCAGTACAGAGTGAAGTGTAGAAAGAAAGGCATAGGCAGGTGGTTGAACCTCACACATGTAAAGTGTCTGTATGTGTGTGACATAGGTGTATATCTTTGTGAATGCCACAGTGTGTGTGTGTGTGTGTGTGTGTGTGTGTGTGTGTGTGTGTGTGTGTGTGTGTGTGTGTGTGTGTGTGTGTGTGTGTATGTGTTTGTATGGCTGCCCGGTCCCTGGAGTGAGGCTGTATTTTACCATAGTGAAATGTTAATGCCCCCTCCCCCCATCCACTTAATGCAATCTAGCATCCCTGTTGATATCATCAATTGTAGACAGGCATTCTAACCGCCTGTTAACATGTACACCCTGGGGTGTAACCTGTTGTTACATAGCCTAATGATGGACCCCCCCCTCCCCACATACACTCACTGCACTTTAGTATCCCTGTCGATGTCCTCGATCTTAGGCCATTCCGACTACCTCTACATGTGTAATCTCTGTGGTGCATCTTGTAATTGCATAGTATTATAATGATGATATGCACATAGGCAGAGGTTCTCATCCGAACAATGGCAACTGTGTGCGTGTGTGTCAGAGTATGTGTTACTGTATCTGCGAATCCCTGAGTCTGTGGGTGTGTCTGTGTTTGCATGCTGTCATGGCAGTGGGTATTACTGCTTCCCAATGAGAAGCCATTATTTCCACTGGCTTTTACCCTTGTTATCCGGCATACCACCCTTTTACCTCCTCCCCGCTCCAGGTAACTATACCTGTGACGTCACCCATTATGGATGTGACGGCTCTGAACAGAGTAGCTTAGTACTCAGCTGTCATGCTCTTGGATCATTAGAACAATAAACATAATTGAAACAAGGGAGAATATAACTGTGATGTGGAAGCTACAAAGTGCATGCAGGTATTGTCATACTGACCTTTGCGAAGTCAACATGTACATATGGACACTAACTACAAACACCGACATCGCCCAGCACATGCAACTACACCTGAAAGAAAAAGGCAGAACGCCAAGATCAACATGCTGTTAGTGTTGTTACACATGATACATACTGTCAAATGTACAAAATGCATTCTAAAACTGTAATACATGGTATGTCTGCTGCCTGTCAACACTACTCAACAATATTAATCTACAATTGTCTACCTAGTATGTTCACCCTGTGCATCAGACCATATAAGCATGTCCCTGCACCGATGGTGTGGATGACATGGATGCAGCACAGGCATCATCATATGCACAATGTGATAATGTTTGTCTGAGGCTTAGGCTGTGCCATTGGATGACATCATGTGTGTGTGTTAGGGCCTATGATATCACTGGGAGTGTGTGTTGAGGTGCCCTACATTTGTTTCCAGTGTGTGTGTATGCATGCACACAGATCTGGCATGTGGCTGGCCTACACAGGGGTGTTATTGACAGCTGCAGATTGTACAAGGCAGGTTTCACAGATTACAGTTTCCGGCCATGGCCACGTGACCTGCGCCTGCCAGGGGTTGCACAGGCACTACCAAGCAGAGATCCAGATTGGGTACTCTCTGATGACACGTCCACTGGAATTGTGTTCCTGCTGGGACCGTCCAGGACCACAGCATGTGGCCTGCTGTGTCCTGGTGTGGACTTCACAGCACCAGCTGCACTGCTGCTGCTACCACCACTATGGCAGTAGCTTGCTCACGTAGACCTTCAACAGGTGATGTAGCTGACCTACGTCCATGTGCCTGATGCCTCACTCCCATCAGATGTTCCAGCACAGACATCCCACGCCCGAGGATTGACATGCCATGGTCAAGGACTCCCACCATGTCACCCAATCATCTATCCAAAACATCTGCAAGATGATGCTGAGGGTTTGCAAGTGCCTGGATGTTGTCAGTTAATGAATGGACAGCAGCCCTCTGAAGCCTCAGACCTTTTCTGTTGTGCCCTTCAGCACATCCCTGTGCCTACATTACAGCCTGAAACATGCGTCTGGTTACTCCAGCTGATGTGCTTTGTCTCGCAGGAGCATGTTGGCCAGTGGTCCTCCTATGAGCAGCACTGGGCATATGCCTGTGTGGGAAATCACCATTCAGTTGACTGTGATAATGATGTTCAGGCACACCTTCCATAGTCTGCACACATCCCTGTTCCTTGCTGCCATCCGCCAACTGTCCTTCCTCTATGGCCAGTGGTGATGGGGTATGTGTAGACAGGGGAACTGTGTAAAGATGAGGGGGAGACAGGTGGAATGGCAACCAATGGCACAGATTCAGCCCCTGACAACCCTGCCTGTGCCTCAATCATACTATCATCATCACTGCTAGAGTCTGTGGGGACATTAACATCAGGTGGACTGCAGGAGGGCGATGCACCTACATCAACACCTGTGAGGGGAAAACATGAACTGTACATTACAAGTTATACCAGACACACACACACACACACAGACAGACAGACACACACAGACACACACACAGGCACACAGACACATAGACACACAGGCACACACACTACATGCAGGTGATATAGCAGATGGCATTCAGCTTAGACAATTATAGTTTCAGCTTAGACAATTATAGTGGTAGTTATCATACATCCCTGAGTTGCACACAACAGCATGCATGTGTTATAGCAGACGGCATGCACCTTACACAATTATAGTGGTGGTTAGCATACATACCTGTATTGCACCATTTGTGTTAGTAGACTATGCCCCATACGTGTAACACAATGCATGCACTTTGCACCATTGCACCGCACTGCCATGGTGTGTGCAACATACACCACATGTTAACAGACCATCGCTGACTTTTGTACATCTGCCACTGATGCTTTGTGTTGGCCACTGCCCCTATGTGTGAGGACATGAGCAATAGGGTATGTCGACTGCATACTATGCTTGCCTGAGCCCTAGCTTGCATATCTCCCCCAAAGCAGTGCATGTCTGTTCAACATTATTCCGCCTACCCCTGAGCTGAGTCTAGACATTGTGCATGTGGCTGTACACACATGTTTGACATGGCTGTCCCTACTTTGCAGTGGTGCCACAGACCAGCACAGGTTTACAGTACACTGGCCTGCTGTGTGGCGTATGACCTTGCCAATCACATGTAGTATGACATGTCTTCTGCTAACTTCTTGAATGATATGCATTCATGTGTAACACAATGGTGTCCTTTCCAATCTACAGTACGGTAATGGTGTCCCAATGCAGAGACGTGTTATACTAAGATGGGCCTTCAGCTGATGTAATGTTATCCGTCCACCCTACAAATATGCAGGGACATACTGCACATTGAGCTGATGTGCATAGCCATTGCAGGGCATCATGTGGCTTCACAATTGCTATACAGTGTGAGCTACTGACACGGTTCATAGCCATGACTATGTTCACATACAATACATATCTAATGTGGAATGTGACCCATGTCACTGAGGTGTATACACACTAAACCCTAATGTGGAATGTGTGACACAAGTCACAGAAGGGTATACAGATGATACCCCTGCACATCTGCAACCATATTACTGATGCCTGGCAACTATGCCCACACATAGCTAACATAGCAGTATTCTATGTCCCACATGCCATCTATGTACCTCACACATGAGGATCAGGCATGACAGTGATGTCTGACACCAGCAAGGTGAATGTACTGTATCTGTGGCCTGATGTGGTTGTATGTGTATGTTGTGCAACACATGTATGTATTTGGATACTGTATAGGTTCATAGGTTCATAGGTTCATACTAGGCTATCTGCCCTAGCCAGTGTATGTTTGGCTTTCACCACCCATTTTAAATTAATTTTGCTATGCCCTTTTTCAAGGTTAGTATACTGTGCCTCTGTCTAACAGTGACACAGAAGTGATACCCGGGGTAAACCTACGATCTCCCATCCACTCATCAAGATTCCTCTTGAAGAGAGTCAATGAGGGACTCTGCCTAACCTGGACTGGGATTTTATTCCAGAGTGAAGGGAGCCTCTGGGTTATGAATCTGTCCCTCCAGCATGTCCTATTTATTTCAGTGCTGAGGTTCAAGTCTCTCGGCGTGTAGCTCGATGGGATTTGGATTTTTGAGGTGCAGCATTTCCTTAATTCGGGTTGGACATGGCTTTATCGTCAGGCACAGGTCGCCTCTGAGCAGGCGGTATGCCACTGAGTAGAGCTGGAGTTTCTTTAACCGGGCAGCATATGGCATCTGTTTGAGCCCTTTGATCCTCTTGGTGAGGTACTTTTGGGGTCTTTCCAGTTGCTGCAGGTGTTTGGTAAGGTACATCCCAAAAGGGGCATTGTACTCAATTATGGGCCTGATGAGGGATGAGTAAAGAGGCACGATGGCCTCCCCTAATCTAGATGTGAATCCCTTCATGATTAGGTGGGCTATATAAAATGTTTTTCTAACCACTTTGGCCACGTGGTTGTCAAATGAGAGATTGCTATCAACTTGGGTCCCCAGGTCCCTAATTACTTCTTCTGTACTTAATGGATTACCACCAATGTGGTAATTTGTGGGCACTTTGTTTTTGCCAAAGGGGATGACTATACACTTTTTGGCATTTAGCTTGAGGCCATTGCTCTGGCACCAGTTGTCTGTTTCTATGAGGCCCTTTTAGAGGATGCTTGTGTCGGCTGGAGAGTCGATTATGGCGCCCAGTTTGCAGTCATCTGCGAACTTGGTCAGCCAAAGTCCTTCTGTGTTGGCATGTACCTCAGAGAAATATATACCGAACAAGAGAGGTCCCAGGACTGAGCCTTGTGGGACGCCACTTGTAACTGGTTTGGAGTCTGACATGGCTCCAGCAATTCTAACCATGTGGGTTCTGTCCTTGAGCCAGTTTGCAACCCATCTAGTGACATAGGGGTTTATATTTAAGCTGGTGAGCTTATCTATAATGCCCGAGTGGGGTATTGTATCAAAGGCTTTTGCGAGGTCCAGGTAGGCTGTATGAACCACCATCCCTTCGTCAATGGCCTTGGTGACTGTTTCAAAGAAGTTGACCAGGTTTAAGAGGCAGGATCTGCCCTTAACAAAGCTGAACTGGGTAGGATCCAGTGTCTGTAGGTCCCCAATATCTTTATTAATGAGGTCCATGATGATCCTTTCCATAGCTTTGCAGACCAAGCTACTCAGGCTTATGGGGCGATAGTTTCCAGGATCCGTTGAGGCATCACCTTTGTGGAGAGAGACCACTGTTGCTGTACGCCACTCTTTGGGTACATATCCTGTAGTAAGGCTGAGATTGAACAGTAGTTTTATGTTTGGGTTTAGCTCTTCTTGGAGTTCATGTAGGACGCAGCCCGGGACACCGTCTGGTCCCATTGATGCTGTGTTTTTTGCTTTGAAGAGGGCGGCTCTTACCTGACCATTTGAGATGTCAGGGGGGGCAGCACTCTGCTGGGATAGATATTTGCCCTTTTGGTGGGGAGAGGGGGGAGTTTGCGCTGAACCTGTCAGCTAGGATGTTGGCAATGTCTGTGGGTTCGGTGTATTTTTTGTCATTTTGGACTAATTCTGAGCATATCTCCCATCCCTCCAGAATCTACTCCAACCCTATCGCAACACCAGACCACTAAGATCCAGCAGCAAAAATCACTTGCAGATCACTAAAGCCAATAACTCTGCTGGTGAAGCACCATTCTCTTGCGCCATAGCCAAATTATGGAACTCACTCCCACCCACAATTACCTCCATACCATCATGCACCCACTTCAAAACTTTACTAAAAGCGCAACTAAAAACATGCTGGCTATGCCCTTTCATCTCCCACTCTAATATCATCCACCCCATCCAACCACTACCTTTCTTTCCACTCCACTAACTACCTTGATTATAGCAAGCTCAGATGCTCATAAGCCAGTACTTATTATACAGCACAAACTTCTTCTTCTTGTAACATTTGTTAATGTCTGGTATGCACTTCACAGATAAAGATTCTAGTTGTCTACTGATGTACTATGTTCTTCATCTGTAAATATGTTGTAAGTAATTGCTATGTTAAATTGTTAATCGCTATGTAATCCAATGTAACTACTTTCTGTTTATTTTACTGTGGAGCTTTTCTCCCTGGGCCAACGCTGAAAATGGACCTACGTCCAGTTGGACACTCCCGGTCAACAAATTTAAATAAATAAATAATAAATAAATAAATATCTGGGAATTCCCACCCAGGTTCCTAACATAACTAAAGAAAGCCATGTGATTATCCTTAGTGTCCTGTGCAATTTTTCTCTCGAAGCTGGCCTTAGACGATTTTATAAGTGCCCTAAATTTTTTGCTAATACTGATCAGAGATGCCTTCCCTTTTTGGGATTTTTCTCTATCATGTAGTAGCTTCATCCTTCTATTGTATAGTTTGTTTATGGCTGGGGTCCACCAGACAGGATGCCTGCCTTTAGAGGATTGGGTCTTGGTTTTATTTGGGATTGCATGATCCATGCATTCCTGAAGGTGTTCATAGAATGCATTTATAAAGGATTCTGTGGTCTGGGCCGTATTTTCCACAGGCCCGGGGGCTTTGAAGGATTCCACCTCGGTTTTGAGGAGTGTAAAATTTGCTTTAGAGAAGTTTTTCACTGTGGTTTTCTGGACAGGGGGTGGGGTCGGGATGTGAATATCCAGTGAGATCAGTTTATGGTCTGATCTTACCAGTGAGGGATACACTTCTGGTCTGGAGCATAGAGTCCCCAGGTTGGTGATGATCAGGTCCAGTATGTTTTCCCCTCTTTGGGAGTGGTAACAAGTTGTTCCATATCATTTGAGTTTATGAATTCTAGGAACCTTTGGGCTAGGGTGTTGGAGCTAGAGTAATGCTCCCAGTCTATGTTTGGGTAGTTGAAGTCGCCCAATATAATGGTGTTTGGAGAGACCTTCATATTTTCCAGTGTTCTCAGGAAGGCCGAGTGGGGTTCCTGGGTTTGGGAGGGTGGTCTGTAGCAGGCTATAAACTGGAAGGCAGTTTTACCCACTGTTAGTTGCACATGGATAGTCTCTGATGCTTCGTGCTTTGCCACCAACCTGGAAGTGTGGGTATCTTTGATGAATATCGATACTCCCCCTCCTTTTGTGGTTCGGTCCAAGTTTTGGGACCAAAAAGCATGGTATGAGGTATAACCTGGTAGTGCTGGGGTGCTCTCAGAAGCCCTGAACCAGGTTTTTGTTACTGCACTGATATCGATGTTCTCCATGCTAAGGAGAGTTTTGAGTGCATGCATTTTGAGGTTTAGACTTCTGGCATTGAGTAGCATTACTCTTAGTTTCTTATCCCTTGTGATACCTATGGAGGTAGGTTTGTCTTTTGAGCCTTGCCTAAAAAAGGCAATGTGGGGGTAGCAAGAGCCTTTGCCAATATCTGAAAGCCCAGGGGTGACAGGTGCAAGCCGTCCCTAGTGAAGCATCGTGGCTTGTCGAGCATATCATCCCAGGCTGACAGGCATTGGATCCCCTTTGAATGACAACAGTACTTAAGCCAGTTGTTGAAATTAATCATCTTGTCTTCATATTGTGGCATCATTCTTGGTGAGAGTAAGATGCTACTCAAGGTCAGGGTCATACCGGCCTGGGCTACATGCTCAGAGAGCTCCTCTATGTCTCTTTTCATGTAGTCCAGGGAGGTACGTCTCAGGTCATTCACACCAGGATGGACAATGACTGAGTCATATTTGTACTTGCCTTGGATTGACCTGAGTGCTTGTGTTATGTGGCGGATCCTAGCACCCGACAGGCTGATCACCGTGACCTTCTCCTTGTTCAGCCTGGTGAGCGGGACGTCAGTGTGCCTGATAGTCACCTATTGCAAGTGTATCAGGTGTGTTGATTAGCCTTAAGGGCTGTGACAGTTTGGCATACTGGCTTTGTGAGATATGTGTTGCACGTGTTTTGTTTTGGGGTAGCGGTTGCTTGGGTGTCTGCTTTGGAGGTCTCTGCTGCTTAGGCAGATCTTTATTTAGAGCCTCCGAGTATGTTTTTGTGTGATTATGTGTTTGGTTTGCTGTCGTGGTAGGTCTATGTCAGACTGGAATTGTAGTGAGTGTGGTTTCCTTCTCCTCCTGACTGGTTATGCCAGTACTGAGTTGAGAGAGCTTAGCCTCCAGTTTGGCTATATGGTTGCATCTCTCACATATGTTGGAATTTGTTGGGAGGAGGAAAGGGTTGTCTGTGTACATGAGGCAGTTGTAACATTGCCTCAAGATTCCCAGATTCACCAGCTGGACTGGAGAGGAGATTGACAACTGACTTTTGGACATGCTAGAATAATATTGGGAATTCCTTTATAATTGAAAACAAGGGCCAATGGGGAGTGAGGGTGTAGTGCTTTTAATTTTTAGTGCTGACTTATATAATTGCTTTAGTGAGCAAGTGCCAGGTAACTTAAGTGCAATGTGTTACAGGTAACTTAAATGCAAAAATGACAAACAGTAACTTTCTTTCAAGTGAAACAAGGAAATAAGTACAGTAAGCAATGCAGATATCACTAGGGATCCACAGAAGTGCAGAGAAGCTGCATTTTAGGTGGAATTAGCGTTCCAGGGAAATAACAAGCAAACAAACAACAAGCATATAAACAAAGCCAGATTCAGCAGTCCTGGATCTAGTCTATGCTACAGCAAACAAGGTGTACCAATTTCAGTAAGAAACAGTTCAAATATTGCAGGCACTATAAACCTTTAACCAGAAATTCCCAGCTCAGAAGGGCAGAGTCCAGCCTCTCCTCCCACAAGAGTGCAGACCACGAACCTTCTTAATGTAAAATAACTGGCCTGAAGCCCAAGTCCATAAACCAGAACTAATACACTTTAAGAATAACAGACACTGAGCTCTCAATCAGCAGTTCCCAACTTAGAAGGATGAAAGCTACCTGTCCTGCCACCACACTGCATGCCACAAACCTTCCTAATGTAAAACAACTGGTCTAAAGCCCAAGTGCTTAATCCAAAAGACTTAGAATGATAGCTACACTTTAATCAAGTTACTACCAAGCAGTAATAAATACAATTGAATACTTTAAAGAATGCCTGGATTAGTGCTCAAGTTATACAAACAAAGCTAGATTCAGCAGGCCTGGATCTAGTCTATGCTACAGCAAACAAGGTGTACCAATTTCAGTAAGAAGCAGTTCAGATATGCATGCACTATAAGCCTTTAACCAGAAATTCCCAGCTCAGAAGGGCAGAGTCCAGCCTCTCCTCCCACAAGAGTGCAGACCACGAACCCTCTTAATGTAAAATAACTGGCCTGAAAGCCCAAGTGCTTAAACCAGAATTAATAGACTTTTAGAATAACAGACACTGAGCCCTCAATCAGCAGTTCCCAACTTAGAAGGATGTAAGCTACCTGTTCTGCCACTACAGTGCAGACCACAAACCCTCTTAATGTAAAACAACTGGTCTGAAGCCCAAGTGTTTAAACTAAAAGGCTTAGAATGAGTTACACCAAGCAGTAATAAATACAATTGAGTACTTTTAAGATGACGCAAAAGCAAAATAAAGTAGGAAGAAACAAGTACAGTAAAAGCAGATTCAATTTTTTTTTCAGAAAAGTAGCAAAAGCAGTAGTAAATACAATTCTCATGCAGTGCAAGCTGGCACACTTGAATATGTAGCAATATTGGTCGACACACAGTTTGAAAAAATGTAATTAAATTAAAAAGGACTAAAAGCAAGTGCAGAAAGGGTTTATTAGTTAGAATGCGGTAAAGAGATGGGCCTGGGGGAGTGTCTTAGATCAAATCTACAGTGGGGCGGGCACTGCAAAAGCCACCAAATTTAAATTACAACAAAGAACTGGGGGGGGGGTGGGAAAAACAGTTTCAACACAGATGTGAGGAATGTGCAAATTATAAAGCCAAAAAATATATACTGTTCTCTATATATTTGCAGAGCAGTAAGACAACAGATATCTAAGCAAACAATTTAGCTCTATAATACAGAATAATACAGAAAAATATACTCAGCTCTATATATTTGCAGATAGTTCTGTAAGGCTGTCTCTCAAACTAAGGTTCCAGTTTGAATGCAGATTGTTAATTAACAGGACACACAACACTAGCTCAATTATATAGCTGAAGACAAGTCAGGAAATGGGGGGGGGGACAGTTTCAACACAGATGTGATGTATGTGCAAATTATAAAGCCAAAATATATATATTGTTCTCTATATATTTGCAGAGCAGTAAGACAACAGATATCTAAACAAACAATTTAGCTCTATAATACAAAATAATACAGAAAAATATACTCAGCTCTATATATTTGCAGATAGTTCTGTAAGGCTGTCTCTCAAACTAAGGTTCCAGTTTGAATGCAGATTGTTAATTAACAGGACACACAACACTAGCTCAATTATATAGCTGAAGACAAGGCAGAAAATGAGGGGTGGGGTGGGGAAAAACAGTTTCAACACAGATGTGAGGAATGTGCAAATTATAAAGCCAAAAAATATATACTGTTCTCTATATATTTGCAGAGCAGTAAGACAACAGATATCTAAGCAAACAATTTAGCTGTATAATAGAGAATAATACAGAAAAATATACTCAGTTCTATATATTTGCAGATAGTTCTGTAAGGCTGTCTCTCAAACTAAGGTTCCAGTTTGAATGCAGATTGTTAATTAACAGGACACACAACACTAGCTCAATTATATAGCTGAAGACAAGGCAGGAAATGAGGGGGTGGGGAAAAACAGTTTCAACACTGATGTGAGGAATGTGCAAATTATAAAGCCAAAAAATATATACTGTTCTCTATATATTTGCAGAGCAGTAAGACAACAGATATCTAAGCAAACAATTTAGCTCTATAATACAGAATAATACAGAAAAATATACTCAGCTCTATATATTTGCAGATAGTTCTGTAAGGCTGTCTCTCAAACTAAGGTTCCAGTTTGAATGCAGATTGTTAATTAACAGGACACGCAACACTAGCTCAATTATATAGCTGAAGACAAGGCAGGAAATGGGGGTACAGTTTCAACACAGATGTGAGGAATGTGCAAATTATAAAGCCAAAAAATATATACTGTTCTCTATATATTTGCAGAGCAGTAAGACAACAGATATCTAAGCAAACAATTTAGCTTTATAATACAGATTAATACAGAAAAATATACTCAGTTCTATATATTTGCAGATAGTTCTGTAAGGCTGTCTCTCAAACTAAGGTTCCAGTTTGAATGCAGATTGTTAATTAACAGGACACA
Organism: Protopterus annectens; assembly: GCF_019279795.1. Taxonomy (NCBI): domain Eukaryota; kingdom Metazoa; phylum Chordata; order Ceratodontiformes; family Protopteridae; genus Protopterus; species Protopterus annectens. Next base: position 84,841,816 of record NC_056726.1, on the reverse strand, counting down.
CAACACTAGCTCAATTATATAGCTGAAGACAAGGCATCAAATGAGGGGGGTGGGGAAAAACAGTTTAAACACAGATGTGAGGAATGTGCAAATTATAAAGCCAAAAAATATCTACTGTTCTCTATATATTTGCAGAGCAGTAAGACAACAGATATCTAAGCAAACAATTTAGCTCTATAATACAGAATAATACAGAAAAATATACTCAGCTCTATATATTTGCAGATAGTTCTGTAAGGCTGTCTCTCAAACTAAGGTTCCAGTTTGAATGCAGATTGGTGAATGCTTTCATGTCGTGACACACTCAAGATGTTCAAGACATGTTATGTGGTGGTTTCATGTTATGCCTACACAGGCTGTGCACAGGCCTGTATGATGTTTAGTTTTTCACATCTGCACTATCACCATTACACAAAGGCCATAGTTGTATTGTGTCGAGCCAATGTACAACATGGAGTACACACATGTACATCACTTCTACTGTGTGTTGCTTCATGTCTCTGGCCATCCTCCATGGCCATGTGTACACATGTTCTGTCCAATGATTGTGATGGCCATCTTATTTCACATGTAAGTGTTATCACATATGACATACACCCATAGATGCCATATGCTCCACTGAGGACAGGGTTATGCAGACAAAGGGTGGTATGTATGGGAAATGAGACATGTTTTACAGGATAGTTGAGCAGTGTTGCAGTCAGCCCACTAAATGTCATGGACATGTCAGATAACACATGATATTGTGTAACATTCATAGCAAGGGTATAATCCACAAGGGTGTATCCTGTGGGCTGGTCGTACTCCAGCTCCAACACATTTAGAGTGTGTGCACACATATGCTCTCTGTACAGTACTGTTCATATTCCCAACATGTGTAATGCTGATATGTAGTACCTGTCCTTACAGTGAAATACACCTCCACCATTGTATTCACTGTTGTCCACACATTTGGCAATGACAGTTTGGAAGGTTTAGTGTAGGTGTTTCATATAGTCTTCAATTGTTTCACATGGGTAAACACTTGATGCATTGCAGGTCTGACCAGTGTCCATTAACAGGACCACCATACATTATGTGTACATGTGTTATGGCAGATAGCATGCAATTAATATGTTCCGTGCATTATAAAAAAATCTTGGAAAGTGAGAGGATGCCTGAGGAATGGAGAAAAAGTGTTTTGGAACCAATTTTTAAGAATAAGGGTGATGTGCAGAGCTGTAGTAACTACAGAGGGATTAAATTGATCAGTCACAGCATGAAGTTATGGGAAAGAGTAGTGGAAGCTAGGTTAAGAAGGGAGGTGATGATTAGTGATCAGCAGTATGGTTTCATGCCAGGAAAGAGCACTACAGATGTGATGTTTGCTTTGAGAGTGTTGATGGAGAAGTACAGAGAAGGTCAGAAGGAGTTGCATTGTGTCTTTGTGGATTTAGAGAAAGCATATGACAGGGTGCCTAGAGAGGAGTTGTGGTATTATATGAGGACGTCGGGAGTGTCAGAGAAGTATGTAAGAGTGATACAGGATATGTACAAGGGTAGTGTGACAGCAGTGAGGTCTGCGGTGGGAGTGATGGATGCATTTAAGGTGGAGGCTGGATTACATCAAGGATCAGCTCTGATCCCTTTCTTATTTGTAATGGTGATGGACAGGTTGACAGACAAGATCAGACAGGAGTCCCCGTGGGCTATGATGTTTGCAGATGACATTGTGATCTGTAGTGAGAGTAGGGAACAGCTGGAGGAGACCCTGGAGAGGTGGAGATATGCTCTAGAGAGAAGAGAAATGAAGGTCAGCAGGACCAAGACAGAATATATGTGTGTGAATGAAAGGGAGGATAGAGGAATGGTGAGGATGCAGGGAGTAGATGTGGCAAAGGTGGATGAGTTTAACTACTTGGGATCAACAGTTCAGAGTAATGGTGAGTGTGGATGACAGGTGAAGAAGAGAGTACAAGCAAGATGGAGTGGGTGGAGAAGAGTGTCAGGAGTGATCTGTGACAGACGAGTACCAGTAAGAGTGAAAGAGAAGGTATCCAAAAGGGTAATGAGACCAGCTATGTTATATGGGTTGGAGACAGTGGCATTGACAAAAAGGCAGGAGTCAGAGCTTGACGTGGCAGAGTTGAAGATGTTAAGATTTGCACTGGATGTGACGAGGATGGACAGGATTAGGAATAAGTATATTAGAGGGTCAGCCCAGGTTGGAAGGTTTGGAGACAAAGCCAGAGAGGCAAGAGTACATTGGTTTGGACATGTGCTGAGAAGGGATGTAGAGTATATTGGGAAAAAGACGCTAAGGATGAAGCTACCAGGTAACAGGAAAAGAGGAAGGCCTAAGATAAGGTTTATAGATGTGGTGAGAGAGGGCATGCAGGTGGTTGGTGTGACAGAACTAGATGCAGAGGACAGGAAGAAATGGAAACAGTTGATCTGCTGTGGCGACCCCTGACAGGAGCAGCTGAAAGAAGAAGATTATCAAGCCTGACAAATAATAACAATCTCACCTGACACAGGCTGCTGTTGCTGCAAAATGCCAGAGGCACCTAAACAGGAGTGTCACAGCAGTAAGATCATTATCCACACCTGTGTGATAGCTACAGGGTGCAATGTCCATGTTAGGACATAAGCCAGTACAATACACTATACTATGGAGTATGCACATCTGTGCATACATAGAGTAGCAGACTATAGTATGTGGCATGTGTGCATACATGCCTTGCATATGATGTTACATTACACATTGTACATTAACACATTTAACTATATGAAATATAGTTGTGTTATATATGCAGTAGTGACTTACCAGGCAACTCCAGGCTCAGTGTTTGAGACACCCACCTCCACAATACCAGCTAAAGCTTGTGGATAGAGGTCTGCAGATGTCCCCAGGTTGGCCAGTAGCCCCTCGGTACGTGTTTGTGGGGGCTGGGTGAGTGCCCCCCCACCTGTTGCACCTTATTCCCTGGTGACTGCAATAGCACGCTGTTTCGCCCATCTTATCAGGTCAGTGCAGAGTCAGCACACCTGCTGATCAGTGCAACTGTGACTGCCAACATCATTTACGCTCCTGCAGAGTTCCTCCCACAGGGCATCTCGCTGCTGTGCATCCTGTGGCACATGGCTGAAGAGTGTTGTATGGTTGTCGAGGAGGTATGGGACGAATGACCTCATCCTCCAAGCAGCTGTATGCTGGCAGTCTGCTACGTGGCATACCTGGAAGACATAATGATGAAGACAGGTCACAGTAACTCACAGAGAAGTACAGCAGTACAGCTGAACATACATGTGTATCACATTTATTAAGATTACAAATATGTCTTTGCAAATCTACATGACACTAACACTACTGACATTTATAAGGTACACACATTTGACACTTACTGGTGATGTGATGTTATCGCCATATATGTGTGTGTTTCAAGTGATGACATTGCTCATACACCATGTGGATGTTTTCTTGATGTGGGAATGTCTGTTTGCCTGTACTGGTGTCTTTACCTATCAGCACATGCCTGGATGTGTTTACATTAATGCAGTCGACTTTAATGCTGTGTATATGTCATATATATAGTCATACATAGCCATTAGGGACATGACCTATGACCCTGCAGACTTGCAAGCATGTATGTGTTTTGTCATATACATCTACATGGCACTGTACAGCTGTGTAGCATCCTGCCATGTATTGCCTGTGTTGCACATGTGTAACACATGGGACAATAGCTAGCCTGATGGTATTTGCAGGGTTGGATATCAATTATAGCATGTATGGTCATAGTGATCTAGTAGGCTATATGCCCTGGGCCATTTATGAGCCTAGGCAGACAGGTTACCTAGCTGTAGGCAACAGACAGGTAAGTTTCAGTGGCCAGTTCAAGTAGTGCCACAGAACTGATCCACTGGGTTACTGATATATTTGGCATGCGGTCATCACACCACGTCACAGAGAGGGGCAATGTGTAGCTTCGCTGGACAGAGATGCATAGTGTGGCAAGAGTATGTTAAGAGTATGGGACAGAGATCTGTCAGCCATGTTGTGATCCTTGTACTAGAAAGGTGGATGTCCATGAAGTATGTGTTTATTTGGGATCAGGATGTGTTAAGTGTAGCATGTCCAACACCTCTGGGTTGGACATGGCTTTATTCAGCGTAGGCTGCATGCTACATAGTGCAGCTAGGGATTGGGAAGAGCAGTGTAGGCCATCTACACATGGGCAATAACCCAATTATAGGAAATATGTGATCTATTATGGGTCACATGGGTGTTGAGTATGGCTGAGCAATTATCTCTATATTCCTGGATGGCACCCTGTCATGATTAGGGGTGCCACATATGACTATCTGTCTTGTGTGGTGAAGTAACTATCAATGGAAAGAGTACTGTCCAGCTGCATGCCATACACACAGTTGCCATTATGTTGACCGCTGCCTAGGTAGTAGTTCATGGGTACAGGGTTTGTAACATAGGGGATGATAATACAATACTTAGGTGACAGATTGTGCCATACGTCACACATCACACATCTGACACACTAAGGCCCTTCTGTATGTTGCACGCAGCACACATTGAGTCGACTATTGTTCCTAGTTCATAGTCATTTGCAAACATCAATAGGCTGATGCCTTCTGTGTTAGTCTGTGTGGTATAGATAACAATGAGGGGGAGTACCAGGAATGAACCCTGTATTACTGTGGCTGGCACTGGTTTGATGTGCGTGTATTAGTCAGACATCTTCTGTAGTGTTGGTTCTGCCAGCAGTCCAGTTGCTACCACTCCTGTGACATAGGAATATACACCTAGTTTACTGAGTGTAGCTGGAACACAGTATGGGTGATAGTGTTCTATGACCTAGCAAGGCCATGTTATGCAGTATGAATCAACCCTACTGTCATCTACATCTGTACAGAGTAAATCAAATATGTTGATCATGGTTCATGGCCTTACAGACCAGACTTAGCAGGGTAGTTATGCACTATTTCACATTATCAATGGTGTCTTCCCCTTTGTGGGGTGTGATAAATGTTGCTGTGCACCATTTGGTGAGTACACAGCCTGACATGGAACTATGATTGAACATGATGTGTATGTGGATAGCTGAATGTTCTTACATTTGTGTAGGATACACCCTGGGATGTTGACAGGTCCCATGAAAGCTGTATGTATGGCTTTAGAGAGTGCAGCTTGTACCTGCATAGTCATTATTACATGGGTCCTGTAGTGTACATGGATATATTACTAAGTGTACCTGTTGGGGGGAGGTGGGAGTGGGATTAGGTTCTCCAAGACTCTATCTGGATGAACGGGTGCTATTTCTGTAGGTGCAGTACTTCCCATGCCATAGTGCTGTGCAGCACGGCAGGTCTTGTCGTTGCCATTACGATTAATGACACAGCTATAGAATGCTCTGTGCTTGGCCTCATAATACGTGGCTGATTAGTTTCACAGTAGCTTTGTGTGGTTTTATATGTTGTATCTGCATCTTATTGAGGCTGACCCGGGATCACCTACACTCATGTGTGTTCACTCTTGCAACAGTTACTACCTTCTGTGGTACAGTTTAAAGCATGGCACCACCAGTTTGCCTTCTTGTTTGTATTGGGTTGATTCCTGGTTCTGTTTCAATGGCAAAATCACTCACATATGTGACTGCTTAAGATTCATTTGTGTAGGATTCAGCACTTGGACATGCACTTCCATCTGCATGGGTGCCATGACAGTCACCACTCTGCTCTTAGGAAACATAACATTGGCATTGGAGATGAACTATGTGTAGCATACTGTTAGCCCTGTTTGTGTGACTACTGTAATCCAGGTCAGTGGGGCCGATGGAATCCAACATGCATTGAGCACAGGTGTTGGTACATGAGGAGTCTTCCCAGTTCATAATGGAATAGTTGAGAGTAGCCATTATTATGGTTCTGTCTCAGACCTAATCTTCCCCATTACAGCACATTATGACAGTTGGGAAATCCGTGACCTGGTAGGTCAGCTGTCTCAAGGTGCAATTTGAATTCCACTTTGGCACAAAGGTAATTGCTCAGTATAATGCATCTGAAGTTATGCAAGTGCAACTAGCGTGTGGGTGTACTGCTGGGTAATCTGTCACAAGGTGCAATTTGAAATCCACTTTTGCACAAAGGTAGTTGCTCAGCATAATGCATCTGAAGTTATGCAAGTGCAACAAGCGTGAGGGTGTACATATCTTTCAGGAATATGGACACACCTGTGGCCCTTGTGTTCCAATAAAGGATAATGGGCAAGAGGTGAGGTATGTGTTATAACATGGTCATGCAGGTGTGCTCTATGGAGCATTGAAACATGTCTCAGCCACTGTACAGATATGTTCTCCATGTTAGGGATTGACATATGTGTGTCTGTATAGTGTTTCTGACATGTATCATTGTGTAGCAAGACCCGCAATTTATTGCTTGGCTGTCCCTGTAACAGCAGTGGGCCTTCACTTGAACTGTGAATGATGAAGGCACTATAGGGGAAGCATGAGCCCTAAGCAGTATTTAGATTCCCAGGAGTGACAAGTGCAGGCCCTGTCTGGCAAAGCATCATAGTCTGTCAACCATGTTATCCCAGGCAGACAGATACTAGATACCCTTTGACTTGCACCACTACACTAGACAATTGTGGAATGCAATCTGTTTGTCCCTGAATTGCAGTATCATTCTGGCCAATGGCAGAATGCTACCCAGGCCTTGGGACATACCTGCATGGGCTACAAGACCTGACAGTTCCTACATGTGTTTCCATGCAGTCCGGGCTACTGCATCACAGGTCCTGCGCAACAACATGGAATATGCCAGAGCCATGTGTATAGTCCAAAAGGTGGTCTGAGTGTATGGCTATGTGGCTAATCATGGCAGATAGGCAGCTGACAGTATGTATGCCCTCATATAGGTTGGTGTGTAACAGTGCTAAAGTTTGCATTCACAAATGAGTACTGTTGGGCATGTTTCCAGTCATGTGTTCTGAGGTGTGGCACAATTCTGCAAACTATGTCATACAGTTTCTGTATTTCGGTGTCTGTCTCTTCCTGCTTGGGGGGGGGTCACTTGTTTGGCCAGATACTTAGAAGCTGCATCCCAAACAATGTGTGGGGCGTGGAGTTAGTTGGGTTTTGCAGTGTACATGGCATAGACATTACATTCCCCCAGGATGGCCACACACAAAGCTGACATTAGTAAACACCAGTAGCTAACTAGTGAACATGCCTGTATGAGCGTTCAGCACTACAAGTACCAAGTTACGTATTGCTTATGAAGATGTTTTAGACAGTGATGCTCACGTAAATATTTGTGTTATGGATGTGACAACACTGGCTATTATGGAAACATTGAAGCTACCTTTAGCAGCAATCCTCCTCTGAGGAGCACATCACATCCTGTTAGTTGATTACAGATGATGCAAGTGTCTACACATCTGTTTCCTTCTCTGGGTATATACTCACATATCCACCAAGACCATGAGCTCTCTTGGGCACAGACACCCGCTCTCCAAACAGAGTCATGTATCAATAGACTCTGATGCCACTATCAACATGATCAGGATAAAATCAGATAGTGTGAGCCATCACCTATGAAGCTGCTGTTACACATGGGCAGCTGTCTCCTACATCTTACACTCCTACTGCAGATGTTACACTGGAGTTAAAGATGATATGCAACCTGTTTCATTACCAGTGCTGTGCACTACCTTACATACAGTATGTGCAAGCGACTGTTAGGTTGGCAGTGAGAGGTTGGGCTACACAAACCTGGTAGTTCAAACAAGGTCTCTCAACTCTCAATATCCACTCTATGTAGGTGTGCACATAGCCATTTGGCCCAGCTCTGAAACAAGAGTCACTACACATTTGCATAACATGTACACATGCACAGCTGTTATTGTTTGCAAGTGATACTAGAGAGGACAAACCTTGTAACAAGGGTCACTACACATTTGCATAACATGTACACATGCACAGCTGTTATTGCTTGCAAATGATGCTAGATAGGTCCAGCCATGTAACAAGGGTCACTACACATTTGCATAACATGTACACATGCACAGCTGTTATTGCTTGCAAACGATACTAGAGAGGTCCTGCCCTGTAACAAGGGTCACTACAGATTTGCATAACATGTACACATGCACAGCTGTTATTGCTTGCAAATGATACTAGAGAGGACCAGCCTTGTAACAAGGGTCACTACACATTTGCATAACATGTACACATGCACAGCTGTTATTGCTTGCAAATGATACTAGAAATGTGGATATTACATGTGTTATGTGCATGGATAGTTACCTGGCTCTTCCAATTATCTTTGCTGTCATGCTGCTAAACTGTCAGATGAATACAAATGATATGTATCCTGTTATTGAGTATTGTAGTTGCCAATAGACATAACTACTGTATGCATAACATAACAGAACTGCTATGTAGAATAGAATACAGATCTGCCTAAAATACTGTACATTACACAGTTATTGGCACAATATCCCACAATGCACACTATATTTGCATGGTAAGCCCACCTTTAACATGTTCATCTTACTTATACACCCATACATATGTCGACTGTTACAATATATCGACATATACAATCCCCTGTTATAGCACATACTTGTTGGACCAATCCTGACACTGACAGTGGCTGGAAGCCAATTGGTGTGTTCCAAGCCCATATCATCCCTTGTGGTGTATGCGGAGTTTGCCATGTGACCTAAAGCAGTACAGACATAGAATACTACAAGCATTACTACTGCTCAACAATACATCATTACAAGATAGCTATTTCAAATATATGCATTGATTACACTGTAATTCTTACAGTACAGATACTACTTACACAAACATATTACATGTTATACATACCTTCTTAGTAACCTGAGGTGTTATTGACTAGTATAAAACTCATTTTCAGTTAATCTTTCAGTGTTTTGTACTGTCCTACAGGTAGATACAGATGGTTTGAATGTGTGACAAGGCAACCTTTTATAGTTACAGATCAGTAACATGTACTATCCCGATAACCAGTTGGTGTTCCTAAGTAGCTAATTACATGCACATCAGCTGCGCTGCTACTGCCTTAGCCAATACCGTGGCAACAGTGAAGTATAATTGAGTACTCCACTTGGGCATGGTCCCTTTGCCTTACTTGTGAGGAATCAGTGTGGAAGTGTTGTTTGGAATCTATTGCAACAGCTGTATGGAGATGAACAGTAATATATTGTGTGTAATGCCTAGAAGATTTGGTCTAAATGTGAGTACTGCTGTTATATTTCTGAACATTGCTACTTGTGCAGGTTTGTCTGTACCTAATATTTCTGCATATGTTTCAGTCTGGCCAGGTTGTTTGATCAGCTGAAGGTTGCATAGCTAATCATATAATGTTAGGGGGTTTACAGTGTGCTTACCAGACATATTTAGTTTGGTGTTACTGTGTATCATACTGTGTTGACAATCAGTACTCGGTAACACTTCCTTGTGTAAGAACCTTTCAACCCTCTGAAACAGGATTAGTTCATACAAACCCTGTTACATCAGCAGCTGTTCAATTGTATAATGGCAACTATTTCACATAGGGCCATGTTAGTATATCTGTATCCAGGTATGTTAAGTTTTCAGCAGATGTTGTACAGTAGTTGAATAATTGGTTATGGTATGACAGTATGTATTGATATAATTATTTTGGTTGTGGGTAGATGTTGGTGGGTGTACATAGCACATGCAGGAGTGTACGGACTCCTTTTATACAATGTCTATATGTGTCTGGGTGTTCTTTCCCTATGTGAACACCTATCCCTTAGTGGACTAATACTATGGTAATTGCAGGCTGATACATTAAGGCACTATTAAATGCTTCCTGTATAGCATGCAGGTACTGTTAGTCCTTGAATCCTTTTGGCAATACATCGGAATGTAATAAAGTTTTGCAAAATGAAAGCTGTCTGTGTATTTATGTCATGAATATTTGCAGTCATTGCAGTTGTGTTGGTGACTGTGTCCATAGAACATATCTGTAATAGTGTATTGGCATATACTCTTCATATGTTAGGTTCATATTGTTTGGGGGGGGGTGGAATGTGTGATTGCTATGGTCCATGTTATACTCAGATATGAACATTTTGGATGCTGTCTACAGACATGTATGTATGTGTATATATATATATATATATATATATATATATATATATATATATATATATATATATATATATATATACACACACATATATATATGTGTGTGTGTGTGTGTGTGTGTGTGTGTGTGTGTGTGTGTGTGTGTGTGTAGTGTAAATATATATATATATATATATATATATATATATATATATATATATATATATAGATATATATATATATATATATAGAGAGAGAGAGAGAGAGAGAGATTATTGCATACATTTATCTGGACCTCCATAGATGTGTAGATGTTTTTAACCTATCTATATATCTACATATATATGTAGACCTGTATATATTGACATGTCTCTATGTATCTCTCTCTCTCTCTCTCTCTCTCTCTCTCTCGATACATATATATATATATATATATATAAGCATACACCTTTAATTGGGTACATGGCAGGTTGTCCTATTTCATCACATTCCTCCCTGTTTTAACCAGTCTGCATACACAACTAGGATAGGTACATCCCAGGTAGCTTAGTGTTAGGTTACTATGAGGATGGAGTATATGGTTGCAGGTTCTACTCCTGGAAGGTGTTATTATTTTACCTCTCAAAGTAGGCACTGGTAGGGAAAGTCTGAATAACGCACATCTACATGGTTGTAAGCAGGTTTGCCCATGGTCTGCGCAACATTAAACAAAGGTTAAACGTGTGAAGCGCTTCTCCGTTTACCCTGTTTCAGCACCGCTTACCATGGCGCAAACCTGTGGAAACCTGCTTACAACTGCTTAAGAGTGCTTTAATCCATCTGCATCCAACAGCCCTTATTCTGGCCCTCAAAATGACCTAACAGCCCTTGAACCCGGGACCATGAACAGCACAGTCACTGACATTACCACTAACGCATCTGAGATATGTACAAATGTTATGGTGTTTAGAATATACATTGTACTACAGACATTCCTCACTACTGAAAACAAATGTGACAGTCAGTTGGTGTACATATGTCTGATACATGTTAATGTTCATATGTTTGTGAAATTAGGTGTTGCAATGTGATATGACAGGGTGTATTATGAATGAGAAAGGTTCTTGCTTTGTGTCCTTTTCATATTGTCCCCATACTCCATGTATACCCCTCCAGTTCACTTATTGGACATCCGACCCAGGCTCTCCTTGATGCATGATTGCATTACCCATCATTCCTTCCCCACCCCAATCTTCACATACACAACAACCACCCCTTCTGGTGAATTAGGTTAATATTAATTGTTATAATACCAGATCTGCATGTGTTTTGTGTATACTCAAATTCCTTTGGAATGCTTCTGTGTCACAAAGTGTGTTCATAGATGTTTATATATATGGCTATTGATGTAACTTTATAACATATATATATATATATATATATATATATATATATATATATGTGTGTGTGTGCAGACATCACTGACGTGTGTGTGTGTGTGTATATATATATATATATATATATATATATATATATATATATATTTCGTATTAATTTGTAAGAGTAATACATATGTAGACTGGAATGTGTTGATTCACAAACTACAGGACATTACAATGTACTGTACATATGTACAGAAAGTGACTGTTCCATTTGTGATCATTACAGTGAAATGCATATGGTATAAGGTGTAGACTCAAGACCATGAAACATGTATACACCTCGGATGGCTTAGTGGTAAGTCCCATGACAATGGTGTGCATGGTCCAGGGTTCAACACCTGCAATGCTTTAAAAATGTGTTTTACTCCAGAATAAGGCTCATTTAAGCAGTTGTAAGCATGTTTAAAAGTGTTTGTGTGACATTATAGCAGCAGTTAAACACAACGTATAGCCTGTGCGCGCTAACACTGCCACATCCGCTAACTACTCAGGATATATACATGTCAGTGAAGTAAGATCTCACTATGTGCTGACATAACATTACATTTTCTGTTGACTGTACTCTCCAGCACACATTGGTTTATATGGGTGTTTCGAATGTTTATTATACAGACGATTACTACCTATATATGCAAGCTGTGGTTAAGGTATACTTTTGAACATGATAAACATCCCTGCCTTTATTGAGATTGGAACCTCGAATGCACAGATACTATGCGGATGCTGTAACCATTACACTGTTGACATTAACGTTGCTTCTGCCTATTTGCTATTTAGATGATTTCTATGTGTAAGCTAGGCTAAACTAAGGGCAGAGGCCCCCAAACTCACTGAGCTTCACGTACTCTTGAAATAACAACATATAACAAATGTACTGTGAGACAATACATTACATTCCTAACTACATTAGGCATGGCCCCTCACTGACACACTTCAAGGGAATCCTTGTTGTGTGAATGGGTAACAGAATATACACCCCTGGGATCATGTGTCCCAGAACCATACAGTCAGGGGGAGGGGGAGCCTGTCCAGTTTGATAGCTGCAAGACCTGTTGGAGGAAATGAATGGTGTTGAATTGTCACATTAACATGCCCTCTTTAGATCACTAAGTGCCCCTATCACCCTCCACAACCCCAGTCTTCAACAGCTTCCAGCAACTCTGCTTGGAATTGCTTCATTGGCTATGCTTGACAGAAGCTCAGTTACTTCATCAATGGTGTGGGGAAAGCCAACACACTGTAGCTATGCTTCTAATTGCCCTTGGACAGATAGGTAGTAGGCGATCTGTGAACCTCTAAAGTGCAGGCCATCACAGCCATAATATGTGAATAAACAGACTTTCAGATCACAATATACAGTGAGAAATCACCATGTAGGCAGGAGACAGTTAAGTACAGCAAGAACATACAGAACACTGATACTTAGTCACTCCAAAAGCCTATCTTGGAAGCTAGAAGACTTGTATAAGTTTAAGGCTTTCTATTGCTTACCAGAAGGTTACCTACAGGAGAGATGAAAAACAAGCACAGATGGGCATCATGCATGCAACGATACCATACCGGCCTATGTGTCAGCCTTAGGCTTTGGAATACTGGCCAAAGCTATTGGCGCCCCCATGGTGCCTTATTTACGAGAGTCTCGAAGGTGAATACCAGCTCTGTAAACAGCACAATAGCAGATTCAATGAGGGTTATGCTACTCAACACCAGGTGTTGTGATCACAACATGCATGCACTCACAGCACTCCTCAGGATGGACAACATCAACATCTGTGCAGTAACTGAGATCTGTCTTAAGGCTCCTGAGAGCACACCGGCACTACCAGACTACAACCCATACCACACATTTCAGCCACAGAACATGGACTGACAAACATGGAGGGGGTGTATCCATATTCATCAGGGATACCTACACCTCCAGGTTAGTGGGGCAGCATGATACCTCTGAGATCATCCATGTGCAGCTAACATCAGCCACAACTGCAATGTAAACTGTGGCCTGCTACGGATCATCCTCCATGACCCAGGACCACCACTCCACCTACCTGGAGACAGTGGAGAACATGTCCGTCCTAACGCACACCTTGGCATTGGTCGATGTCAACTACCATACAATTATCTGGGAAACTTACTCCGGTACTCACTTCCAGGCCCAGCGCTTCCTGGAATTTATCACCTCATATGCTCTGTATCAGGTGGTAACCTCCTTAATGTGGGGTGGAAACTACTAGAAGTGGTCATCACTAACATGGGCAACAGGTGCACCACAGCGGAGGTTAACTGGTCACTGGTTAGATCTGACCATGAACTATTCACTGTTTCCACACCCAAGCATCTCTCCCACCCATGGATACCACAGTGCATACCTTTCCTACAGCTAAATTTACACTACTAGTGACAGGGGTGGGGGGATTTCACAGCCCCCACGCTAAGGGGAAACACTGCTGATGATACAGACAGATTTACAAATGCAGTCTATAAGCACCTACATGGGTGTATGGATCGTGCCATCACTGGTAAACCCAGACTCACTCCTCCTCCTAGACAAGGACACAAGTCTGGTGGACCTCTGCAATAAACAGGCTATACTACAGAAGTAAGACAGTGTTCCAGACAAACAGCAAATCCCACAAAGGGCAGACATCTGTGACCACTATTGGTATGACAAGTAGGTCCCTCATGACATCATCCAAGGCTAACATCAGCAGGAGAATACGCAAGGATTCAAAAGATAACCACAAAGCCTTCTTTGGCTATGTCAAGGATCAATGTGGTGACACACAGATTTGCACTGTGCTGGTGAAATATAGCACAAAATATGCTGACCCTACTGATATCGCCAACATCCATGCAAATACATTCAGTGCATACTTCACCCCATAAAGAGCCCACAACACTACGTGAAAGGTACAGTATCCCACATATCAGAGACACACAGGTGGAAATGGCCCTCTCTAACAGCAGAACACAGCATCAATGGAGGCAGATGTTGTCTCAGACTGCATCTTGCAAACTGTACAAGACAACCTGTCCCCCCACCTAATTAAGCTTTCCTACCTCAGCCTCTCAACAAGCTATATGCCCATACAATGGCACGTGGCAATGGTTATTCCACTCCATCAAGGTGGAATCACAACTGACCATGGTAACTACCACCCTGTAATCCTGACTAGCCTGGTCTGCAATGGTATGGTTCACATCCTCATGGTACTCATTAACAAAAACATTGGTAACCTCCGTACACATGACCCAACCCAGGTCAGCTTGGTTGAGTGCAATTCATGCCTACTGAACCTGTTTGATGTCTTACATACAGTCACCAAGATGTTACATGACAGGGGAGGTGGTTCACACATAGTACCTGGACCTCACCAAGGCTTTTGACACCATGCCCCACTCAGGTATTATTGATAAACACACTAGCCTGTACATACACCCATACATCACAAGTTGGGTTGCCAATGGGCTTACACACAGAACTCACATGGTACGACTAGCGGTCTCCAGGTCCAACTCTTGACCAGTCATGACTGGTGTCCCAAAGGACTCAGTCCTGGGAGCCCTACTGTTTGGCATATATGTCTCAGAGGTACAGGCAAACACAGGTGGACTACAACAGACCATGTTTGGAAATGACTGTGAACTGGGAGCCATGGTTGATAGTCCAGCTGACACAGACATCCCTCAAGGGGCCTTACAGAGACCATCACAGGGTGCCAATGTCACGGCCTCCAGCCAAGTGCCACAAACTGCATGGTCATTCCATTGTGGAATTGGCACCCACATATTAACACATAAGTGGCAGCCACTTTAATATGGACGAGGTACTGGGGTATATGGGGACTAAGGTAGATAGTGATCTCCCCTTTGACAATCATATCTCCACAGTAGTTAGAACATCCTTCGATGTAGGCCATCTGATTACTAAATGATTCCCATCTAGACATACTGGGGTTATAGTGCCCCTTTACTCATCACTCATCAGTCCCATCATAGGGTATAATAACCCATGTGGGATGTACCTCAGAAGACACTTCCAACAGCTGGTATGTCTATGAATGTACCTCACCAAGGGGAATACTGGCCTCCAACATATGGCCTATGCAGCCAGACTGAATAAACCCCTGCTTTACTCAGTGGCATCTTGTTTACCCAGAGATGATCTCCACTGGTCAGCACAGCCATGTTGAACTCATGCTTGATGGATATGCTCCACATATGGGAATCCATGCCACAGTGAGCCATACATTGTAGTGAGCTGAACCTTGCCACAACAATAACTGGAAGATGCTGGAGGGACAGCTTCATGTCACAGACACTCCCCATACTTTGGAACAACATCCCTAACTACATTATACAGAGCCCCTCGCTAACACTCTGCAAGAGAAACCTTGAAGAGTGGATGGGGAACAGTAGATGTACAGAACAACACATGAATCACTAAAATGCTCAAATTTAATAAGAAGCTTTCAGGCTATCCACCCTTCATCAGCATATAAAGCAATGAATATTCTTTGTTTTAAATATAGGTTAAATTAAAATCACATGATTCAGCCAGCCTACCAATTAATTATTCATACCTAACAATTAAAGCAATAACGTTCAATTCCTATTTACATTTAAAATATCTAAACATCAAATACTTTAAAAAACATAAACTATAAAGCATAATTTATGTATAATATATAAATAATTCACAAAGAACATCAGATGAATTATAAACTTCCTTCAAATATTGTCTCTCTGTCTTTTTACCAGTACTGGCTTTAAGCTAACAGTACTATTTAAGCCTGGTGGTGAGTCTGCTTGTAGCCTAACAATCCATTCATATTCTCTTAATTCAAGTTCATTATTTGTGTCACCTCCCCTTGGGTTAGTAGTTAATACATTTACCCCTCTGAATTTGAAAGTATGCGCACTGAAATCCATAATGTGCTTAAATAAACCATTATTTGGTACCTTCCTTTTTATTTCTGACTTGTGCTCAATAATACGATCCTTTAATCTCCTCATCGTTTTACCTATATAAAATGCCATACATGTTGTGCATGTTGTTAAATATACTAATTACTTGAATTATGTATGTTTTTAAAGTATTTGATGTTTAGATATTTTAAATGCAAATAGGAATTGAATGTTATTGCTTTAATTGTTAGGTATGAATAAGCAATTGGTAGGCTGGCTGAATCATGTGATTTTAATTTAACCTCTATTTAAAACAAAGAATATTCATTGTTTTATATGCTGATGAAGGGTGGATAGCCCAAAAGCTTCTTATTAAATTTGAGCATTTTAGTGATTCATGTGTTGTTCTGCAAATAGTAGCTTGACAAAGAGTTTTTTTAATAATAGTTTTGCTTTTGTGGCACTACAGATGCTGAAATAGGAGGAAGATTAAGCCAGCCTATTTTTCTTGTGGTAACAAGATGAATTCTTCAATTAAGAGACTTGTATATAAGAATACTAACCCTTTGTTACAATCAAATACTGCTGCAACCCAGGAGGTAATCGCTGACCAGAATCTGGGTGAATTTAATAGTTTGATAACTATATTAGAGAAAAAAGTAAATACTTATAAGCAGCTCCAAAGGCAGTGATTGAGCTTTTCAGCTTACTTGGAGTTGGGTGTAATACCACATGGACTACGCATTTTAAAAATGCCCTCTTATGGTGATACTTACCAAGAGTCACTAGTACAATGGCAGCAGCTAAATCTTGAACTGAGTGCTAATTACATGAAATTAATGAACAGATTTTTTGAAAGTATAGAAAAGGATTTAGTAGATGAAATTGAAAAATTGGAAAATGAAGTATCGAGTAAATTAACATCTGACTATTATAGTGAGCAGTACCAAGTATTTTTAGATCGTGTGCAATCACTTGACAACAGACTTGAAGTAAAAAAGAGACATAAACTACAAAGTGATTTGGCAGATTTTAAAAATGGCCACATCTTCTCTTGGCCGAGAACGGAGTATAAACGAAATAATGTCAACAATGCTCAAGCTGTAGTTAATAAAAAAGTGAAGGTACTGTCTCTAAAAGTTTGGATCAGCATGACGAGTTTGAATTACCGCGAACACCTGTAGAAACTTCAACCAATCAGAGTGCACGTAGATTGAGTTCCATATGTGTTCCTTGCAGTCAGCAAGGGCAGGAGTCCTCTGTGAAAAACATAACTGAAATGGAGCAAGTAACTGGAAGTGGTGCATCTGCGCCTGTGGATGAACATTTGCAAGTTAGGTCTAAAATGGACACAAAGGAGAGAAGTAAGCAAATGGAAATATCTTCTTTTTTACCTTTTCGCCTCAAACAACCAGAGAAGGTAAGAGTACAACATTTACTGGAGAAGCGTCTGTTGGAGAAACAAGTTCAACAAGTAACACCAGGAATGAAAAGAAAAACAGCAGCCCGCTACCATCCAGCAAGACTGTACGTCGTTGAAAGGGACAATATGTTTAATAAAAGGTGCTGTTAATTTATCTGATCAACAGCTAACAAATGACCATTTTGAACTGCTAGGAAATGGTCTAAATTTTATTCTGTTTGCAAGAGATAACATTGTGAAAGCAATAACTGATGTTAAGCTGTTTGCTAGAAGCTTAACATTGAGGCTGATTTTTAAACAAAATGTTGATAATAGTTATGGTTGTAAAAATTTAAGCACTTTCATGCCACAACTTTGTCCAGTGATATCAGCATTTCAAAGTATAGTTGAGAAGGAACTTAGATGCTTATATGCGAAACGATATAAAGAGGATAAATATAATTTATCCTACAAAGAATATAAAGCCCTTAAATGTTTAAAAGGGAATAATAACATAGTTATCGAACAAGCAGACAAAGGTGGAGCGACAGTGATAATGAATCGAACAGATTATATGAATAAATTTAAGAATTTTCTGGCAGATCCTGTAACTTTTAAGCAAATAACATTTTTAGAGATAAAGAATTATATTTCAGAAGTAAATATGGTCATTTATGATATGCAGTTAAATCAAGAAATATCTACAGATATGTTTAATTACTTTATAGTACCCTGTCCCAAGATACCACAAATATATGGACTTCCTAAGATACATAAATCCTTAGAAGACCCACCCTTGAGGCCTATAGTCTCAGGCAAAGGATGGATAACGGAACCGATATCCAAGTATTTGCAGAAAAAAATATCTAAATATTTGACAAAATGCACTAGTATTATAAAAGATACTGCACACTTTCTGGAAAATCTTTCTAAATGGTACAAGCAAAAAAATAACAGTGATTGTTTGCTCGTAACACTGGATATAACTTTGTTATTCACGGTTATTCCTATAGATTATGGTGTGGAAGCGATAAGAAGTTTTCTCTGTACAGAAACTGATTTACAATCTAGAGAAATAGAGAATATTTGTATGCTTCTAGAAGTGGTTTTGACAAAAAATGTGTTCATTTTTGACAATATTCCGTATTGGCAAATTACTGGTGTAGCTATGGGTACACCAGTAGCAAATACATTTGCGAATTTAGTGCTCTATCAGTGGGAAAAGGAATACTTATTGAGTGATTGCAATGCACTTAATAGTAATGTAAAGTCATATTGCAGATTTGTAGATGATTGTTTTTTTTTTTTCCATAATAAATTTTTATTGAAATATATTTTCCAAAAACATTACAAAAATACAATAAACATCACACACATAATACACTATAACTACTACAAACCATTTATACAATATCTACATGAAATGCTTCCTATATTTAATATATTCCTAAAATCAGTATCATGCTAATATAATATTGAAGACCTTTTCCCATATTTTCGGGTTATTAATATTTTTGTTAGTTTGTTTCAGAAGTAATTTATGTGCTAGTATATGTTTTATAGCCACAAGCTTAAAATTATTCCATGATGTCTTATGTGGTTCTAGCCAATTTGTGGCTATATAGAGTTTCATCAGCAAAAAAAATATTCATACAAATAATAGTTTGCGATCTGGAAAGCTCTCTTGGAGGAATGTGTAGAATCATAAATTCCCATGACAGTGTAGAACTTTGATAACCCATCTTTTGCAGTTGTACTTTAAGAGAGTTCCAAAGTTTATATACGCATTTACAACTCCAGAACATATGAAGAAGATCCGCTGTTTGATCTGCACAGTATGGACAAATTGGAGAATTCCTAGGGTTAAATTTATGTAATCTAAGATGTGTGTAATATGCATTGTTCCAAATCATCAATTGCGTGTACATCAGTTTTTGAAAAGAAACTGATTTCCTAGTTATATCAATTGCTTTTAATATCTGATTGTCTGTTACTGTTACTTTGTTTACCCAATACTCTGAAAGCAAAATTTTGTCCTGAAATTTCAAATCCTTAATTAATTTGTATGCAGTTGCTATAAATTTAGTGTCTTGTTGGATAGCTTGCCACAATTCAGAGCACTTATCCACAAATCCGGCTGCAGGTTTAAAGTTCCTAAAATAGCTTAAGGCAAGTTCTTTAGCTTGTCTCATTATAACAATGTAACTTCTAGGTAGATTCATTTCCTGTCTAATTTGTAAAGCCGATAAGTCAAGTTTATTAAAAACATCAAATAGAGTCAGATTAACTATTAATGGAAATTTGCTGAGATCGATCAGCTGATTATTTAGTTTAAAATTAGGATTCCTGTGGAAAGGTTGAAGAACCATCATATATTGCAATAAATCTACGGACTGAAATAAAGTTTGCAAAGATGAGACACAGGTTATTATGTGGTCCATGACCCCATATTTTATCAGACTAATTTTGTCCATAAAGGGTAATGCTTTAGGATTTATTTTCCTATCCAAAATATGCTTATGATTCAAGACCACCCAAGTTGTTATCCATTTTGTATTCGTTACATCATAATTAGCAATTCTTAAAATTTGATTAGCATTTACAATCAAATAATATGCTTCAAAGTTTGGTAGCTCAAGTCCCCCTCTTGTTTTAGGGGTCATTAATTTCTCATAAGATATTCTAGTTCTTTTTGGGTTCCAGATAAATTTAGCTAGATCTTTATGCATTTGTTTAAAAACTGTTTTTGAAATTGATAATTGGGCAGACCTAAATATGTATAACATTCGTGGTAGTATATTCATTTTCACTCTTGATACTTTTGCTAATACCGGTAGTTTTAAATTCTTCCATCTGTCACAATCAGCTATTATGTGTTCCCATACTCGTTTAACATTATTGTTATAAAAGTCCTTATTATCCCTAGAGAAGTTGATACCCAAATATTTAATATTTTCTTTACATGTTAACTTCCCCATCAGGGCCATTAATGAAAAAGGTTTTGGGGTTCTTAACGGGAAAATATTCATTTTCTGTAAGTTAATTTTATAATTAGAAACTACCGAAAATTCGTTTATGAGCTTTAATATCTTTTCACTGTCCGAAATTGGGGTTGTACAATAAATAATAAGATCATCGGCGAATGCTGACATTAATATTTTATTCCTATAAATTATTGGTGCATTATGATACAAATTTTGCTTGATATATAAAAATAGAGGTTCTAGATATAGGTTAAACAATAAGGGGGACATGGGACAACCCTGACGAGTACCATTTTTAATATGTATTCTGTTAGAATAAGTCCTATTGATGTATAGCGTAGTGTATGGATTACTATATAATATTTGTAGTATCTGAATGAATTCTTGGGGCAAGTTAAAATAGGGTAACACATCAAACAAAAACTTTATGTCTACTCTATCAAATGCTTTCTGGGCATCTATTATAAGAGCTTAGATATTAAAGTTGTTTTGTTTAGCATACGTCATCATATTATGCAGTGTAAGTGTGTTATCGCTAGTTTGTCTAGTTGCCATAAATCCAGCTTGTTCCTTAGAAATTAGATATATCAAAACCTTCTTTAGTCTCGATGCTATAATTGATGTTAAAATTTTCATATCCACATTCATTAGTGCTATTGGTCTGTAATTATCTGGGTTAAGGGGATCTGAATTGGTTTTATGTATGAAAATTGTTTTTGACGCATTGAGGTCGGGGTCACTAATTTTATTTTTAGTTATATAATTAAATACATGAGACAATTCTTTTCCCAAACTTTCAGCAAACTCTTTGTAAAATTCAGCTGTAATACCATCACGCCCTGGCGACTTATGTGCTTTCATATGTTGAATTGTATATACTATTTCTTCTTTAGAAATAGGTTTAATCAGGTCAATTTGCAGGCTCTCTTCTAATTCTGGAAAGTTAATTTTTTGCAGAAAACTTTTATTCTGGTTATGTAGAGACCTATCAGTTTGCCCCTCATACACCTTAGTATAGATTTTCCCAAAAACATCAACAATATCCTCAGTTTTAGAATATATTGTGTTGTTATACTGTATTTCCGAAATATATCCAGTTGTTTTTGATTGATTTATAATCCTTGCCAGTGCTTTTGATGGTATTTGAACATTATTAGCATATTTCACTAAACACCTATGTTCTTGAAGTGTTAATTTATTATTATGAAGCAAAAAGAGATCCCTTTGAAGCTTCAACATTTCCTCCTCAATTTGAGCGTTAAAATTCTGAATCAGCTCATTATCAAGTTGTTTTATTCTTATTTCTAATTTTTGAATATCACTATTATGAATTTTCTTATAATATGAGGCTTTTTGTATAAGAAATCCTCTAATTTGAGCTTTAGCTGTCGCCCATTCAATGTCAGGAGTATGTTTTTGGAGCTTCAAGCTATCTGTAAATTCTTTCAAATATTTTATAATTCCGTCTGCTATCTCTTTTTTACTTAAAAGATTTGGGTTGAGTGACCAATTATAACCCCTATGCCTTCTTGTGTCTTTTAAATCTTTAGAAAATTTTAATGAAATTTTTGAGTGATCTGATAGATGACGAGTATGTATAACCACCACTGGTTCTAAATTCGTTAGTGCTTTAGATATCAAAAAGTAATCTATTCTAGCCCACATTTTGTGGCATGGTGAATAGAAGGTGTATTTATTTGCATTATTAATATCTTGTGAATAAGAAAAGGGGTCATATAATTGAAAATCTTCCTTAAAATCATTTAATGCTATCCCGGCCTGCTTATTAAATGCTCTTTGTGGACAAGACCTATCCAACTTTGGATTTTGATAGGTATTCCAGTCCCCACCCACAACAAAATAATAACCATCATATCATGTTAATATTGGATACAATGATGCTATGAAACTGTGTTGATCATTACATGGGGCCTATATATTCAAAAGTAGGATAGGTCTATCAAATGCATTATCTGATAAAATCACATAACACCATCGCCCATTTGGATCCACTTTGGAGTCTAAAATCCTATCTTTGTATTGGGTTTTGATAATTATAGCCACACCCGCACTGTTTGTCTTACCTTCTGATGTTACTAGCTCTCTAATCCAGTTCTTTTTTCTAATATCATTCCATTGTTCATTCATCAAATGTGTTTCCTGTAGAAATACAAACAGTGCTTTGTCCTGTAATAATATGTGCAGCAACAGCTTTCTCTTCTTCAAGTTCTGGAGCCCTTTAACATTCCATGAGTTCAACTCCCACATTCGCAGGTCTTGGTATCAAATAACAATATAAGAGGGGAATTATCAAATTGACATGTATTGACTGTACACTATATCTAATCTGGAAGCATTTCCTACATCCCGTCCCTAACCAGTGCTTACCCACTTTACCCCTGGACCAGGATTTATATAGGTCTTGTATAAGAGAAAATATAAACAAGGTTAAACACACCAACACATTGAAAAACTTCAGGTAATAACATTTAAAACATTTCCTAAACTTACAACCTATATATTCTAGCATATCTACATCAAAGTCTAAACTACACATTCCCTACCAAACACCGCTACTTAACTACAGCTTTGGTTTAACTATTAGTTAAACAAATCTCATTTCTAAGGTTATTACTGTGTAAAGGAAAGTTTTAGTAGATTGGGTACTTATTTTATCCTACCTTAAGTATCTGTTTTGTTGCAATCATTATGTACATAAACTTTTACAGAAGAGAGAGAGAAAAAAAAATGCATCCTACATTTTAAATCTGTACCCTACACAGTGCCTGCCACTCACTGCATATTGTAAAAAAATCGATTTTGGTTCACACCTATAAAAGAAGAAAAAAATAGTAAAAGTACATGTTATTATGTGCTTTAAGTACATACTGTAATGTTATTTCGTTATAAAAAGAACATTAACATATTATTTTCAGTTCTCTTTGTCTTCTCAAGCCAGGAAACCATCAGAAATACTCACGACGGGGGACCTCTTTCACAGCAGGACCACAGGAAGTGTTACATCCAAATCGACACTCTCAGTTGAAATCCAGGCATTTCCTGTTTACCACACAATGGAAATAGACCTTGAGGTCATAAAAGTCTGCAAACCAGACAGCAGACCCTCAGATTAGCATAAACAAACAGTTTTATTGCTTTTTCAGAGGCCTGAACAGTTTAGTGAAGAAACAAAGGATTAGAAAAGCCTTGAGGCAAAATACATGCTGGATCTGACTACAGGAACATGCCAGTCTCAATGGAAGTTATTTTCAGCCCTCTGATGCAGGTAGAACTTTAAAAACTTTCAGAAACACTTCTTTTGCCTGATTTTTATTGGAAACAGAATATTTAGTGCCATCCACCATAAATGTAAGCATATTGGGGTATTTCATCTGGAATTTAATTTGTTTATCAATCAGAAATTTACAGTAAGCAGATAAAGACTGTCTAGCCTGCTTTACTTGTAATGGTAAATCTTGAGCCAGAAATATTTTAACATTTTTCCACATAACATAGCCACCATTTTTTTTTGCAGTAAACAGTATTTTGCTAGCATCTTGAAAGTTCAATATCTTAACATATACAGGTCTAGGCATAGTAGAAGCTTGTACCTCTCTCAGCTCTGTGTGCCCTTTCTATTACAATCTGTTTCACCCCATCAGCATCATTTAACAGGATTTCAAATATTTGTGTTATGGCTGGTATTAGCTCTGCATACTGGATGTTTTCAGGGATTCCTCTTATAATAATATTATTTCTTCTAGACCTTGCTTCTAAATCAATAAGTTTATTTTGCATGGCTTGTACATCCACATCACATACCTTTGATTTTTTCTCCAGCATGTCAATTTTGTCCTCTATTTCAGAAATTCTGGTCTCAGTTTTGTCCATTCTCTGAAGCAATTGATTGCATAAAACTCCAAATGTTTGTATTTGTGAGGTCAAGTCCTTTAGAGCTTCCTGTATAGGTAGTAAAGCGTGTTTGATATCCTCCATGTTTAGTGGCTGATCAGTCCTGGATCTAGTTTCTGGTTTCTGTTGTTCCTGCTGTCTAGTAATCCTTTGTTTTTTCGCAGTTCCGTCCTTTACTGGTGACTGTAGTTCTGACAACTTTGTCTTAGTAGTAGTTGTTTCCATGGTTCTTCCTTGTTGCAAGATTTTTCTTTCCCCAAGCAGAAAGGCAGAATAAAGAAAGCACACGGTCCTTTGTTTGTTTCTCTCTTCAGAGCAAAGTAATCACTTGTAATCCTGATGGATAAATACTTTTTTTTCCCACTTTTTTAACTGATTTTAGATTAGGTAAGTATGAATGCAACTTTTTATCGTCAATTTGATGTTTAAACCTCCTGATACCCACTCAGATCAGAGATTTTCCTCGGGTTAATTGAAGAGCTGCAGTTTAGCAGTGTTTACAGCATGGCAGCCATCTTTGAATCTGATGATGATTGTTTTTTTTTTGTCTGGGATGGCACTGCTATAGACTTGATAAATTATGTTACATATTTAAATACAACTACAAATTTTCTGAAGTTTAAAATGGTTTCTTCACCTGTGGACATAGTGTTTTTTGATGTGATTGTGAATAAGAAACAGGATAAAATAGAAACCATGATTTATAGGAAGGAAGTGCATGCAAATAGGTATTTGAGAAGAAATAGCATGCATGCTCCGCATATGTTTAAAGGCATCGTTAAATCACAACTAATAAGAGTTAGTAAACTGAATACTGAAGAAAATAACTTTATAAATCAAGCTAATTTGATGAAGTATGAATTCATTGAGAATGGTTATCCTATACATAGCATAAATACCATATTTAAGGAGGTAGTCTCAGGTAGGAAAGACAACTATAAAACTATTTTTGGTAGAAGTACATCAATAGTAGCACAGAATACATACGAGAATAATAATAGTAATATAGTAAGATATGTAACTACATTTAATGGTAATACAAAAGAAGTATGCGATATTATAGAGAAAAATTGGATAATTTTATTAGCAATGCCAGAAATAAAAGATTTGGTAGGCATAAAACCAAAATTTGCCTTTAGGAATGAGGAGACATTAAAACAAATTTTATGTTACAAAGACTTTAAGAATAAGGAAGTAACATCCCATTGTAGAAAAGGTACTTATAAATGCTTTAACTGTACTTGTTGCATAGATATCTTTGATAAAAATGAAGATTTTCAACATCCAGTAACTAAAGAAAAATTTGTTTTTAATTGTTCAGTGAATTGTAATACAACAAAATTAGTATATTTAGCAACATGCACAATATGTACGGCATTTTATATAGGTAAAACGATGAGGAGATTAAAGGATCGTATTATTGAGCACAAGTCAGAAATAAAAAGGAAGGTACCAAATAATGGTCTATTTAAGCACATTATGGATTTCAGTGCGCATACTTTCAAATTCAGAGGGGTAAATGTATTAACTACTAACCCAAGGGGAGGTGACACAAATAATGAACTTGAATTAAGAGAATATGAATGGATTGTTAGGCTACAAGCAGACTCACCACCAGGCTTAAATAGTACTGTTAGCTTAAAGCCAGTACTGGTAAAAAGACAGAGAGACAATATTTGAAGGAAGTTTATAATTCATCTGATGTTCTTTGTGAATTATTTATATATTATACATAAATTATGCTTTATAGTTTATGTTTTTTAAAGTATTTGATGTTTAGATATTTTAAATGTAAATAGGAATTGAATGTTATTGCTTTAATTGTTAGGTATAAATAAGCAATTGGTAGGCTGGCTGAATCATGTGATTTTAATTTAACCTCTATTTAAAACAAAGAATATTCATTGTTTTATATGCTGATGAAGGGTGGGTAGCCCGAAAGCTTCTAATTAAATTTAAGCGTTTTAGTGATTCGTGTGTTGTTCTGCGAACAGTAGATGTACCCCATGGATCCTGCCATTGGCTCTGCTCCACAGAGGGACAGTTAATGAATCAATGGGGTGGCAAAAGCTGACACATTTTGGCTGAGCTTATGAATGGTCTCTGGCAGTTGGCCAAGTACCTACCTACGAATCTATACATACAGTATCTGTATGTGCTGATAGCTTAATTTACTGTTCAAGTGTTGACTTAACTTGTGCCAATAGCAGCTGTGTGTGCAATAGGTGAGGGCTGCCTATGTTGGATGCACACAGTAGACTGCCTATACATGTCAATTTATAGGTAGTCTTGTGTGTGTGCCATCTATTTTTACTGTGTGTGCAAGTGGAGATAGGTGTCAGTCCCTAAGTGCCAACACTGTCAGTGTAGTGTGTGTGATATACGTTCCCTCTTTGCCAATGCATGGGCATACTAGGCATGCCTCCGTCTGCCTACTGGGGCTGGCTCAGGTTGTTTGTGGTCTGAGTACCTCTGTGCCTGTGGGGCCCTTGGCAATGGTGGTGGGCTGTGAGGGCCTTCACCATTCTGTCACAGCTGCAGCTGTTTCCGCAGGACCATATTGTGTAGCATGGCACACACTATGAAGATGTGGGCACATGTGCCTGGAGAGTACTGCAAGTCTCCACCAGATATGTCCAAGCAATGGAACCATGATTTCAGCATCCCAAACACATGGTCTACGATGATTCTGGTTTGTGCATGTGCCTCATTATGGCATTCCTGCATGGGTGTGTGTGCATTTCTGATGGCAGTCATCATCCACTGTTCCAGTGCATAGCCAGCATCCCCCACCAGGTGGCCATTTGGGATGTCCCCTCTGGCAAATAACCAATACAGCTGTGAGGCATGCCAGATGTGGGAGTCATGATAGCTTCCAGGGCTGCCAGCACACACATCCATGATAATGCCCTGGGCATTGCACATGACCTGACAGTTTATGGAGGGGTATCCCTTTTGGTTTATGTAGTGCCTACCCTGCTCACGGGGTGGTGACTTGATGTGTATGTGCATGCAGTCTATTGCACCCAGGACCTCTTGGTATTCTGCCACACGGTGGAAGAGACGCATATTGCTGGTCAACTCCTCCTGTGTTCGGGGGAAGTATATGTGCTCATTGGCATGTGGTAACATGGCATCCAGGAACTGGTGTAGTACCCTGGATGCTGATGCCTGTGAGATCCCTATGATATCCCCAGTTGGTCTTTGAAAGGTACCTGTAGCTAGTATTCTCAGGCTTACACATACCTTCGTATCCACTGGGATGGGTCCCCTCTGTTTGCTCTGGCTCTGAGGCATGGCCGGCGCAGTTCCACAAGTTGCTGTAGGATGTTCCTGTCCACCCTGTAACACTACCTCCAGATCATGTAGTCTCTGGTAGGTTACCCTGGGTCTGAACACTCTCCTCCTCCTCTGGTGCCTGAGGTGGTCATATGCATCATCCTCCACACCATCTTCAGTCTCCAACACATGCTGGTGGATCAAAGCTATAGCAGCCCCTAACATGTACATAATAAAAGTTCCCTGTCTGTATAAACCACTGGTGCAGAGTGTATGGGAATACACAAATGTGTGTGAGGTGCTTTCACACTTTATAGTATTGTGCTATGGATGCTGCTGATGTCAGTGGGTGTGTATGAGCTATTCCAGCTGCAGCGTGTCTTAATTGTGGGTTTTGCAATGAGTACTGCAAGTGTGTGGCCTTTACTGTGGAGATCCACTTGCCTGCCTTGATTAATCTGTTGCCCTTTAATTCACTTTTAGACCTGGATCCCCTCCCATTATCAGGCATGCATCCACCTGCCATCTTTCTTGTTTTATACTTTCCCTACCCAGTCATGGCAAAATATGCCTTGTAGCTGATATACTGCAAATTGGCTTTGTTCTGCTTTGACACTTTACTGTTTTCTTTGCAGTACAGCCCCTCCCCTTTCCTGTTCTGCAGGTAGCTGCTTGCAGCCTTGTTAGCTGTTGTCAATGGCCCACTGTAGGCTCCTAGGTGTTAATTAGTCATTTGCACTCCAATTTCTCTGCTGCAGCATTTCCTTATTTCTTTCCTATTTCCTTCCTGTTTCAGCTGCAGTGCTCGCCGCCCATACTCGTTTACTGGGTTTACATGCGTTTTCATCTCTGTTCACATGCATACTCAGTTACTTTGTGTACTTTCAGCTAAGCATATATATGGCCAATTTGACACTCCCCTATCCTGCAGCTTTACTTAGCTAGGGGCAAACCAGTTTAGCAATGCTCCAATGTGCTTACAGCAATGGCGATACACCCCTCTCTTGATGTCATCTTTATCTCAAGGGCACACCTTGGTCTTATAAAGATACACTGTGAGGTGCATCCTTACACCAGCGGGGAATCTGCAATTCACTATTACTCCTCTCATTTGCATGGCATTGTCTACTAATTCCTAGCTACTGCACATAACACTGTCACTGCCCCTTAGCAACCCTTGTGCCATAAGTATGGTGTAGCATGCCTGCCATTGACTACTATGTGGAAATCGTGACACGTGTTTCATAGGTTCATAGGTTCATACTAGGCAATCTGCCCTAGGGCATTTATAAGCCTAGCCAGAGTGTGTTTGGCTTTCGCCACCCATTTTAAATTAATTTTGCTATGCCCTTTTTCGAGGTTAGTATACTGTGCCTCTGTCTAACAGTGGCACAGAAGTGATACCCGGTGTAAACCTACGATCCCCCATCCACTCATCAAGATTCCTCTTGAATAGAGTCAATGAGGGACTCTGTCTAACCTGGACTGGGATTTTATTCCAGAGTGAAGGGAGCCTCTGGGTTATGAATCTGTCCCTCCAGCATGTCCTATTTATTTCAGTGCTGAGGTTCAAGTCTCTTGAGCGCATAGCTCGATGGGATTTGGATTTTCTGAGGTGCAGCATGTCCATTAATTCCGGGTTGGACATGGCTTTATACGTCAGGCACAGATCGCCTCTGAGCAGGCGGTATGCCACTGAGTAGAGCTGGAGTTTCTTTAACCGGGCAGCATATGGCATCTGTTTGAGCCCTTTGATCCTCTTGGTGAGGTACTTTTGGGGTCTTTCCAGTTGCTGCAGGTGTCTGTTAAGGTACATCCCAAAAGGGGCATTGTACTCAATTATGGGCCTGATGAGGGATGAGTAAAGAGGCACGATGACCTCCCCTGATCTAGATGTGAATCCCTTCATGATTAGTTGGGCTATATAAAATGTTTTTCTAACCACTTTGGCCACGTGGTTGTCAAATGAGAGATTGCTATCAACTTCTTCCGTACTTAATGGATTACCACCTATGTGGTAATTTGTGGGCACTTTGTTTTTGCCAAAGGGGATGACTATACACTTTTTGGTGTTTAGCTTGAGGCCATGGCTCTGGCACCAGTTGTCTGTTTCTATGAGGCCCTTTTGGAGGATGCTTGTGTCAGCTGGAGAGTCGATTATAGCGCCCAGTTTTCAGTCATCTGCGAACTTGGTCAGCCACAGTCCTTCTATGTTGGCCTGTACCTCCGAGAAATATATACCAAACAGGAGGGGTCCCAGGACTGAGCCTTGTGGGATGCCACTTGTAACTGGTTTGGAGTCTGACATGGGTCCAGCAATTCTAACCATGTGGGTTCTGCCCTTGAGCCAGTTTGCAACCCATCTAGTGACATAGGGGTTTATATTTAAGCTGGTGAGCTTATCTATAATGCCCGAGTGGGGTATTGTATCGAAGGCTTTTGCGAGGTCCAGGTAGGCTGTGTGGACCACCTTCCCCTCGTCAATGGCCTTGGTGACTGTTTCAAAGAAATCAACCAGGTTTAAGAGGCAGGATCTGCCCTTAACAAAGCCGAACTGGGTAGGATCCAGTGTCTGTAGGTCCCCAATATCTTTTTTTATGAGGTCCATGATGATCCTTTCCATAGCTTTGCAGACCAAGTTAGTCAGGCTTATGGGGCGATAGTTTCCAGGATCCATTGAGGCACCACCTTTGTGGAGAGGGACCACTGTTGCTGTACACCACTCTTTGGGTACATATCCTGTGGTAAGGCTGAGATTGAATAGTAGTTTTATGTTTGGGTTTAGCTCTTCTTGGAGTTCATGTAGGATGCAGCCCGGGACACCATCTGGTCCCATTGATGCTGTGTTTTTTGCTTTGCAGAGGGCGGCTCTTACCTGAGCATCTGAGATGTCAGGGGGGCAGCACTCTGCTGGGATAGATATTTGCCCTTTTGGTGGGGGGGGGGAGAAGTTTGCGCTGAACCTGTCAGATAGGATGTTGGCAATGTCTGTGAGTTCGGTGTATTTTTTGTCATTTTGGACTAATTCTGAGCATATCTGGGAATTCCCACCCAGGTTCCTAACATAACTAAAGAAAGCCTTGTGATTATCCTTAGTGTCCTGTGCAATTTTTTTCTCTTTGCAGTTTTATTCTATATTTTTATATATTCCTTGCAATCCCCTTTGCGCACCGCTGCCCTGCACTTCCACATCACGATAGTGCGACTATATATATATTAAATGTTAATTTTATATCCTGTGCATTTTTTTATGCCAATGGCTATATATTTAGCCTTTGGCATATATTAACAATATAATACATGTGTTTGGTCAGCTGTCATGGCTCCGATTTTATGTTTGTCAAAATGTAAACCATTTTCTATGGTTTACATTTCTGCATGCTTACACCATGCCTGCACCACTTCCTGAATCACTACATACCTTCATTTGCATGCTACACTGATGCACATGGGGTAATTAGCATACAAGGCTCGGGAGTTGTGTGGGCGTAGCGTACGCAGGTAGTGCACATGGAAACAGTTCGCACCTGAATCGCTCGGTGGCCATATTTGATGTTAGAACGCCGACGCTACGCCTGCACCTGATGCAAGCTTCTTGAATCCCGGGGAATATCAGATTAGAAGAATTCCAGCCTACCTAACTCAACTAAAAGACTTCAAAGAATTTATAAATAAAGAGACACAAAACTTTTTAGAAATAAACACTACACCAGATGTCTCAATTTTATATATATATATATATATATATATATATATATATATATATATATATATATGGGATGCTCTGAAATCATACCTATACAGGCAAAGTATAAGATGGTACAATAATAAAAGAAAAACATGGGCTAAAGATCTACTAGACTTACAAAATAAGCTAGACACTTTTAAACTTAACAACAAGGATGATGTCACAAATAAAAACGTTGTAGAAGAAATAAATAAGTTAAATGAGAAATATAAAGACATTTTAAATCACAAAATCAAAATAAACCTAGAGAAATATAAATTCCTAACATACTCAATAAATCCCAAATATTCAAATAAACTCAAAAATAAAACAAAAAGACTTAACAAACAACATCATATTAAAGAGGTCTTTTCCTCAGGGGAAAAAATGTTTCTAATTTATCAGAAATTCTAGATGAGTTTAAAGATTACTTTCATAAAATTAATCATGATAGAGTTAATATGGATCCAAAAGATAAAATAAAGAATTTCATAAACACATAAATGGACAAAAAGCTTAACAAACAACAGGTTGAGTTATTGGATAAGCGCATTTCATATACAGACATTACCACTCAAATAAACAAACTCAAGTTAAACAAAGCACCAGGTAATGACGGTATAATACCCAAGATTTAGAAAATAATCTCTAAAAATGTTCATACATTAATACATAATCCCCCGGATTTACAAAGCCCTGTAGAACGTGCAGGATTAGTCTAAGAGCTATTTTCGGCAATATGGCTGACGTGCGATCCAGAAACGAGCTCCTGGGACGTTCACGTGAGCTCTTAGACTAATCCTGCATGGACTGAGCTCCTGTATTAAATTTACCCTCATCTGCAGGTGAAAAGCATGCAAATGAGTGTAATATGCAATCCAGGAAGCTGTCTGTGCAGGACAAGTGCAGTGTGCAAAAATGTACTCGGTTAGTAACCGAGTACATTTCTGCAATCTACAAAATGGAGCTATGACAGCTCCAAATAAAGGCTTCATATAATTGAGGAAGCATGCCAATGGCCAAGTAGAAGGCCATTGGCATTGCAAACTGCTTAAAAAATAAAATAAACAACTTTTTTTTTTTTCGTCAATCTCGCCTGTTTAAGCCTAGGGCAGCAGTGCGCAAATGGGATTGAGGGGGAAATAATAAAATAAACCTAAAATAAGCATTCTAACTTAAATCAGTATTCAGCCAGGCAAGTCAATGTCAGGCATAAGACAACCTGGCCAGTGAGTAATGGTTGCTAAGGGGGGAGGCCCAGTGTGGAACGTGTAACTATGCATTAGCTGGCAATACTTTGCAAATGAGGGGGAAGGATAGTGAATCCCAGATTTCCCCAGGGTGTGAGGCAGGTCCCAAGAGTGTAAGTAGAAATAGCTGGGTGCAAGACTAGGAGATGGGTGACATCATGGGCGGGTGTGTCAGGCATACTGTAAGTGGATTGGAGCCCTGTGGCTCGGGACTGCTCCTAGCTTAGCACAGCTAAACTACAGGAGTGTCCAAACTGCCTAGTACACCTTACAAAGTGTAAGCAGGTGTGTGTGCCACGCAATGGGTTTCACAGGAAGAAATACGAAGTTAAACCAGGAAATAGCAGCTCTGTGCACATATGAACACTCTGTGTGGCACGCACACAGGCTTAAACAGGGAGGCAATGGGAAGGGAAAACAGTAGTAGGAAGGTAATCAAGGAGAACTAGCTGAGCTGGCAGATGAAATGTATCAGAATCAGCAAATTACACAGGCAGCAGACCAGCCCAGCCCAGAACGCCACTATAAGCCAAGCAAACACCTACCCCCCCCCCTGGTTTTTCCACACTCTACACCACCGGTGTATACAAGCGGTGAAATTTTAAAAACAAACCTACAAAATGAGAAGGGCTGCAGCAGGCAACATAGAACAACATGTGCAAGAGGCTGAGGGTGGTGAGGATGTCAATGATGCCGAACAACCCACAGTGAGGAGACAGAGAAGAGTGTACAGACCCAGGGTAACCTACCAGGGGCTACATGAGCTGGAGATAGTGGAGCACTATAGAACCACACTGGCCGAGGGGAACCCATCCCACTGGATAACAAGGTATGTGTAGGCCTAGGTATACCAGCCACAGGTACCTCCCAAACCACAACTGGGGATAACATGGGCATCTCATAGGCATCAGCATCCAGAGTATTCCACCAGTTCCTGGATGCCATGTCAGCACATGCCAGTGAGCATGTATATTTCCTCAACACACGTGAGGTGTTGACCCACAATATGGGTGTCTTGCACCAAATAGCTAACTACCCTGGGGTAGTGGGTGCTATAGACTGCACACACATATGCATCAAAGCACCACCGAGTGAGCAGGGTAGGGCCTACATCAACCACAGAGGCATCCTCTCCATCAACTGTCAGTTCATATGTGATGCCCATATACTGAATGTGTGTGGTGGCTGCCCTGGAAGCTATGATGATTCACACATATGGCAACTGACACAGCTGTACCACAGATTTGCTGATGTAGACATCCCCTATGGTCACCTGGTGGGGGATGATGGGTACCCACTGGAGCCATGGTTGATGACACCCATCAGAAACGCACACACACCTGAACAACAATGCCATAATGAGGCACACGCACAGGCTAGACATATAATAGAGCATGTGTTTGGGATGCTCAATTCAGGGTTCTGGTGTCTGGACACATCCGGTGGAGCCCTGCAGTAATCACCAGCTACATGTACTCAAATTGTTATGGTACGTGCTATGCTACACAATATGATCCTGCGGAAACAGCTGCAGCAGGAACAGCATAGGGCAGGGCCACACAGCCCACCACCAATGCCAAGGCCTGTACAGGCACAGAGTGACTCGGAGAAGGAACAACCTGAACCTGCTCCAGTAGGCCTTGGCAAAGAGGCAACACATAGCATATGCACTGACACAGTAGGGGCCTAGGGAATGACACCTCTCTCTGACTCACACAGTCAGTAAAAGGGATGCCAAACATGGCACTACCTGTGCCCAACCATGTATAGGGAGTGTACTATGTGCATCTGACATAGGCAGCCCTCCAGCACCATCCTCAAGTCCGGCACACCCCCAAAGTAAGACAATCAACCTACCAATTGCCAAATGGAGTAGAATGTGTTTCTACTTGTAGCCATGGTATGAATGTGAACTTGAAAGGGAATTGGGTGGCCTGATGTCAAGGCAGCAGACAGTGGACACCCATAGTGGCATCATGAGATCTGTAACACATACTATAGTCACCATAGTAGCTAGTACTACACAGGGTGACAAAACCCACTGCAGGAAATGGCCTAATTGACATGGGTGTCCATAAGAACCACACATGCCAGTCAGGGAGGATCACATACCCAACAACAGTCTCAGCCAGCAGGACAGGTGAAGACTAACACAAACAAATGCTGTACTATGGCCTCTGAATGTGCCCTATGGATAACCCCTCCCCCAGGCCTACACAGACAGACCGCAGCAGGCGAGGCAGTCGAATGTAAGTCGTGAAGGCTAGGAAGTCAGAAACTAATATGTAGGTAAGCAAAGCTAGGATCTGTAGTACACTGGTAAGCCTCTAGACAGCAGGACAGGTAAGACTACAGACTGAAATGGAGTACCTGACATACCAGTACAGTCCTAGCAAATGTGTACAAGTGTCAGGTGTGCCACCCCCCATCCAACATACACTTAGAGTTACAGTCAGGTGTGCCCCCCCCTCCTATGTAGAACAGTAGAAACTGTCAGGTGTCCCCCCTGCTATGCAGAAATGTAGCAACAATCAATGGCAAATGACCGATGGATACCCTGCAGACACAGCATGCTATCTGTTGGTGTACAACACAAAGGTCAGTACCGTAGTACAAGCTACCTGGACATGATCCACAAATGGAACACAGATGGCCATACTGGGCATGCTCACACACAAAGGAATGAAGGCAATGTCAGTCAACAACATACTGAGAGGTCATATTGGGCATGCTCACACACTTAAACACATGAAGGCCATGTCTGCAAACACCAGTGGACCAGACATATCTGGATGCTGCAGTTCTCAGTGCAGACACATGAGAGTATTCACCACTCCTGCCTTGCACACACAGTGGATAGGAATACAGACAAATATGTAAGGACAACACACTATAATAAGCCACAGGTACATGGACATAGATGTGTGGAAGAGGGTGACCATGACAAGGAGCCATGCAGGCTTGTCCCAATTGGCAAACAGCCATAGGGCCCCAACACAGGTGTGGATGTAACCCACTGTGGATACTAGCCGCCAGTACCTGTTAGCATGACAGACTATGTGGTGCACATGCCAGCTGTGCAACAAGACTGTACAAGGAACTAGCCATCTAGTAGCTGTATACACGCACCTGTGACATATGACCCCATGTGTGCCTGCATGTGGCATGTCAACCCCTACATTAATGCCCTCCCCATAGCAGTAGTATGACAAGCCTGCTGAGGTCATCCAATGTGAATTACACCTTTGGGAGAGCTATAGCTCAGTAATATGCATGGCAAATCCCATAACTGCATACTGCTGTAGTGACAGAGCAGTTAGGTAGTAGTACTAACACCAGACCTGTCAATTGTGTGAGAGCCTGTCTGTCTCTGAATGTTTAGAGGAAAATGCTTGTTAGGCTACTTACACTCCATACAATACATATACTCTACTTTGGCAAAGCTGCTGATGTCACTCACCTAGTAATACACCTCTGGGACAGTGACAGCCCAGTAATTGCCATAGCACGTCCTGTAACTGCGTACTGTTGTAGTCTGCTATACTAGTTAGGTAGGTGCTCGGGCCCCAGACCTGGCAACTGTGTGTGTTTGTGTGCGAATTTGTGTGTGCGGCTGACTGAGTAGAGAACACTGCTTTTCAGGCTACTCACACGCCGTGCAATACAAATATTCTACTTTGGCAAGGCTGCTGATGTCACTCACCTAGAAGTAAACCTCTGGGAAAGTGATAGGCCAGTAATCGCAGTAGCGCGTTCTGTAACTGTGTACTGCTGTAGTGTGATATACTAGTTAGGTAGGTGTTCGAACCCCAGACCTGACAACAGTGTGTATGTGTGTGTGTTTGACTGAGTAGAGAGCAATGCTTTTTAGGCAAATCACACTTCATAAAATACATATACTCTACTTTGGCAAGGCTGCTGATGTCACTCACCTAGTAGTACACCTTGGGGAAAGTGCTAGCCCAGTAACTGCTGTAGCGCATTCTGTAACTGCATACTGCTATAGTGTGATACACTAGTTAGGTAGGTGTTCAAACCCCAGATCTGGCAATTGTGTGTAATAGGTGTTCAAACCCCAGACCTGGCAATTGTGTGTGAGTGTGTGTGTCTTACTGAGTAGAGAGCAATGCTTTTTAGGCTACTCACACTCTGTACAATACAGATACTCTACTTTGGCAAGGCTGCTGACATCACTCACCTAGTAATACACCTCTGGGAAAGCGATACTCCAGTAATCACTGTAGCACATTCTGTAACTATGTACTGCTGTAGTATGCTAGTTAGGTAGGTGTTCAAACCCCAGACCTGGCAAGTGTGAATTTGTGTGTGTCTGTCTGAATGAGTAGATAGCAATGCTTTTTTAGGCACTCATACTCCATGCAATACAAATACTCTATTTTGGCAAGGCTGCTGATGTCACTCACCTAGTAATACACCTCTTGGAAAGTGATAGCCCAGTAATCGCTGTAGCGCATCCTGTAACTGCATACTGATGTAGTGTGATTTAGAACAGTGGTAGTGTTCCATCTCCATCCATGCCAGTTCCGGACGTTTTGTGTGTGTTTCAGTGTCTGTGTATGGAGCAATGCATTATAGGCTACTCACTCACAGTACATTTGGTAGTCCTGCTGATGTCATTAGTTGTGAAATACACCTTTGGAGAAAATGTACTTCAGTAATGTCTGTGGCGCGTACTATAACTGCGTAGTGCTGTAGTGTAGTAAACTAGTTAGGTAGAGGTTCTACTCCCAGACATGACAGGTGTGTGTTTGTAACTCATATCCTGTGTAGAGGTGGTAGTGAGTGTGTGACACCTGTGGGCAATGTGGAGGGGTTTTGCTAATTTAATTTATGGTGGCCCTACTATATATCACAATGTCAACAATACAGGGATAACAGATGTAAATAGCTGAGAGGCTGGGGTGCAATGCCATATCCATACATGTGACATCAAGGCAAGCCAATCACAGTTAGCAACCCCACTGTGCCTTCACATGTGACTTACAATGGACATACCATGCCTGACAACATGCCCTGTATGGACAGATGACAGTGACATCAGGAAATGCTGTTAGCATGCAATAAATGTAGGTGCAGGGTAAATCTGCTAACCAGTACCAGTCCCTGCCACAGGTGGGCAAGACTGTCACATCTGATTTTAAGCTGTGTTCACAGCATGGGACATATAGCCCAGGTACAGTTCCACGTGTCACTGTGCATGCATGTGGGAGGTGTGCACATCCTAAACACTATTCATGTCATGGACTAAGGAACACATACATGGCAAGTGATACACAGCATT
This sequence comes from Protopterus annectens, assembly GCF_019279795.1. Classification (NCBI taxonomy): domain Eukaryota; kingdom Metazoa; phylum Chordata; order Ceratodontiformes; family Protopteridae; genus Protopterus; species Protopterus annectens. The sequence continues at coordinate 84,803,513 of NC_056726.1, read as the reverse complement.
GGCCACACACAATAGTCACACAGGTGACTGGATGCCAGATGCAATACCCACCTGTGTGGGCAAATGCAGAAGCTACAGGCCTGTGCCACAATGCAGACCATTGTCATGTGGCCTGATGCCAAGGTATACCCATCGCCTACCATTGTATACCCTGCTAGCACTGTTGGCCACCACACACCTGTGTAGAAATGCACCCATGCATGTCCGAACTGGCACCCTGTGTGTTCATGCCTATGTTGTATGGTGCGTATATCCAGATCCAGACACACTACCCCCCTTAGTGCACAGTGAAGCATGCTGCCTGATGTCTGACACCCCCTCATACTCACTACCCATACAACCTCCGTATGCCCCATGTGGTGCATGTGTTCCCTGCACATTGATGTGTTCTGGCAATCCCACTAGTGATGAGTTGCACTCCTGGCCCTGCCAAGAGTGTTAATGTGTGTGCGTCCCTGTGTGAGCATGCCTGTGATGATGCTGGCACCTGTTCATGCAGACAAGCACATGTACATCACCTACTATAGATCTACCGTAACCCTGTTGCAGATGTCACTCACCATCACATATATATTCTGAGGGCTCCCCACCAGATCACCCATGTGGCACATCCAATAATAGCATTGAACTGTGATAGCACTACATAGCTGTCGGGGGTTAGATACCCTGTGCTGGTAGGTGTGTGACACAAGCATGCATCAGTTTTACACTCCCACCCCTCCCTGACATGCATTCACCTCTGTCTGCTTCCCCGCACTCCCTCTCTGGCAGATGTGGAGGCCCACACCTGCATTGCTTAGGCAGCATGTGTATTTTAAGTGATGATCATGATCAGCTGATGGCCTCTGCATGAATTGCAGCGCTTCCCTAGCCGATTGCATGTGGAACAGCTGTGGTAACATTCCCATAGCCATTTGCATGGAAATGTACTCCAATACCTGGGAACATCCTGGTGGTGTTGGCCCTTGTCTGTCACTGTGAGCAGGAGCTAGAACTGTCATTTGTTAAACAGCATTTCAGATGGGTTGGGGATTTACCTCTAACAACATACACTGCGGAAAGAAGGCAATAAACAGGAGGGAGATGTGCCTGACCTGACTGCAGACTGTAAGTGCTACTATACTGCATATGGAGTAATGTTGGATTAACACTGTTTATCTGTATATGCCTGTCGTACATGTCACAATACCTGCCATGTCAGTTCCATGTGTATCAGGAATCCCCATCTGCAGGGTCATCTGCAGACAGGGCAGTGTTGTTCCTTTGGTTTCATGTGTTAACCACGGTGCATCTATCAGTGGAATGCTGAAGGTAGTGTGAGGATTGCAGTCTGTTGATGGTGAAGGCCATGACAGTTACTGACTACATATCCCTCATTGGACATATGTTGCAACAAACCCTGTTACAATGGTAGATTAATGAGGGTATCACAGCAACATGTCTATACTGGCCCTGTGTATGTGCTGTCAGCCACACCTCTGTCAACCTTTGTACATATGTCATGCATGAAGTGGTGCATATGTGCTGTACACCATAAATAGTGTCATCATATGTGATAACAAGCCAGTGATATATCAGAGTGCTACACATGTCATGTACAGTAGGGGTGCTACACATGTCATGTACAGTAGGGGTTACATTTATTGACATAACCTGGACATTCTGTGGATGTTTGTACAGTACTGAGGTCTGTGTAGCGATGGTGAATGTCGACAGTGTGTATATTGTTAATATGTACTATGGCCTGTGTACACACTGTGGTAGATGTCATTGTTCTAGCTCCCCTTCTATCTGATGTTACATGCTGCCCCACTGTATGGTACCATTTTACCTTACATGTTTGTAGGGCCATACACACACATGTTCCATACATAGACAGCCATCAGACCAGACTGTTTTGCAGCCCAGTATATGTAGGGACATTCTGTGAGTGGCACATATGAGGATGGTGTAGGACAGATAGTCCATATACTGTACTATTATGCTAGCGTACCATATGTGACTGTGGCTGTGTTCACATTGGTTGTGGCTATGCACTGTCACACAGGTATATCCTACCCAGTGCTTTGACATGGCTGTTGAGCCTGTTATATATGCAGGTACTGTACCATGATAACCTTAGGATGTCTGTCAGTAGCCAATGGCACACATGTTATGAGCAGATGTCACCTTCCACACACACACCATGTCTGTGACAACAGTCCCAATGACAGTAGCAAATGTCTATTAATATAAAAGCTATACATACCAGACATCCCCTTGTACTATGGCATTGGGACTATAGGGGCTGGGGTAGGGCTACATTCCATGTCCAGGACATAT